>NC_044906.1:53899837-54499837 GCF_001633185.2 Quercus lobata
AAAAAAAAAAAAAAAAAAAAAAAAAAAATCTAAACAAAAGAAGATAGTTGGTGGCATAGAGTTATATGGTCATACTTACATGCTAATTGTTGGCCAAGTACATCTATTTAGACTTCAAAAAATAAAAATTTTTATGCACAATAGCAACCCGTGGTAGTAGGTTTCGAGAATTGTGAAAACTGAAAATTGAAACAATGCTTTTTTGGGATTTTTCAAGTTTTCTCTTGTTTAAATGACCATATTATCACACATCAATATATATATATATATATATATATATATATTTATATATATAAAACCGAAACTTTTGAAACTCCCACAATTTTCCACATCAGCACAATATTAAAATAATAATAATAATAATAATAATAATAATAATAATAATAATAATAAAACTTTTCTAAAACTCGAACCCGATGCTCTACCTTCTCTTTCTCCAAAAAGCACGCCCTCAACAGACATCTTCTTCCTTAGAACAGAGGTCGATCTCCTTCCTCAAACTAAGCAAATTGAAGCCATGGTAGGAAGCATGAAGGTTCAGCTCTTTCTCCAAAATGCACACCCTCAACAACCATCTTCTTCCTCAAAACAGAGGTCGATCTCCTTCCTCAAACCGAGCAAATTGAAGCCATGTTAGGAAGCATGAAGGTTCAGAAGAAACAGAGAATTGAAAAAGATGATGACAACGACAAAGACGACATGATAAGCAGTCAACCTTCCAATACGAGATTGTTGGAAAAATTATTTCTCACTATTTTTTCGCCAGATACTTTTTCTAAAAAAATCTCCACCAATCTCCTTCTCCTTTCCAAAAAAAACCGATCAACTCTTTCTCTTCCTTTCATCCCCATCTCCCTCTATATCACGAGCCCATAAATCACCAAAACCAAAATAATCCCATCTCTCTCTTCATCATCTTCCTCTTCATCCCATAAATTTCTCCAAACATAGTACACAACTAGCACAAACCAAACCCATAAATCACAAACACATGCCAAATCCACAAATCACAACCACTACCATTACAACACCCTCCTTTGCCGTGAGAGGATGAAGAGAGAGATAGATGAGGTGAGAAGTCAATTTTTTTTTTTTTTTTTTATTGACTCCACCCATGATTAAGTAGAGGAAGAAGAATGCTTGAAATAACCAGATCTAAAGTCATAGCTCCACCATAGACTTCGTTCTTCATGGTTTTAGCTTCATCGTGGACTAGGTGATACTTTACCTTGTGATTTTGGTTAGAGATAGTGAGTTCTGTAGAACATGGGTCGTTTGTTTATGAGAAAGAGGTTAGAGTATGAATTTTTGGTTTTATCCCAACATGGTTACTGTATTGACCATTGGTCTTAAAAGCCACGATCAAAAGGGTTTACAGTTAAGCTATTTAGATTTTTTTTATTTTATATTTATTTGTAGTCGTACTTGTCACTTGCCAATAATAAAGAGTTCAAATATTTTAATGGCATAAAGTCATAATCATATTCGATTTTAAAGATATTTTTATATTGACTATTGCACTAAAAAATATTTCAAATGGTAAATATTTTTTTAAAGTCTATAATAAATTGCTAGAAATATCATTTTGTTTTTAAGCCTCCAGAGAGTTTTCAATCTATGATATTCGCTCCTAATGATAGATTTTTATCATCAGATCAAGACATCAATCAGTACCTTCTCAAAAAAAAAAAAAAAAAAAAAAAAAAAAAGACACCACCAGATCTCTTATTCAACTATTAGAGATTTTACTAGTTGAGCTAATTGGAACCCACTTTTAAGCCTCCTTTATACTTGAATATCTTCGAATATTTTAAATTTTAAATTAAGATCATTAATTTTTATATATTTATTTTATTTATTTCATATTAATTAATTACTAAATTAATTATATATGGCATTATTGCGGTTCGACCTCGGTTAAACTCAGGTCCAACCTTAAAAACCTTGAACTTCTTTCTTTACCAAGTCTGAAAACCAAGCCACATTTCATTTCAATTTTGAGACCCTCCATTCCACCATGTAATATGTATGTCATGTCTCTCTCTTCTTTTTTTGTCAACCTATTCTTCTTCTTTTTCATTTCTTTAAAAAAAAAAAAAAAGATTTTTAGGTTCATATTATAATTGTAATATTCTAGAAAATTTAGTTGTTATTATTATTATTGGGTAAAGATTTGGGTCTGGTATTGATATATTAGTTAAAACATCTTAAAAAAATTATATGAATTTTGACCAATAATATATAAAGAAATATATGTCTCTATATTAAATTGGACTATTTTAATTCATTTTTATATTTGTACTAATTTAATATATTTATTTATATTTTGAATTGGACTATTATTACTTTGAAACCTTTTAAATTGGACTATTTTAGTTAATTTTTTTATTTATACTAATTTAATACATTTTTTCACGTAAGGCTTTCTTTCTTTGTGGACAAATTTCGAATCTATTCCATGGGTTTATCTCAGATTTTTAAGGCTATTTAGCATTGTCTACAACATTGAATAAGTGATAACTTAAATTCTTCATTCATTGTTGGATTTTTTTTCATAATCAATAATTTTCCTGTGCATCGCACGGGTTAACGACTATTTAAATAATAAAAGAGTCAATAAAATAGATCTATTAATGCAATTTTACATAATTCACAAACCCGTCCGGGTTTATAAAACCCAACCGAGTCACACGGGTTGCTTAAAACCCACCAGTTTAGACTGGGTCACATACTTTTTCACTCCAATTAATCACCCGGCCTGATCAACGCGACAAATCATCGGGTCACTGGTCTGATCGGCCGAGCTGGACCGGGTTTAATAACACTACATGAAAGCAATATTAAAACATTCTAAGGGTACTTGTTACAAGACCCATATATTAAAGTGGAAGCACCATCAGGCAAATTCACATTTTGAAATTTAAAGTGGAAGCACCAAAACTTGAGTAAATTTTGTTATGAACTTCACTATAGCACAAGCCCTTAACCTCTTTATATAACCTTCATCGCACACGAAATTTGTAAGGAGAGTCCCCATATTGAAGCGCTATAGACCTAAAACGATAAAACCTTCTCATTTTATGTACCTTCTCCCTCTCAAATTGCCATATATCATGAGAGGAGATTAAAACCATTATACATATCAAGACCTTGAGTATTCTTGAGTGTTGTTGGTGCTTGGAACCATTGAAGTAGCCCATAGCTGGCCGAGAGACTTGGATATTGCAATTAAAGGCTCAATTGCAGATCAAGATGCTAGTGTAGAGAATGGACTTGCAGAGTCAATTGCAACCTGTATGCAGGAGCTCGAAGGGCTCAAGCACATGGTTGCCACTTGATTTGTATGGTTTTGTGGGTAATATATATTGCAACTATCTATTCTAGTGGATCACTTTAAAAGGTGAAGTTGGGGAGAGGTTTTTATGCTCGGTACTTGGGTTTTCCTTTTCAATAACACCTCACGTGTTATCATTGTGCTTTTGATTGTCTGTGAGTTCAATTTATATGTTTATACATACATTTGTTGCCATCCATGCTTATGCCAATTGACTAATCACTTTAATTTATACTCAATTAATAAATATGCCTAAATTGACTAATTTGCAATTAAAATTTGAGGTCTAAATCATAATCAAAACTTAATTTGATCATTTTCACCTTTAAATGAAAAGTTATTTATAAACGTTACAATACATTATACATGTATTGCGATATTGTAGCACAATAGTTAATATATATTTTTTATAATATTTCCCCCCAACGTTTCTCTTGGTCTTTCTTTCCCATGCTACAGCTCTCTCTTAGTAGATCAAGAAGGTCACAAGAATCTAGGCAAAGACAAGCTCACAAGGGAAAACAAAGGTGACAATTGGAGAAGAAAAACGGTTACGTGCTTAGTTTTTTTTTTTAATTTAATTTAATTATTTAAGATTTTATTTTTTGTTATTAGGAGTTGGGTAATTAGATAATGAATAGGATAACTTTCTCAAAATAAAAAGATATGAATAGGATAAATTGTTAGTTTAGTATTTGAATAAATCTTATCTACTTGTTGTAGATAAAAATTAGATTTCTTTTGAATTTAAATATTAGCTTTATCTTGAAAAGCCATCTATTTATATGGCTTAATGTTGATTAATAAAGAAAGCTGAACAATATTATTATTGAGTGAATATTCACTTTGGAGGTTAGTTTGAACTCCCTCGAAGTAGTCTATTCATCAATTAAGAGGTCTTAGTTCCCCTGAAGCAACCAACAAACTCAATTGGGTTTGTAACAAAAACTCATAAGAGAAGATGAAAACAGAGAAAAGAAAAATGTGGGAAAAGACAACAATTTTTGTGAAAATTTGTGGAAGGTTGATTTGTCTTTGTGTGAAAAATTATGAATTTTGTAAAAAAATTGATGGTGCAAAAAAATCGTTAGTTGAACTCTTTGTCGATACAAATAGACGAAGGCGTTGGTTTTGTCTAGAGACAAACCTTTTGGTGTTGTTCTTCTCTAAATTTATAGCTACTGATGTAGAAAATCTTCAGTTGAACTCCTTGTCAATTAAGATGGACGAAGGTGTTGGATTTGTCCAGAGGACCTCTAATAATTAAGTCAGAATGGAATTCAATTGGAGTCATCGCAAAAGAATTCAACTTGAGAATAGTTTTAGGGGTGAGAATTGTCTACCTTTCTCCCATTGTTTTTTGTGGGTTTATAGCCCTTGTATTCATTGTCTGAATAAATATATGCATTTGTGGGAAATAGAGCCGTTGGTATTAATGGCTGTTTTTTATTGTTTGACAATGGCTATTCGTTTGTTGGTGCCCATACGTTACTCCTTAGCTATCTTGGATATTGAATGTCTTTTATGGCTTCGTCCGTCATTGATGTCCGTACGTTACACCTTGTAGTGAATAGCATTTAATTTGTCCGTTGAGAGATGGATGATCTTGATAAATTAATACTCATTAGTAATGAATGCGGAGGCATTATAGACTTCAATGATCTTTTGCCCGTTGGTCTGTCGGTTACGCTTTTGTTTGTATGGCACGTTAACTATTACTCATGTCATTTATGGTGAACCCATTTAACGTATTCTATAGTCGTTCATCACATGGACAATGCTAGCTTGATGGACGAAGTTGGCATGATGGACGATGCTAAATTTTTCTTCTTTTGCTATATGATGGACGAGGGTGATTTTTTTCCTCTTCAAAAATCATTTGTGAAATTGACAAAATAGACACTTTCTCTATGTGTTTGGTTTCTTTTGTGAAATTTTGTTGATTTGTTTGTAGTTGAGAAGATTGAGAACTTGATGAAAATTGAAATTGGGAAAGGACGGAGGAGAGAAATATTGATATATTTGGAGTGATAATAATAAAACTTAATAAAGAGGCATATTTTGCCAAATAGCAAAATATTTGAAAATATTTAGGAAAAAAGCATAGGGTCAAACTTATCTAGTTATGTAGCATTTTTTTTGGGCAAGCATTATGGCAATCTGATCAAACAATGCTAGGAACTCGAATTTCACTTGGAACTTGAGTTTGACAAACTCGAGTTCCAAAAAAGTGTTCCATAACTAAATAAGTTGATCAAATGCTACTTAACAAACTTTTCCTAAAATCATGCTATTTAGCAATTTTTTTAAAGAATATTTAAAAGAAAAGAAGAAAAGAGTATAAAGAGTTTGATGTATGAATATGTGAACAATGAAGTGCCAATCAATTAAGCACTTGAGCTACAAGACTTTTAACTTTTTAGGTTCTTTCATTCATTGATATGCAATAGTATTTCAATAATTTCTCTATCATTATTTGCTGCAATCTCTCTCTTAATTTTATTTATTGCATTTATATTAAACATAATGGCAAAAAGTGAGCATTCGGACTAGATGGAGTACCAAACCATCTCTCTTGGCAATTCAGTCAACTTTTGACCCATGCATAAAATCAAAAGGTATGAATCTTCAATGCATATTTTCATTAGAAATAAATTTTTTAAGTTAGTCTACATGATGAGAAGGTATAGTGTGCATCATGGGTATAAATCTACCATCTCACAGCAAGTGGGTATTCTACATGATGACAAGGTATACCATGTAGCAAGTGTATACATTCACCCTCTCATATCGGCCACATGTTGTGAGAGGGTGGACGTATATACCCAATGCTTGGTATACTTTTTGCTACATGATATATTCTATATGAGATTTGTTCCTTTCATTTTCTTGTTTATGTTTATGTTTCTTCTCCTCCTCTTCTTCTTCGTTTTAGTTTTTTATTTTTTATTTTCTATTTTATTTATTTATCTAGTTTAGTTGATTTTGTTAACAAGAGAGAAAAAAAAGTGGTTGGATCTATGTTGGATTTGTCAAGATGGAGCTTCAACGCTGGCCAAATATCCCTAGCCCTTGGGTTGATGGGCCAAACCCCATCAACCATGGTTGGGTAGCCAACAACATTCTAATGATGAGTGAAAGAAATAATTAAAAGCTATCTGCCTTACTTTTCCAATATTTAAGTTAAATAAAATATACTTATGTGAAAGTAGTCTAGGGTTTTAAATGAGTTGAGCTGTGTATTAAAAGTTTAGGCTTATTTATTAAGTTTTTGTTTTTTGTTTTTTTAACACGAGGCAAGCTCAAGCTCGTTACAGAACAAAATTACATATTCAAGCTTGGTTCATATTCTTGACAAACAAACTTGAGATTGTTCATGAGCTACTCAATTAATTATTCTTTCCCTATGTATAATAAAACCATGACTCAAATTTTTTACCCCTTCACAAAGTTACGATTTTTTTTTCTACAAGGGGATTGTTTATGTTATACATATATATAAAAAACTACAAATGATATTTTGATATCTTATGGACTTATTTAGTGAGTTTGGGAAGCGTGTTTTGCGCGTTTCCTAGTGGGTGCTTTTTTTAGTGGGTCCTGTGCATTGTTCACAGGACCCACAAGTACTTTTTTTCAGCAAAAACAACTTTAAAACTGAGTCCCACGGCACTATTCACAAATTTAAAAATTATTTTGCTACAGTGTTTTCAGTTATCAGTAATAAGCGGTATCCAAACAGATCCTTACAAACTTACATAATATAATCTCAAGTCTATATACATATATTTTTAAACAAGTATTCATAGATTGAGGATCATTTTGTATGATTTCTTGTACTTGTGTAATACCAAATAAAAAAAAAAAAAAAACAAATCTTGAAGTTTTATATTGTCACTTACATCAATTATTTTTTCGAACCATCATTTTCATATTAAAGAGAAAATGTGGCAGATTTAGAGAAATGATACATTCAACTCTCCAGATTCAGAGAATGAGGGTAATTTTGTATGTTTTCTTGTACTTGTGTAATAACAAACACAAAAAGATCATTTTCATAAGCAAGATAAATTCAACCCCTTAGAAAGTCGATGCAGAAGTGCATTATTTATAGTTTCTACCAACAGCCCAAGTAATATAATTTCAGCCGGCCGCATGATAAATATATTTTGGTATTCAAGGCTTGAAACATTCAAACATAATTAGTGGAAGTCAGATCACTCTTCTTCTTTTGTTTTTTTTTTTTTTTTTGCTAGTTATTTTTAAAGTTTTTTCTTCTATTCCTCAGATGACTTGACACAGAGTCAATTCCAGATTCAGAGATTGAGGATAGTTTTAATGTTTTCTTGTACTTGTGTAATACCAAATAAAAAATGAGACTAAAATGCAAAATTGACCCTCTAAATTTTTTCAGATTTTATTTAAATTTTCTAACTTTGCTTTCGTTCATTTCAGTCTTCTAAGTTTCAGATTTATTTAATTAAGGTATTTGTGTTAACTTTTGTTAAAATTTTTTGAAAAAAAAAATCTGGAAAATATTTTTCAATCATTAATTGAATTTTTTTTTTAATTTAAAAAATTTGAAGAAAAATTTATAAAATTAAAAAATTAACCACAACATATAACAAAAGTTGATGGAAATTGGAAAATACTTAGTTGAATAAACTTGAAAGTCAGAGGACTGAAATGAATAAAAGCAAAGTTAGAAGACTAAAATGAAATCTGAAGAAACTTAGAGGTTAGATTTGCATTTTACCCAAAAAATAAATAACACAAAGGGATGAGGGAAAAATCTAAAATAGACAATCCCCACGTTTATATAAGTAGCATCTCAACCTTCGACTTTGTAAGGCGTCAAGGAACAATGGCTAGCCTGTAAACCACCTTTCTATTCCTTTGTTTCCATTTCCTTCTTTTGTCAACTAAATTCATTTCACTTGAAGCTATATGGTCCTATTCTAGTGCTGGGAATACCCGTGGGTTGCATTGAGATGGAGAGGCAAGCTCTTCTTAAATTTAAAGAAGGGCTTAAGGATCCTTCAAATGGTCTTTCTTCTTGGGTTGGCCAAGATTGCTGCACATGGTTAGGAGTGGGCTGTAACAATCAAACAGGTCACGTCATTAAACTTGATCTCAAAAGCCAACCTGTTTGCAATCAGGTAGCAGGTAGTGTATTTTGTAAGGAGTTAACATTGGGTGTTGAGTTATCTCCTTCTTTACTTGATCTAAAATATCTAAATTACTTGTACCTGAGCTACAATGATTTTCAAGGAATTCCCATCCCAAATTTCATTGGTTCACTCAATAGGTTGAGTTACCTTGATCTCTCCTATGCATCCTTTGGTGGAACAATCCCTCCTCATCTTGGGAATCTGTCTAACTTGTACTATCTTAATCTCTACGTTTTTGATTAACTTTTCCGTTTCAAATTTAAATTGGCTATCTGGTCTCTCTTCCTTGCAGTACCTTAGTTTGATTAGTGTGAACCTTAGTAAGGCATCGACTCATTGGCTGCAAGTTGTTAATATGCTTCCTTTTTTAAAAGAATTGCACTTGTCTGGTTGTGAACTTCAAAATCTTCCTCAAACTCTTCAATTTGTTAACTTTACTTCACTTTCGGTCCTCGATCTCTCTTATAATAACTTCAACTCTAGTTTAATTCCTCAGTGGTTGTTTAACATCACTGGCCTCACAAATCTCCAACTTAGCTCTTGTTATCTCAAGGGCTCCATCCCTGAGATTGCAATAGGGAGCTTGTACAATTTGCAAAGTTTAGATATATTATTAAATTATTATATTAGCGGCGAAATAACAGAATTTTTCCAAGTCTTATCAGGATGCAGTAACAGAAGAGGTAGATTTTTCTTGAAATATGCTCACTGGGAATTTGCCCTATTCTTTGGGATATTTTAAAGGTTTGAAAAGCCTTCTACTCTCTAGAAACTCATTTTCAGGTCCAATACCAGAAAATATAGGAAATTTGTCTCGTTTGGAAGAATTAGACCTTTCTTATAACAAGATGAGTGGAACTATCTTGGAAAGTATTGGACAACTTACAGAGTTGACACAATTGAATCTCTTCAGTAATTCTTGGGAAGGAATCATATCTGAAATTCATTTCCTAAATCTCACAAAACTGAGCAGTTTATCTTTGTCATCAACTACCAATCTTTTAGTTCTTAATGTGAGTCATAACTGGATTCCCTCCTTTGATCTATCCCTCATCAAAGCTGATGGCTGTCAATTAGGCCCTGCATTTCCTGCATGGCTTAGGACTCAGAAAAACTTGTGGGATATCACTCTCAAAAATGCTGCAATATTAGACAAAATACCCGATTGATTATGGAACTTGTCTTCACAAATTTATAATCTAGATCTTTCTCATAACCAATTAAGTGGAAATCTTCTTGGGTCATTGAAATTTAATCTTCTTGCATCTATAGATTTGAGTTTCAATCTTTTAGAGGGCTCACTCCCTTTATGGACTAGTGTGACAAATCTCTATTTGAGGAATAATTCATTTTCTGGAGAAATAACAATAAAAATCTTCTAAGAAATGCCATAATTGTTCAACTTAGATCTCTCCATGAACTTTTTGAACGGTAGCACTCCCCCGTCCATAAACAAACTAAAGAATTTGTTTCTTATTGGTCTTTCAAACAATCATTTGTCTGGAGAAATCCATGACCATTGGAAGGGTATGCAAAACTTGTATACTATGGATCTTTCCAAGAATAATCTCTCTGGTGGTATTCCAAACTCAATGGGCTCACTACCTGATCTTATATGGTTGCAATTGAGCCACAATAATCTTTCAGTCGACCTCTCTTCATCCCTAAAAAACTGCTCTCACATATTAGCAATTGATCTTGGAGACAATAGATTCTCAGGAATCATACAAAAATGGATTGGAGAAAGATTTTTTTTAATAGTGGCATTACGCCTATGAGGCAACATGCTCTCTGGAAACATTCCTGAAGAATTGTGTAATTGCACCCAAATCCATGTCTTGGACCTTGGGCATAATAGTCTCTCAAGATCTATTCCTACTTGTTTAGGTCGATTGGGTGGTTTCCAATATTTGTATCCTACAATTTCGCTGATTGGCACACATTCTAACCTGAAGCATATGGATTTGGTGTCGAAGGGAAAACAGTTGGACTTTGGTTACCCAATCATAAATACCATAGATCTTTCACAGAACAATCTCTAAGGGGAAATCCTAATAGAATTAACAAATCTATCAAAATTGGATACCCTAAATTTGTCATTGAACCACCTGACTGGAAAGATACCAGAGAATATTGGAGACCTACAATATTTAGAAACTCTTGACCTCTCATGCAATCTTCTCTCAGTCCCCATTCCTCAAAGCATGACTTCGATCACTGTATTAAGTAGTCTGAACTAGTCATATAACGACTTGTCTGGACAAATTCCAACAGCCAACCAATTCCAAACCTTTAATGATCCCTCCAATTATGCTGGTAACACACAACTGTGTGGGCCTCCATTGCCATTTGCCAACAAATTGCTCAACACCTAGTGACAAAGGTCCAGAACATAAAGATCAAGAAAATTTAGATGGCAACACCGAAGGGTCTAAAGAGTTATGGTTCTATGTAAGTGTTGCGTTGGGGTTCATTGTGGGATTTTAGGCAGTTTGTGGGTAAAGAAGTCTTGGAGACATGCTTACTTTCACTTTGTCGATGAATGAAAGATAGGCTTTTTGTGGTGATCTCAGCGAATGTGACTCATCTACGAAGGAAGATTGAATCCTAAGGTTGAAGGTAATTTAAATAGAGAAATCATTTGTTAGTTATATTACATCTAATTCATCTTTCCTTTTATATAATTTCACTTCATTATCTGGCCAGTGCAGGTTTGGTTCATGATCATGATGAATTTGAGGGAAGTTACTTAAGAAGGCAAGGTGAATCATTACATGTTAGGTTGTGCTTCCATAGTTCCATGTTATACTTTTTATTGTATTTTCTGTCACAAGTAATTGCAAGGGGGAGCCAGAGGATGAAGTTCGAATGGAACTACGGGTTATATAAATGTATTGTACTTGATGTTTGTTTGTCATATATAATTAATGTAAACTATATTTGATGTGTTTGCTACCTCTTTGAAATAATAAAATCAGAATTATATATCAGACAATGCGGCTCTACCATGTCTTTTTTTTCTTTCCAGAATTTAGGCTTCATTGCCTAACACAACGCTACCACTCACTCCTACGTACCTAAGAAGATCGAATTATAACTTTTGGCATGTGTAAGGGTAAAACTAACTTTTAAGTTTCCGAGCTTTTTAACAAATTCTGTGAGAAAATTAATAAAGAGTAAGGCTACAATGATGTCATAAAGGATTTAATTTGATTCAATTTATTCAACTTCTAGCTATTCTAAGATTAGGATTCATTATAAATAGAGTCACATACAAAAGGTAAAAATTCTAGAATTGTCGAAACCTTATTTTTGTACTTTTCGTTTATGGATAAACTTAGTGTACGTTTCGCATGATTAATTTTGCCAACTTATTTTACTATTTAACTTATTTTTGGTACTAATCAAAGAAAACATATTTATTAAAATTCACATTCAAAATCCAAAATCAAACATAGAAATGCATTCACCAAAGCAACATAAAATGAAAATGACAAAGCAAAATTCAAATATCTAAGAATCAGTTACATTGAGAGAGAGAGAGAGAGAGAGAGAGATGGGGGACGTTAGTGTCAGTAGCAAAGGTCTTGAGCTAAGAAGCGAAACCCATCCATTTACGAGGTATGCTATTGCTTTGGCATTTACCATTGGTCGTTGTGAAGTTTCAAGAGAAACAAGAGCAAAGGGATGTGTCGTTTAACAAAAGAAAGATGAAGTCAGAAGAGAAGGAAAGCAACAACACCATTTTATATTTATTAAGTGACAAGATGAAGAAACTAAAAAGGAAACGATGCCGTTTCGTTTAAACAAAGAGGACACGGGTTGACAGATTTAGCCTTTTAGTTTGTTAGTGCTTGTACATATGTCATCCACTGATTGGCATGTTTAGAAATTAGTTTAACTAGTCGCTAACCCGTGCGATGCACGGGAAAATTATTGACTATGAAAAAAAAACTAACAATGAATGAAGAATTTAAGTTATCACTTATGCAATGTTGTTGATAGTGCTAAACAACCTTAAAAATCTGAGACAAACCCATGGAATGGATTTGAAATTTGTTCACAAAGAAAGAAAGCCTTACGTGAAAAAATATATTAGATTAGTATAAATAAAAAAATTAACTAAGATAGTCCAATTTAAAAGGTTTCAAAATAATAATAGTCGAATTCAAAATATAAATAAATATGTTAAATTAGTACAAATAGAAAAATTAATTAAAATAGACCAATTTAATATAGAGACATATATTTCTTTATATATTATTGGCCAAAATTCAAATAATTTTTTTAAGATGTTTTAACTAATATATCAATACCAAACTCAAATCTTTACCCAATAATAATAATAACAACTACATTTTCTAGAATATTACAATTATAATATGAACTTAAAAAAAATGAAAAAAAAAATGAAAAAGAAGAAGAATAGGTTGACAAAAAGAAGAAGAGAGAAACATGACATACATATTATAGGATCTCAAAATTGAAATAAAATGTGGTTTGGTATTCAGACCTGGTAAAGAAAAAGGTTCAAGATTTTTGAGTTGATTTAATAGACCAAAAGCCACGCTTAAACCCAAACCCAACTAAAAGTTAAGCTTAAGCCCAAATCCAAAACAAAATTTTTCCTGCCAATTTCATCCTGTATTCCATCCACCGTACTTGCCAATTGTCACATCAACTTCTCATCAAAGCCAAATAATCTTTATTTTATTTACATTTTCTTCTCTCTCTCCAAACTCCCACCACACATTCATTCACTCTTTATTTTTACTTCTTCCTTTTGTTTGTTTCCTTCTTCCTTCTACAGCACCGTAACTCCCACCAGTTGTTATCACCTTCGATTTGTTCTTCTCAGTTCTCAAGCCTGTGTTTCCTATTGAAGATCCAGGTTCATAGTTTCCTTTTTATCAATTTTTTCTTTTATTTTTTTTCTCCCATCTACCTTCTTCCCCAAGATTTCACTCTCAAGGTATGAAAAATTTTCAGTATTCACATTTCGGCCCAGCCGGAACGTAACTATATTCAAAACATTGGTCCACGCCGTGTCGGAGCTGTGTCGGAGAAGTGAAAAAAAGAAAGAAAGAAAAGACACCGCTCAGACACATCGACCTCTGTTCTGAGGAAGCATTCTTCTTCCTCTACTTCTTCAGGACATCGACCTCTGTTCTGAGGAAGAAGATGTCTGTTGGTTTGTGGGTATGGTGGGTTTTGATTGAGGAATCTGTAGGTATGGTGTCTTTAGATGCTTTGCTGTTGGTTTACCGTGGGTCTGATCGTTGGGAGAGCTGGTAGGGAGGAGCATAGAGGAGCGTTGGGTTTGGGGAGCTGGTAGAAGGAGAGAAGGCAGGGCGTGAATTTTGGAGAAAGAGAAGGCAGAGCAATGGGAGCATCGGGGTCGGGTTTTAGAAATGTTTTATTATGTTTTTTTTTTTTTTTTTTAATATTGTACTGACGTGGAAAATTGTGGGAGTTTTAAAAGCTTCAGTTTTATATGTATATATAGATTTGTTTGTTTTGGCTCCAACTAAATCTAATAAACAGGTTTTTGTACATATAGCAGAGCAAGTGTAATTAATCTTTCTTTCAACTTTCTCATTTTGTTTTGACAGTAATAAAATTTCCCAATTTCTATTTCGAAAGCCCGCTCTTTTTACGGTTGTACTTGTGTCATTATTCATGAAGGCAAAGATGAAAGGGATTGAGATCCCGTGCAATACCTAGGGTATTGTATGGGTGCAATAGCACAAATCTCAACCTTTCATTTAATCCAATGACTCATTCTTTTGACACCTCACCAAATATTAAAAAGATCCTTTCACCCTTAAAAATTTTCAAAACCCATCGTTTCTCCTGTGCTGATGGGTCTGAGTTCATATTTCACTAAATCAAATTTCTCTCTCCTACGTAGCTATCCTCCTCTGCAATTGTTTTCAACCTCTCCCTCAACCCATCGTCATTGCTGCCAGCATACCTAACTCAAACCCATCAGCTAAAACAAAGAAAAAACTACATCTTACCATTTGAAATTTCTTAACCCCTAAACACTCACACTCTCCCTCTTTCTTTGTCCGCAAGTGTGAAGCTGTCTCAACTCTCAAGGAGTGAAACTCTCTCTGAAGCGACATAGCCAATGGCTAGATCAGTGGTTCCAATGGTACTTGGCCATTGTATCATCGAAAAATCCCCAAAATCTCATTTGGCACAGTCACCGTTGGTCCATCTTTGATTCCTAGGTTGCTTCTAACATCGAATGACTCAAGGAGGTTAGTTCTTTCTTTTGTATACATTGAATCAAAATAAAAATTGTTTTTTGGGTAAGAGGAGAGTTGGGTCAGGGGTTAGGATAGTTGGGGTTTGATTTTAGTTCTACAAGTGATATATATTTCAACATGGAATCATTATTTAGTTTTGTTTTGAGGAATATTTCTGGGTAGTTTTTTTTTGTTGCAACTTGAATATTGCACATTTTCAAATGGATATGTGAAATATGGTCTAGCAAAATTAAAGAAATGGATGGTCAGTGATACAGGGGATATAGCTAAAATCCCTATTTTACTTACTTAGATGTTACATTGGTTGAATTCTATGTTTTTAGGTCCTAGATGTGTTTAAATTGTAATGTTTTAGTCTTTGCATTTCAAGTTTGCAGTCAGAATTTAGTGATAAAAATTTCTTGTTATAGGGATAGAAAATTTTGATAATTGAATGTTTGTCCTTGTATAGGTATGATACACATAAATAGTTTCTTAAGAAATTTTAGCTTTAAACTGTCCTTTATCAATTGGGTCATCATCTCTCATGATCAAATAATAGTTTGTTGCAATTCTTATATATGATAAGCACAATTTTGGTACAAAAATTTTTAGCTTTTATTTTTAATGAAAACATTCATTCTTTTATATTTATAATAGTAGATATTTTGTATATTTGTTAATTACAGGAGTATTCTTTAATTCATTGCATAGTGTGGTAAGATAATTCTCTCAAAACATATGCCAATGCAACTAAAAGCATATGAGAAACCAATAGAGCAAGAAGCAAGGGCTGTAAACAAAAACACAGATTTAAATTGAAAATGTGAAAAAAGCAATGTGCCATACATGTTCAAAGTATGATTGCTTGCTTCATGGGGATAATTTCATAAATTGCTTCTCTTATAATCATTGTGATTACATAGGCACCATTAACTCCATCATTATCTCAAGTATAAAATGGTGCGGATGTTTGTCAAGCAAAATGTAAACGTTTTCATACATGAAATTTTGAATAAACATACTTGTTTATATGTTTTATGTTTTGTAGTCATAAGTAGCTAGATTATTTCTTACACTTTTACTCTTATAATCATTGTGATTACGTAGGCAACATTCATTAGTACCACCTTAACACCACCGTCGTCTCAAGTATCAAATCATGTGAATATTGGTCAAGTAAAAAATAAATGTTTTCATACATGTTTATCAAATAAACTTATTTGTTTATATATACACAGGGAAATGAAGTTAGGTTCAATTATCCACTAACTCCATGTGTTGAAAATACAAATGCTTGCCTGCAAACACAACACTTTTTTGGTATGTTAAAAACTAATAAATGGTAAGTTAAATTATAGTGAAATTTTATCATGTTTGTTTAAGTTTAAAATGTAACTTGATTTTTTTGACATATTTTTAGGTTAATATTGATTTTGCAATATGATGGACAAATTTTTTTGGACAATTTGTTTGATAGTATATTGCACAGTGGACATGGTAGCATATTGCACAGTGGATAGTATTTTTGGACAACTTTGCCTTGGACAGTTTCTTAGACAACATATTTGACTATTTAGACAACTGATTACACATGTAGCAAATTTTTTGGATAATTTTTTGTAACTAAAGAAGAAGGCAGATTTCTCCATGTTCATGCATTGTTCATAGTTAGAATTCACTGTTGCATGCTAGGTGTTTGACAAAATGTCCTTGTGACATTCTTGTATTGAATTGGACTCAACTGAGTTCCAATGCTTGGTTTTTATCTTAATTGATCATGTTTATCATGTTTTGGTCAGTGTTTATGTGTTTTACACACTATGTCCATTTTGTACCTTAATGCCATGCCATGCACACTCTAGGCACACCTCATGCATCTCATGCTGCATCCCTATGCATCACATGCTGCACACACATGCATCAGCCCATGCTCAACATAGACACACACATGCACAGTGATTCACTTTATGCATTTTGCTTTTGTTTACGTGGTTAAGCACTTATAGCATGTTGTTTTGTGTTTGTTTGCTCTGTTTTGAGTTGTTTTTGCTCTATTTTTAAGTTGTTTTACTTTTGTTTTGAACTAACTTGAATCTAATCAAGTTTTATGTTTTGTCTTTGTGTCTGTGCACTTGTTTTTGTTTCTTGTTCTCTGTGATATTTATGCAGATGTCTTCTACCAAACATTCTGCTACCAAGAAATCCACAAAACGTTCTCGCACTGATTTTGACAATTTCAAGTTTGCTGAGGCTGATATGAAATACAATGACTGCTACAAAAGAGCAACCATTATTATGGAGAGGGTGGTCTAGCTAGAAACACTTGAGGACACCTTCATCCCTGAGGTGTTCAAAGAAAGGACTTAGACCAAGCTGTTGAACCCGGTTGGGTTGTTTACTCAGAGATCATAAGAGAATTTTTCTCAAATGCTACTGTAGAAGGAGACCATATAGACTGTTGGGTGAGGCACAAAGAATTTGTGATTACAAAGGATAACATTCAAGAATTTTTGGAAATTCATCCTCCCTCTCAACCAATCTCAGTCCAATATGAAGACAGATTGGGATCAACTGAGGAGATAGTGGAAATACTTGGTGGTACATCAAAGAAGTCATCCATGAATACAATCCCATTTTCACCGGAGATGAGGGCTTTGGCATATGTGATGATCCATAACTTGTATCTAGTCACCAATCTCACTACACTGTCGGCTCCAAGGACAAAGTTTTTGTACGATCTCTTTACTCATAAGGAGATTGATATATGTGGACACATCTTCCATCTGTTGAAGAAAAGCATTGAGAAGCAAAATTCCAAAACAATTTTGCCTTTTCCCTCACTGATTATGGGCCTAATTGCGAAAACAAGGCTCAAACTCCTAAGTGGTCTGACAATAGTTCAGAGGGACTATCCCATTGGTGCACACACAGTGACTAGGAGCACAGCTCACATCAAGGGTTCCAAAACAGGTGTGCATACAATACCACAGGATCATGTTGAGGGCGAGGGTGGAGATACAGAGGAGGAGATTGACAGATTCACTTCTGCTCTAGAGACTTCAGCACAACCATCCTCTTCTACACCAGCACGAGGACCCGACAGACTCGATCACCTCTTAGATAGAGTGGACTAGATGTTTACAGTGCTTACCTCCCATGTATAGCACACTGCGGACCAGTTTGCATACGTCTAGTGACAGATCACTGCATTGTCTTCACAGATCGACGACTTGTCCATGGCGCAGGGATCAGATTCAGAGTCTGATTAGTTCTAGCCTCTTTGGCCATTTCGGTCAAAAAGGGGGAGAAAATTTTGAGGGGGAGTAGAGCATAGACCATAGCCTAGGCATAGAATCTTTGGTTCATACAGGCGGTTTAGCTTTATTTATGTTTTGGTTTAAACTATTTCAGTTTTTATAACTATTGGATAGTTGTTTTTTCTGCTTTCATTTAAAGCTTTAGTACTTTGTTTTTTAATTTCAGTTTATATTCAGTATGCTATGTTTACCTTATTGCTTTGTAGCATTTTTTTGTACTATTAAGATATTGCCAATATGTCTTGAGTACCTCACTCTTGTGCCTTTAGTAGAATTTTGTATCCTAGATGCAAATACTTCATGTATTTTGCATTGGTTGAGTGTTAGACATGCAATTGATCCGTGGGATTGCTCTTAATTGCATTGCGTGTCCGGATGAGCATTTACTTGCTAAATGTTCATTGTAGTCATTCTTTAATGACTAATCCTGTTTGATCAAGATATGCTTACACGTTCTATAGTGTTTACTAACTTGATTGCATTTTACTTGCTCATATACATACCATGTATTCAACTTGCCATAAGCTTAATGAAAGTTTTGTTTGTGTGCAAGCGTTTCAGGTTACAGGTACATACGTGCAAGTGCTTCACAGCTTCTAGATTAGGTGTGAGTGAGTTTTGCCACTGTTCCCAAATTCACGTTTAAGTCTAAAGTCTATTTTAGGGGTTTTGTCATGGGATAGCCAAAGGGGGAGATTGTAAAGTTGTAATTTACAACTATGTGTTTTGTTGGCTTTAATTCCGTGCCAAATTTGATTGTAATTTTATTCAATTTTTTGTACCCTGTATTTATTGTGAGATTTGATTGTAAGGGTTGTGTGATAGAGAGAGAGTGTGTGAAGACTCAAGCAATTGAAGACTGAAGAGTTTTCGCGGGTATCTCGCGAAGTGACCCATGTGACTTGCACATGTTGGAATGTGAAGAGTCAGGATAGGATGGAGGCAGCTGTGTTTCACGAGTATCTCATGAGTAAGGCCTTCCCACGAGACACCCGTGAGACTTTCTGTTTTGCCAAACTGTCAATTCTGATACACACTTTTTGTGACTACACTATTTATACCCACATTACCCACAAATGTTGAGGAGTGCTTTTGAGAGAAAACCCTAGCCAAATACCTTGAGAGTTAGAGATTGTTATACCCGCAATCCTCTACATAACTACTTGTGGATTTTCCTCAACTCCTACCTCTCTATTTCCATACCATTGAGAGGTTGATAGCCCAAACACTTACCACACCCTTTCAGAGTGTCAAGTGAGGTTTTGGTGCTGCTAGGAAGCAATGGAAGAAGTCAAGGATGGCAGATACAACATGGAGTTTGTTGTGGGATCCGGAGAGCTAGACAGGACACGGTTCCGAGAAACCTTGTTGGAGTAGGAGCTTGGAGGGCTTAGGTACATTGGGTAGATTAGGCTTGGAGGGTCTCTTGCTAACCCATGTATCCCAACTGATTGTCTAGTGGATCGATTACCGCTTGGAGGGCGGTGGAGAGGTTTTTCGCCGAGTTCTTCGGTTTCCTCTTTGATAACACATCGGCGTGTTATCTTGTGTTTGCATCTCTCTTCCCTACTCTTTTATATTCCTTTTTATTGCTGTGCTGTCTTGATTATGGGTTAGAGTAGCTTGTTTGTTTATCCGCTCGCATTTACACTATTCCGCAATTAGAATTAAGTTAGTGTAAAATCTATCGAGGTGTAACTTTAATTTGGGGGTCTAAACAGCTCTTGTGTTTTTAACACATTTTCGAGCTTTCAATACCAATAAGAATTGGCCAAGAAATGTCACGGTTGGTAGAATTAGATCTTTCTGACAACATTCTAAATGGTGCATCCCATCATCCATTGATAAACTAAGAGTTTTGGGCTTTCTTAGTCTGTCGAACAATCATTTATCTGGAAATATCCACAACCACTGGCAGGGTATGCTAATTTTTTTTTTCATAGATCTGTCCAGATATAATCTATCTGGTGGCATTCCAAGCTTAATGTGCTCACTGCCTCATCTTAGTTGGTTGCAATTGAGTAACACTTGATTTTGGAGGAAATAGATTATCAAGGACCATACCAGAATGGATTGGAGAAAGATATTTTTCAATAAAGATATTACGCCTTCGAGGTAATATGCTTTATGGAAAAATTCCTAAACAATTGTGTGGTCTAACCAATATCCATGTCTTGGACCTTGCCCATAATGATTTCTCAGGATCTATTCCAACATGTTTGGGTAGTTTAGTGGGTTACACAGATTCCAATGTCGTGGATCATATGAACATCCCACTGTATATGGATTTGGTTGTTAAAGGAAGACAATATGAATACAACGATGAAATTTTTTTTTGTTAAAACCATGGATTTTTCAAGAAATAATCTTTCAAGGGAGATCCCAGCAGAACTAACAAGTTTGACATTATTGAATTCCTTGAATTTGTCATGGAATCAGTTAACTGGCAAGATACCGAAGAATATTGGATCTTTGCGCCAATTAGAATCTCTTGACCTCTCAAGCAAACATCTTTTAGGTCACATTCCCCCAAGCATGTCTTCTTTGACTTTTTTGAGCCATTTGAACTTGTCATATATAACAACTTGTTTGGACAAATTCCATCAACCAGCCAGTTTCAAACCTTCAATGATCCGTCTATTTATGAAGGTAACCCACAACTTTATAGGCCTCCTCCATTGCCAATGCCAAGTGACAGGAATGCAGAACATAAAGATCAAGAAGATGTACATGTACATAACAATGGTGAAGATCAATTTGAAATTTTATGGTTTAAACTAAGTATTGCGCTGGGTATCATTGTGGGATTTTGGGTTGTTTGCGGCAGCTTGTTGATAAAGAAGTCTTGGAGACACACTTACTTCTGTTTTGCTGAAAAAATGAAAGATAAGCTTTTAGTGGTCATTGCATTGAATATGGCTCATCTGCAAAGGAAGATTCAAGCAGAAAGACACTGAGACTGGGATTTAATGAAACTAGTTTATATATATGTGTATGTGTTTGTTGTACTTGTCTTTGTATTGTACTTAATATTTGGGCTTTACTTTTGGGTTAAATGATATCTTAATATGTTAAGCCTTATATGGAGTCTCTCTAAAGTGTTATCTCCCTAAAAGGGACTTAGATAAATTTGAAGCTTTATATTACGATTTCTCATGTATTGAAGATGCTTGTTGCCTCCATTGTGCACAAATCGCAATGGTCAACTTTTTGTTTGTTTTACCATTCCAGATTGAGAAATGCGTGGAATAATGTAGGCATAGAAGGCAGTGCACATCTAAAACTTTTTTTTTTTGATAAACTTCAATATCATTAGCAAGAGAAAGTGGGGCAATCCTCCTTACAGGCGAGCTCAAGAACTCTTGGAAGATTGTCCTTGTAGAAATAAACAGAAATCCTAGAATTAAGAGAGAGTTTTACAACTACATGAGTAGCTGAGTTACAATCCCTCTTGATCCAATCAAATTTAAAACCTAGGAAAAGAGCTTTAAGCGAAAAAAACATTGCTAATTACATTATGGATAGACCAATTAGAAAAGCTGCTCTCTGAGGACAGTGGGTCTATACAGTTTTTGACATCTCCCTCAAAGATAACATGACTCCACTTCTCACTAAGTGCAAGTTGGGTTCCCCAAAGGAGTGCAGAGGCTTTAGCCATGATAGGGGTACACTTTGAGATCGACTTGGCCCAAATCTTGATGACTTCACCTTTATCATTTCTACCAACTGTTGCTATTGAAGCGAAAGACTAAGATACAGCAGTGTCGACATTTAGCTTTATCCAACTAGGAGGAGGTGGTTCCCATTCTTGTTGAGGATGATTAGTGTTGGGAGATGCTTGCAATGCTAGAGCTGGTTCCAATGATTAGTGCACATCTAAAAGTTGGTACGTCACATATATAACCATTTCTCATAGGAAGTTCCTCTTAACTCATGTAGGTGCTTTTGCTATGTTAACCATACTACTATATCCTCAAGGACCTCAACGCAAGTTAACATGAACAAATTCACTCTTTACATTTTACAGATGCAACAACAAGAAGTAGCTCCACGAGCACTTGCACAAGATATTACATGAATACCAGTTCATAATTCACTTTAAAACTAGCTCCCAGCCACAAATAAAAATAAAAATAATGATATAACTTTGCAATTTTGCTTGAGTGAAGCCAAGTAATATGAAAGGGAGCTTTTAGAGTGAAGCTTTGCCAAGTAATATAGATAGAGTTAAAAGCTAGGCTTAACTAGTTAGCCTCCAGTTCTATGGATCGTCAAGGCTCAGCCACTTCCTCCTCCCACTAAAGCTCAGGCTGAGCATCAAATTTGGATGGAAACACCGTGCAGACTTGGCAAATTTGCCCTTCCTAGGATTGTAACTTCTGTTGGGTATTGCCTCACTACTACATGAAGGAATTACTGGGAAAACAAGTCTGGCGGCTGTTACACAACACAGACTCCCTTTTCTACAAAGTCTTCAAAGCAAAGTATTTCCCTAATGGATCAATCATTGATGAGGATGTTAAGGAGAGGAAGGTGAACAATTTGGGTTCTATTTGGTGAATAGGTGATGGAAAAAAAAGTGAAGATTCGAGGTGATAAATGGTTACATGACTTGACCTCCAGTGAAGATTCGAGTGCCTATAAGCTGCTTATGGACAATGAGGCCTCAACAAGGCCTAGTACTTTGAATCCTACTGTGCTATCGGGGTTTTTGGAAAAAGATTTGGGGCTTGAAAGTGCCTAATAAAGTTAAACATTTTGTTTGGAGGGCATGTAATGAAGCTTTGCCTACTAAGAAGAATTTATTCCATAGGAATGTTACTGAGTCTGCAATATGTGGTGGTTGCAACTGAGTTGGAGGACACAGTTCACGCTCTTTGAGGATGTCAAATGATTAAATATGTTTGGTGGGAGGCTAAGTTCTGTTAGACAAGTTTATTTGAACACTTTGTAGATTTCAGGGATTTATTTGTGGGAGTTTTGAATTCTGATGACTCGGAATTAGCAGATCGATTCACTATGGTAGGGTGGAGTATCTAGTTTAAGAGGAATGCAAATCATACGGTGTAAGGACCACTACCATACCATTAGATCTACTCTGATGTAGTGGCAAGACTACAAGAATTCTATGTTGTTTCCATACCATCTAGTTATCTAGTTTGCCTCAGCTTGTATTTCGATTTGAGCATTGGGTACTCCCTAACCTGCCTTTTCACAAAGCTAAATTCGATGGAGCTCTATTTAGAGATTCCTCATCAGCTAGCATTGCAGTTGTTGTAGGAGACTTTGAAGGTAATGTTATCAGAGCTTTGTTTGAACGGATTGGTCTACCTGCATCCGTGGTGGAGGTGGAAGCTCTTGCTTGCAGGAGAGCTGTTTCTTTTGCCATTGAAATTGGTCTATAGGAAGTTGTTTCTGAAGGGGACTTTGAGACCATCATTGACTCTTTAAACTCAGATTGTTCTTGCCTTGCCCATTTTGTTCATCTAGTTGAAGATTGTTGAGTCCATGTGGGCAACCTTCGGTTCTCTGTTTTCACTCATGTGCATAGAATCTATAATGTTGTGGCAGATAAATTAGCTAAGAAAGCAAGATATTTGCTTTTGCCCCAGTTTGGGCTTGAGGAAATCCCTGTTGATGTCTCTCCATTTGTAATGCAGGACAAATTTTATGTCAAATCATTAATAAAATTCCAGTTAGTTTCCTCTTTTGAAAAAAAAAAAACCATTGTTACATATCTGTAAAGGTTTTTATTTGTAGATTTTTGAAGAGAGGGAACAAATGGTAGGATGGACTTTTGACCTCTCTTGTAAATTTTGACTGACTGCCATCAATGGCATCATCCCTGAAGCCCTCTTGAAAAAGTTCAATTATTTGTTTCTTCATATCTGTTTTAGAGGGTTCAAGAATGGGATTGGAGACACTGTTTATGTAAAGTGGTTTTTCTAAGTGATGAGTTTCTTTGAAGCTACAATGGTGGATAGGAATGTTGCCACGAGAGGGGTTAGTATCTGCAGAAATCACAAGCTGGTAAAAAAGCTTAGACACAAATATAAACTATAGTCTCCCCTTTTTTTTTTTTTTTTTTTTTTTTTTTTTTTTTTAATAAAAAGAGTCATGCCTTTATGAGAATTATAGAAGTTAAGAGTAAATATATATAAGTAAGCCAAATTCTAAAAAAAAATTGAAAACAACTCAAACCACCACTGACACTGAAGAAATCTTCACAATCAGATTCTAAGT
Organism: Quercus lobata; assembly: GCF_001633185.2. Classification (NCBI taxonomy): domain Eukaryota; kingdom Viridiplantae; phylum Streptophyta; class Magnoliopsida; order Fagales; family Fagaceae; genus Quercus; species Quercus lobata. The sequence continues at coordinate 53,924,160 of NC_044906.1, forward strand.
AGATTGCAGATCAAAATATACTTCCTCTTTTTTTCTTTTTTTTCCCCCTTTTTTCAAATATTTCCTCTTTAGAACCTGCATAATGAGCACCATTCTGTTAAAGTTTGAGCAAGTCAAGAGGAAATGGGCGTAATGGTTTGAAAGTGTAAAACAATTTATTAAAATGTGTAAGCTACAGTCTACAGAGTCAGAAGTAGAAGACCTGAACAAGTTACATTTCCCAACAAGTCTGCATAAATAAGTTTGCATACGGAATTCAAAATCTCCCAACTTTTGCCAATAGTTAGTGGTGGAGCGAGGAATTTATCTTTGAGGGGCCATATATAAAATTTTTTTGTGTATGAAATTTAAAATAGTAATGTACAATACTTCATAACTCAATATGTGCTATAAACAACAACTAAATACATGTTAATATAGTAGTATATACCGTATACTTTAATTAAACTAATCAAGTACATTTATAAATTATAATGCCAATACGATATATAGTATATTGATTATCATAATAACAAATAATATATTATAAGGAAAATAAAAAAGAAAGCAAATGAAAAGTAAAGTAACACAGGAGCACTGTACAGGGGTTAGGGGTCTATAGAAGCTTCAAGCTTATCTTTCATTTTTTCTTGTCTAGTCTAGTCATACAAAACTTTTGCAGCAACAGTGGGAAAAAGGAAAGAACTGAAAAGAAAAACAAAAGGGCAAATGCCAACACAGAGAGAGAAAGAGAGGGAGAGTCAACTGTGAGAGCACTGTGAGCAAAATTTTTTGCAATTGTGTGGGGGACTTGGTGGTATGACAATTCAACAAAGTTGCTGACCTTTCAATTTTTCTTTTGTTGTGGTATAAGTAAGCCCTAGATGTGTTGGGATGAAATTAGATTTTCTTTTTTTCACTTTAATTTGTTGAGGTAGTTGTTAAAATACCTATATGTTTATTTAAAGATGCTAAATGTTTAATTATTGTAATTTTTTGACATGCATAATTTTTTGACATGCATTCTATTTAAATGAAAGTTATGTTTATTTTTAGAATTTCTTTAATACATATGTATATTATTTGGTATGGGGGGGGGGGAATGATAGGTCTTTTAAAAATTTTCAAATTATTTAGGATAATTCCAAAAAAACTTCCTTTTTTTTTTTCTTTTTTTGGTGGGGGGGGGGGGGGGGGAAGGCCCCTCTCGGTCCTCATGATGCTCCACCACTAACCCATTGTTGATTTATACATTCCTTGTTAGGATAGAAAGGTGGGATGAAAGAAAATATAAAAAAGAATCAATAAAAAAAGTAAAGAATATATAAACATTTTCTCACCTATTTTTCTCATATTTTGGGAAGATTGAAAATGGTGGGCTAGATAGAAAATTAATTCTCTCTCCTTTTTAACTTCTTTCCACTTTTCTAATCAATCCATCTTCCATTCTCTCTTTACCATTTTATTTACTCTCACTTTTCCATCCAACCAAACGAACTTTTGAATGTTTAAAAGACACCCAACAATCCCAACCCAACAACCTTGGTGTACAATGGAGGCCACGAAAATAGCTATTTATAATCATCTCCTTTGGCTTCTACCACACTGCTGAAAAGTTACAAATTTCATAGCCCAATAGACATACAATAAAATTTATGCTATCAGAAATTACTATATGGGAAATGTTAACCAATGCCCTAATTGGTTAAGGAGCTTTTTTTAGAAACATTTTATTGGGAAAATAATAAAACAATAAATGTTGTTGACAACTTTTTATATTTCCCATGAAAGCGGTGTTAAAATTTTCCTATTATAATTTATTAACAATTGCCCAAAGGGCATCTGTTAATATAACCCTTACTATATTATAGCTTCCTTCCCCCTCCTGCACTGTAATTTTATCTTCTTTCCCTTATAATGTCACCATTTGCATGTAGACATTTACTCTTCAAAGTCAAAAGATGATTTGCCTTCATTTAAAGAAGGTAATTCTACAGTCAATGTGAGTTTGGATTGCACTGAAAACAGGGGACGTATGCATTTGGTGTTTTTCCCTAGGTCCCGTGCACTGTTCACGGGACTTGCAAGTATGGAAAAATGTAAATTTTTCTTTAAACTAGGTCCCACAATACTATTCACATATTTAAAAATTATTTTGCTACAGTGTTTTCAGTAATAAGTTTTCAGTTTTTAGCAATAAGCGGTATCCAAACAGACCCTTAGTGTGCGTTTGGATAAGAATGAAAAATTAAAATTATTTCACTATTCAGTTTATTTTTGCTACTATTTATGGGCATTCAACACTTTTTGGCACTATTTATGGTCTTATTATACGATTTCAACTAACTTTTACCTTTATATACAGTACTTTCAGCAATAATTTTTTAGTTTCAGCAAAATAAGCGGTATCCAAACACACCTCAGTGTGCTAAAATATCAAACTGATTGTTGTTTACCCTACAAGTGTCAAGAGATCTAACGAATGCGTAAAATAATACGAGAAGCATTTCAAAGGACAAGTGTACAAAACCACTATGATGAAGGACTAAGGAGCCACCAAAACTATGACATAATTTTTGTAGATTCAAGCTAAAATAATACATCATCTTCGTCAACAAATCAAGTTATTTGAACCAAATCAAAATCGTTTTCAACAAAAAATGACAGAATCGACAAAACTTCAAATCATACTGTCATGGATCATATGCTATCAAAGAAAACAAGAACCATCATTATAACAACAATTGAAACATATAAGATTAGAAAAGACAAGTTGATAATTATGTAGAATATGGTGGGTTTGAAGATCAGAAAAGGCAAGTTTGAAGAAAGACTTAAAGATCCTTCAAGAAGTCTTTCTTCCTGGGTTGGTGAAGATTGCTGCAAGTGGTGGGGAGTGGGCTGTAGCAATCAAACAGGTAACATCATAAAACTCGACCTCAAAAGTCCATTTTTTTGTGATCTAATGTCTGTTGATACATCAACAGTATGTTTGGGTGGTGTTTTATCTCCTTCTTTGCTTTATTTAAAATATCTAAATCACTTGGACCGAAGCAACAATAAATTTCAAGGAATTTCTATCCCAAATTTCATTGGTTCTCTCAATAAGTCGAGTTATCTTAATCTCTCCTATGCATCCTTTGCTGGAATGATCCCTTCTCACCTTGGGAATCTTTCTAACTTGCTTTATTTTGATCTCTATACGTTTGCATATCCACTAACACCACCAATTTCAAATTTAAATTGGCTCTCTGGTCTCTCCTCTAAAATACCTCAGTTTGAATGGTGTGAACTTTTCCGTAGCAAAAACTGATTGGCTGCCAACTATTAATCTGCTCCCTTCTCTGTTGGAGTTGCGCTTGTCCTTTTGTCTACTTCACTATCTCCCTCAATGGTTTCCCTCTGTCAACTTTTCGTCACTTTCAAAACTTGATATCTCTGGTAATGACTTCAACCCTTCAATTCCTCAATTGGTGTTCAATATCACTTCCCTCACAGATCTCAAACTTGGCAATTGTTATCTCAAAGCCTCCATCCCTAAGATTACAAAGGGGAACCTATGCAATTTTGCAGACTTTAGATTTATCAGTTAATCATTTAAGTGGCAAAATAACAGAATTTTTCCAGGCCTATTTTGGAATGCAGTAATGGTAGCCTAGAGCATTTAAATTTGAGCTTGAACCAACTCATTGGGAATGTGCCTCATTCTTTAGGGTATATAAAACGTTTGAGAAACCTTCAACTTTACATCAACACATTCTCCAGTTCAATTCCATTATCTATACAAAATTTATCCCATTTGGAGAAACTGGACCTCAATGTCAACATGATGAATATAACCATCTCAGAATTAATTGGACAGCTTTCTGAGTTGAGACTTGAGAGTGCTGCATCTCTAAAGGAATTATTGGCAAGGTATCATGACTGAAACTTATTTCCAAAATCTTACAAAATTGTATAAGTTTTCTTTGTTATCACCTAGGAACCTTTTAGTTTCCAATGTGACACGTGACTAGATTCCTCCGTTTAGTCTACAATATGTAAGCTCAATTAATAGTTTTTTCATATCTGTTCCAGTGGGTTCAAGAAATGGACTGGATCTACTGTCCATGTAAACTGGTTTTTCGTAGTGAGGAGTTTCTTTGAAGCTGTAACGGTGTGTTTCCACTAGCTGAAATCACAAGCTAGTAAAAAATCTATGATTCATATACAAACTAGTCTCCCAATATTATTTTTATATTTTAAAAAGAGTCTATACATTTCAAGGAATTACAGAAGTTAACTAGGAATATATATATATATATATATATATATAGACACACACACATAAGCGAAATTCTGAAACAAATTGAAAGCAACTCTCACCACCATTGACACAGAAGAAATCTCCACAATCAGATTCTAAACTAGACTGCACATCAAAATATACTTCCTCTTTAGAACCTGCGTGGAATAATGGGCACCATTTTGTTAAAGACGATATATAGTTCACGAGCAAGACAAGAGGAAATGGGCATAGTGGTTGATTATGTAAACCAGTCACTAAAATGTGTAAGCTACAGAGTCACAGAAGTAGAATACTTGGACACAACTAGTTATTACAGGGCGCGTTCTATGATATCCTTTAAGAGGATAGAAAAGTGGGATGAATAAATTATAAGAAGAATAAATATAAAAAAAGGAAAGAATATATGGACATTTTCTCACATATTTTTCTCAATGCAAACAACCTGTTTGTTCTCCTTGAAACCAATTCTATTCACTCCATAAACATATAGTAATACCAATAAAAAAAACACTAAATGACTGATCAATTAGAATTCAAAATCCTATAATAAAAAAAATTAGAATTCAAAAAAGTGACATTTCACCTAAGGAAGGTCCATGATTTTTTTGGCGAATTAAGAAGAAGATCACAAAGAATGCAAAAACAATTAAATAATGTATGTGCGGAATATGAAAATAAGCTAAAACAAAATTGATAAAACAATCTAAACCGAAAATAATCACAACCACAACAGTAATTAAATGGCAAAGATTAAGGAAAGAGAGATGCAAACACAAAGATAGCACAGCGATGTGTTATCAAAGAGGAAACCAAAGTCCTCGGCGTAAAACCTCTTTGCCGCCCTCCAAACGATCAATAATCCACTATAGAATAAAATTGGGATACATGAACTATAGAAGACCCTCCAAGCCTAATCTACCAGTGTACCTAAGCCCTCCAGGCTTTTTGCTCCAACGAGGTTACGCTAAACCTTTGTCTTCTCTAGCTTACCGGATTCCGCAATTAGCCCATTGCATCAACCAATATCTATTGGTCCGTTCCTAACTGCTTCCTAAGCACCAAATAACTTTCTCACAGATATAGGTATCGTGAGATAAGAATTTGGCTAATGTACCTCTCAAGGATGTAATAATGGAGAGGATGAGAGTAGAGGAATTTGGAGAATCAAAGTATAAAGATTGTGGATGAGTCAATCTTGTTTTTCTCTAGGGTTTCTCTCTCAAAATTCTCTCTGAAAGCTCTCTACAATATGTGGGTATAAGAGTATTTATACTGATGTGTGTTTGGAATGTGAAAGGTCATGTTTGTAACAAATAGAGCTGTCTGGTGACTCGGGCTCGCGACTAGAATGAGTCGCGAGTTTAAGTTGTGAGCTAACTGCCTGGCCAGACTGGGAGTTTTGTCTTGTAGTGCTCTAGCTAGCGTGACTCTTCAACTCCCCTGCATACTTCACACGTGTTCCTCCTTTGGCGACTCGCTAGTCGCGAGGCCCTTCTTGATTACACACTCTTGAGCTTTTCTTTACACTCTCTCACACACTACCCTTACATGATTCCCATCTAAATACAGGGTTTCTAAATGCTGAATTACAAGCAAATTGGCACGGAATAAAGCCAAAAAAAAAAAAGTTGATTAAATTCAACCTTACAATCTCCCCCTTTGGCTATTCCATGACTAAAACCCTAAAACAAACTCTAGACTTAACATGTGAGTTGGGAACAGTTGAACAAAACCTACTCACACCTTACTCTAGAATCTATGTAGCTCTTGAACCATATATACAAGTATTTCCTAAAAAGAACAACACAATATGATCATTGTATGCAGAAAAATTGAAATACATATGGAGCAAGCACAATGCGATCAAGCAAAAGAGTTTAAAGCAATAAAGCATGGCTTGACCAAAAATGAACAATCACTATAAAATAGTGACCACAATGATCATTCACACAAGGAATGGACATCCGGACATGCAAGCTAATAAGCTCAATGCAAAGTATCATTTGCATGTCCAACACACAACCGATACAAAAACCAAAGTAATTGCATCAAGGATATAAAATCCAACAAGGGCACAAGAGTGATGTACTTAAAGAAATGCATAACATTAACAACAATTACTAAGCTACAAAGCATGGGTACAAAACAATATACTGAATATAAACTTATATAAACCAAAGTACCAAAAGCTTTAAGCTAAAGCACAAAAACCACCCATGAGTCAATGTATCAAAAGCTTTAACAAAAGAGTTGTGCAAACCTATATTAAAACTATCCAAATATAACAGCAAAAACCATAAATAACATAAATATGCTTAAAGTTTTTCTCCCCCTTAAAATGATGCTTCCCCTCAAGAGCTACTTCTTCTTCATCTCCATCCAAAATTCTCCCCCTTTTGAACCAGAATGGCCAAAAGGCTATTGCTGAGTAGTGAAGTTGTCAAACTTTGTTGAGAGAAGATTCATCTGTTCTTGGATAGCAGTCAGCCTGTTTGATTGTTCATTTTGGATGTCTTGAAGCTTGTTAATCTTGTCAAGGATGATCTAAAATGCATCTGGAGGTACTGCAGAAGATGATGATGCTCAGCTCCTTTTACCACGGCTTCGTGAACTTGAGGGTTGCGCTTCAGCTTCTATCTCAGTGTCCATAGGTTCTCCTTGTGTTTGATCACCCTCCTCTTCATCATCTGGAAGACAAACTCTGATCCGTGTAATGGTTAAAGCATTGATAGCTGAAGCAGTAGACATGAGACTGATGTCTTGAGGAATTTTCACACCCTTTGCTTGAAAGAGTCTCATGAGGAGACTAGGGAAAATTAGCTTTGCCTTTGAAGTGGTTCTTGTTTCATCAGCAATAATGCAGAAGATATGAGCACTAATATCAATGTAAGTGTTCTCCCGGAGCTCCATGAGGAAAATGGCTCTAGCATTATTAATGGTAGTTATCTTTTTCATCGGGTACAAATTGAACATCATGATCACGGTAAGACATCTCATATCAGCTGGAAAGGCAGTAGTGTTGAGGCATCTTCCCTTTCTAACTCCACAAATATGAGATTGGACAGTTTCTATAGAGAGTATTCTGTCCTTGTAGTGTGTGAAATCATGGTCCAATTCCTCAAAACCAAGCACCTCATCAATGTCCTCCAGATCAATGTTGAATTCATGGCCTCTTATTCAACAATTGATCTCATCCTTTCTTAAGACAGCATTGGCATAGAATTCTCTGATCAAAGGTTCACATACCCCAGGCAGATCACTTAGTAGCTTTTCTCGACCTCTGTCTTGAAAAAAACTAGGAATAAAAGAGTCCTTTAAATCAACCAAATCCACAAATCTTTCTTGAATGATGGGAGCCTTCAAATAGAACTAATTGTATCTCTCAAAATGTTTGGTAGACCTGAACTTTGTATTGTCCATTTTCTTACTCTTGTCAGTCTTTTGTGCAGTGGTCTTCTTCTTTGGAGTCATCTGCACAAACATAGCAGCACAGACCACAAAATAGAGCACAACATATGGTAACACCAAAAATTAGTAACAAATTAGTATCACTAAAATGGACAAAGAGTTAGACCAAAGATTCAGTCTACAGCACAGTTCAGACACAACTTGTCATGAGAGAACACACAACAACAAAACACAGTAGAGTTTCATCACAAACTTTTAAACATATCACAAAGTGAGTGTGTGCTCAAAACATTTCAAGAGCAACCTAGGGTAAAAAGCAAAACACATAACTAGAGAAGTAAATAACAATCAGTGTATACTAAAGACATCTCACAAACAGTGGTTAACACAAAATCCCTAGAACACAAGAAAATGTCTACAAGACATTTTACAATGGGTATGAAATGCACAACACACCTCAGAACAAGTGTCAAACTCAAAAATGAGATTCAATCATGAGAGCATGTGTATTAGACATCATATTATCACAATCAACAAAAACCATTCAATCAAACCCAACAAAATGATCCCAACCCATATTCGAACATCATATATATCAAATCTCAACAACAACTCAAAAATCCAAGAAATCAAGGCTATAAACATGAAACACTTAGAAAAAAAATAGAAAACCCATACCTTTTCTTGAAGTTTGAAATAGAGATGATGAAGAAAAATGGTGGTTTTTTAGAGTAACATGGTGAGTTTGTGAGAGAGATGAATGGACAAGACAATGAACAGTAAAAAATGTTCGAGGGAAAATTGAAAAGTTTTAAAAACTATCCTTAAAGCACAAAACACGCGTTTTTCGCGATTGAAACAAGTCGCGAACAAGTCGTCAGGACAAGTTGCCAAACACCCTGTGACAAAAATTTTTAAAAATTTGTCTAAGTGTTTTTCGCGACTGGAAGTTCCACCCGCGAGGAAGTCGCAAAGGGAGCTGCGAAAGTTTCTGAGTGAACCTCGCGACTGGAGCTTCCACTCGTGAACAAGTCGCCAAAACAAGTTACAAGAAATCTAAAAACTCATATTTTTGAAAAAATTTCTAAGTCATTTTCATGACTGGGACTATGACCCGCCAGTGAGTCGCGAAAACCTTTTGTGTAAGCTCGCAACTGAGGCATGCAACTCGACCGACCCGCGAACCAAGTCGCCAGAATAGGGCTGCACAGTTTTAGAAATTTTTGCTTTTTGCAAAAACAAAAACTTTCCAAAAAAAAATTAAAACATTCAAAAATCTTTTTGTGTTTGATCAACATATAATTGAGCATGTGCAACACATTTCATCAAGTACAATCACACAAATGAATAAGGCATTTATTGAACATAAACATGTGTGATGTGTGTGGGTATCAAAAATAAGATAGTCCTTAATCTAATGTGAAGCTTCAATGATCAATTTAACCAAGTCATACACAATTAGCACGAGGAATAGTGACCAATCTCAATTATAGAAATATGCATATATGACCTCCTATATAAACTTAATCACTTAATTTTGAAGCTTTTCATTTGGCTCCATTCTCATCATGACATTTGATCTTTTTGAATCAATACATCTCATTTTGAGATCGATGCCTGAAATTTTTGATATTTCAATTTGATGAACAAGCCTTTGGCTTTTTAGGCATCATACATTTTCATAAAAGTCGCTTTCCCTTCTTCCTAGTCAAATATTAGTATGTGCAACGGCTTTGGCAACTCATTATCTCTTTTTATTTTGAGATTTATATTTGTTAAGCTCTTTAAGCAATATATATATATATATATATATATATATATTGGGAAGATATATAGGCACAAGTCTATGCAAGTTTCAAGATCAACAAAACCATTGAGTAATCATTCATGACAAGTTTGAAGATCTATTTACAACAGTCACATAGATGTCAAGATTTTCCCACAATAATATGAGTGCATGAAAAACAAGCTACGCTCGTAAATGCATAAAGTCATTAGTACAAAGGTACAAGGCAAAACATGCTTGTGACAAAACACAACAATGCCGATCAAACTTTTTGGATTTTCTACTTTTTATGTGTTTTTAAATTTTTGACATAAAAGCAAGAAAAGATTGATAAAAAACAATGTAAAAACATTCAAAGCAAATAGCAAACAAACAAAGAATTTTCAACACATGCTAGAGAAAAAGAAAAAGAAAAAAAGTCACACAAACAATCAATGTCACAAAACATAGGAAGTATTAATGCATGGACATGTTTTAATGCTTATGCATGTGTACCTTTCTTCACCCACACAACACTTGCGTTTGGGGTGATATCCCTAGAGGATTGGGTACAATCGTTGTGACTTTCAAACCTTCTGGTGAAGCTTGCCAAATAGGTGGTGAATGCATCAATCATCCACATCACATCCCTCACTCCGGGATCACCTTCTTGACCTTTTGATTGCTTAGCAGTCCAATTCCCTTTGCCATGTTTTGGTCCTCTCGACCTTTGAGCACTTGAATTCTTCAATGCTTTAAGCTTATGACAATTTGATCTGGTGTGTCCTTGAATTCCATAGTGATGGCAGAAGTGTTGGGTTCTCAGACCTCTTTGTGACTTTGGGAGTGATTTCCCTTTACCCTTAGGTTTGACCATTGATTGGTTAGGAGGCTTAGTCATAAACCGTTGTTCAGTCACATTCCTCTTCTTCTCCACCTTCAAATTCTCAGCAGTAGTGGTGACTAGCATCGGTTCCTTGGCCTTCACAAACTTCATTTCCTTGGATGTATTTGCAGCTGAACTACTCTCTTCGGTGTATCCTAATTTGCTTCTGTTGGTGAATGGTTTTGACGAGCAAGTACATCATCAAGATTTTTGGAGGAAACTCGCTTTACTTTAGCATTCACTTGAATCACCTCAAGCTCAAGGAATTTGATTTTTGAATAAGCTTTGGTTAACTCTCCGTTCAGCGTCTCCATTTCACATTTGGTCTCCTTGTATCGGACTAAAAGACTTCTACAATCTTCCTTCGCTTTCTTCATCTTTTTAATGGCTGCGTTAGCCACTTTTGCATATTCACTAGTCTTCTCAAGGAGGGAATTATAGGTCTCTTGCTGTCCCACTGTTCCGTCATCTTCCTCATCATCAGATTCCTCCACTATCCCAATTGACTCCAATTCAGTGTGCTCACCAAGCTCTTCCACTAGCGCACCTAAATCATCTGAAGATTCCATAGGAGCAATGGTCATGAATGTTGAGAAGTTTCCCTCTCCATCACAGCTTTCATCTAAATCTGAATTAGAGTAGTGGCATACACTTTGCCTTTTGCTCTCAAATAATTGGGACACTCTTTCTTGAGATGTCCATGTCCGTTGCATTCGAAACACGTGATTCCTTGAGAGGATTGAGAGTCTTTCCCATCTTTCCTCTTGAAATCCTTTTTCTCCTTTCTGAAATTTGGGAATTTTCCCTTCTTAGCAAACTTTCCATTCTTCTTGAACTTCAAGAACTTTTGGAAATTCTTCACCAGATATGCCACATCTTTATTGACTTCATCCTTATTCGTTGAGTCGTGGGCTTCCACCCTCTCATTAATTGTCTTAAGAGCAAAGGATTTGCTCTTCCTTTGTGATGGCAATGATAGCTCATATGTTTGAAGTGAGCCAATTAGTTCTTGAACTTTGATATCATCAAGATCATTACTCTCTTCAATTGCTATAACCTTTGCACGAAAGCTCTCTGGCAATGATCGAAGGATTTTCCTCACTATCTTTGAGTCCTCCGTTTTCTCACCCAAGTTGAACTTGCCAATAACCACCTCATTCCGTTTATCATAGAATGAGTCAAATGACTCATCTTCACTCATTTTCAACTCTTCAAACTGAGTGGTTAGCATTTGCAACTTAGTGTCTTTCACCTTCTATGTTCCTTCATACGTGGTCTCCAATATTTGCAACGCCTCCTTGGCAACAGTTACGTGAGAAATCTTGTGAAACTCATCTAGAGAAACACCACAAAAAATTGCATTCAAAACTTTACTGTTAGCGTTAGCTATCGTAAAGGCTGCCTTATCCCATGTGGATTTAGCAGCCTCCGGCCAAGTCCATCCAACCGCATCCGAAATGGTTTCACCAATTGAACACAAGAATGCCCTCATCTGGACTTTCCAAAAGACATAGTTGCTACCATCAAAATATGGTGGAGCATTTAGAGATTTAGATCAATCCATCTTAAACGGGGTCAAGGATCACACTAAGGTAATTAAACCACAACAAGTGCACTTGTTCTGATACCAATTGAATGTTCAAATAGTGTGTTAAACACCTATGAACATTTAGACCCCCGAATTACAAATTATCAATTCAAGCTAATTATCAAACAATGTATGTGCGGAATATGAAAATAAGCTAAAACAGAATTGATAAAACAATCTAAACCGAAAATAATCACAACCACAGCAGTAATTAAATGGTAAAGATTAAGGGAAGAGAGATGTAAACACAAAGACAACACAGCGATGTGTTATCGAAGAGGAAACTGAAGTCTTCGGCGTAAAACCTCTCCGCTGCCCTCCAAGCAGTCAATAATCCATTAGAGAATAAAGTTAGGATACATGAAGTGCAGAAGACCCTCCAAGCCTAATTTACCTAGTGTACCTAAGCCCTCCAAGCTTCTTGCTCCAACGAGGTTACGCCGAACCTTTGTTTTCTCTAGCTTACTAGATTCCGCAATTAGCCCATTGCATCAACCAATATCAATTGGTCTCTTCCTAACTGCTTCCTAAGCACCAAATAACCTTCTCACAAATATAGATATGGTGAGATAAGGATTTGGCTAATGTATCTCTCAAGGATGTAACAATGGAGAGGATGAAAGTAGAGGAATTTAGAGAATCAAAGTATAAAGATTGTGGATGAGTCAATCTTGTTTTTCTCTAGGGTTTCTCTCTCAAAATTCTCTATGGAAGCTCTCTAAAATACATAGGTATAAGGGTATTTATACTGGTGTGTGTTTGGAATGCGAAAGGTTAGGTTTGTAACAAACAGAGCTGTCTGGCGACTTGGGCTCGCGACTGGAATGAGTCCGGAACTAACTGCCTGGCTAGACTAGAAGTTATGTCTTATAGTGCTCCAGCTAGCGTGACTCTTTAGCTCTCTTGCATGCTTCACACGTGTGCTTCCTTTGGCAACTCGCCAGTCGTGAGATCCAGTTGCGAGGCCCTTCTTGATTGCACACTTTTGAGCTTTTCTTCACACTCTCTCACACACTACACTTACATAATTCCCACCTAAATACAGGGCTTCTAAATGCTGAATTACAAGCAAAATGGCAAGGAATAAAGCCAACAAAAAGGTTGATTAAATTGACTCGTATTTTTCGAAAGAAGGCTTGACCAAGCTCCCATACCGTGAACCAAAATTTTAAAAACAAAAAAATTTCACCTACTGTTAGAATTCTTTATCGTTTATTTCGAATTAATTTTCTTAAAAACACAAATTAAAGGCAAAAATGTGTTTTAACAATTAAAAGATAAACTTAAAATACAAAATCCACATTTTTTTTTGAGAAATAATTACAACATGCTACTAGGACCCTTAATATCAACTCTTTTAAAAATAAATTTTTTTCATCCTTTATTTCAAATTAGTTTTCTTAAAAATACGAATAAAAGGAAAAAAAGTATTTTAATAATTAAGAGATAAACTTAAAAACCAAAATCCACATTCTTAAAAAACAACTTCACCATTTTCATGGGTTCAAATGAGAATTCTTTCATTGTCACCCACCAGTTGATGCTTAGAATTCTTTCACTATCAATTTGTCACCCACTAGTTCTTGCTTAGGTCCTGCCAATATTTATTATGATGACTCCTATTTTCCACAATTAACTTGACTTGACTCATATTTATCCAAAGAAAGCTTGACCAAGCTCCCATACTGTGAACCAAAATTAAAGAGACAAAAAAATTTCACCTATTGTTAGAATTCTTTACTGTTTATTTAAAATTAATTTTCTTAAAAACACAAATCAAAGGCAAAAAAGTGTTTTAATTATTAAAAGATAAACTTAAAAATACAAAATCCACAATCTTTTTTTTGAGAAATAATTATAATATGTTGCTAGGACCCTTAATATCCACTCTTTCAAAAATAAATTTTTTTATCCTTTATTTAAAATTAATTTTCTTAAAAATACGAATCAAAGGAAAAAAGTGTTTTAATAATTAAGAGATAGCTTAAAAAACAAAATCCACATTCTTAAAAAACAACTTCACCATTTTCATTGGTTCAAATGAGAATTCTTTCATTGTCACCCACTAGTTGATGCTTAGAATTCTTTCGTTGTCAATTTATCACCCACTAGTTGTTGCTTAGGTCCAGCTCAAATTTATTACGATGACTCCTATTTTCCACAATTAACTTGACTTGACTCGTATTTTTCCAAAAAAGGCTAGACCAAGCTCCAATACCATGAACCAAAATTAAAGAAACAAAAAAATTTCACCTACTGTTAGAATTCTTTATTGTTCATTTCAAATTAATTTTCTTAAAAACACAAATCAAAGGCAAAAAAGTGTTTTAACAATTAAAAGATAAACTCAAAAATACGAAATCCACATTCTTTTTTTTTATAAATAATTACAACATGCTGTTAGGATTCTTAATATCCACTCTTTTAAAAATAATTTTTTTTTATCCATTACTTCAAATTAATTTTCTTAAAAATACGAATCAAAGGAAAAAAGAATTTTAATAATTAAGAGATAAACTTAAAAAACAAAATCCACATTCTTAAAAAACAACTTCACCATTTTCATTGGTTCAAATGAGAATTCTTTCATTGTCACCCACCAGTTGATGCTTAGAATTCTTTCGTTGTCAATTTATCACCCACTAGTTGTTGCTTAGGTCCTGCTCAAATTTATTACGATGACTCCTATTTTCCACAATTAACTTGACTTCACTCGTAATTTTCGAAAGAAAGCTTGACCAAGCTCCAATACCATGAACCAAAATTAAAGAAACAAAAAAATTTCACCTACTGTTAGAATTCTTTATCGTTTATTTCGAATTAGTTTTCTTAAAAACAAAAATCAAAGGCAAAAAAGTGTTTTAACAATTAAAAGATAAACTTAAAAATACAAAATGCATATTCTTTTTTTTTTTTTTTGAGAAATAATTACAACCTGCTGCTAGGACCCTTAATATCCACTCTTTTAAAAATAAATTTTTTTATCCTTTATTTCAAATTAATTTTCTTAAAAATACGAATCCAAGGAAAAAATGTATTTTAATAATTAAGAGATAAACTTTAAAAACAAAATCCACATTCTTAAAAAACAACTTCACCATTTTCATTGGTTCAAATGAGAATTCTTTCATTGTCACCCACCGGTTGATGCTTAGAATTCTTTCATTGTCAATGTGTCACCCACTAGTTGTTGCTTAGGTCTTGCTCAAATTTATTACCATGACTCCTATTTTCCACAGTTAACTTGACTTGACTCGTAATTTTCGAAAGAAGGCTTGACCAAGCTCCAATACTGTGAACCAAAATTAAAGAAACAAAAAAATTACACCTACTATTAGAATTCTTTATCGTTTATTTCGAATTAATTTTCTTAAAAACACAAATCAAAGGCAAAAAAGTGTTTTAACAATTAAAAGATAAACTCAAAAATACGAAATCCACATTCTTTTTTTTTTAGAAATAATTACAACATGCTGCTAGGACCCTTAATATCCACTCTTTTAAAAATAAAATTTTTTTATCCATTACTTCAAATTAATTTTCTTAAAAATTCGAATCAAAGGAAAAAATTATTTTAATAATTAAGAGATAAACTTAAAAAACAAAATCCACATTCTTAAAAAACAACTTCACCATTTTCACTGGTTCAAATGAGAATTCTTTCATTGTAACCCACCGGTTGATGCTTAGAATTCTTTCATTGTCAATTTGTCACCCACTAGTTGTTGCTTAGGTCTTGCTCAAATTTATTATGATGACTCCTATTTTCCACAATTAACTTGACTTGACTCGTAATTTTCGAAAGAAGGCTTGACCAAGCTCCAATACCGTGAACCAAAATTAAAGAAACAAAAAAATTTCACCTACTATTAGAATTCTTTATCATTTATTTCGAATTAATTTTATTAAAAAAAAAAATCAAAGGCAAAAAAGTGTTTTAACAATTAAAAGATAAACTTAAAAATACAAAATCCATATTCTTTTTTTTGAGAAATAATTACAACATGCTGCTTGGACCCTTAATATCCACTCTTTTAAAAATAAATTTTTTTATCCTTTATTTCAAGTTAATTTTCTTAAAAATATGAATCCAAGGAAAAAAAGTATTTTAATAATTAAGAGATAAACTTAAAAAAAAAATGTACATTCTTAAAAAACAACTTCACCATTTTCATGGGTTCAAATGAGAATTCTTTCATTGTCACCCACCGTTTGGTGCTTAGAATTCTTTCATTGTCAATTTTTCACCATCGAAAATGTGTGAAAACACAAGAGCTATTTAGACCCCCAAATTAAAGTTACGGCTCGATAGATTTTACTTTAACTTAATACTAAGTGCGGAATAGAGTAAATGCGAGGGGATAAACAAACAAGCTACTCTAACCCATAAACATTATAACACAGTAGTAAAATGAAAGGTAAAAGAGTAGGGAAGAAGAATGCAAACACAGGATAACACATCGATGTGTTATCGAAGAGGAAACCAAAGAACTCAGCGAAAAACCTCTTTGTTGCCCTCCAAGCAGTAATTAATCCACTAGACAATTAGTTGGGATATATGGATTAGCAAGAGACCTTCCAAGCCTAATCTACCCGATGTACCTAAGCCCTCCAAGCTCCTACTCCAACAAGGCTTCTTGGAACTATGTCTTGTCTAGTTCTTCGGATCCTGCAACAAGCTCCATGTTGCATCTGCCATCCTTGGCTTCTTCTAATGCTTCCCAGCAGTACCAAAACCTCATTGAACACTTTAAAAGGGTGTGGTAAGTGTTTGGGCTATCAACCTCTCAAAGATATGGAAATGGAGAGGTAAGAGTTAGGAAAAATCCACAAGCAATTGTGTAGAGGATTGTGGGTATAACAATCTCTAACTCTCAAGGTTTGTGGCTAGGGTTTTCTCTCTAAAGGACTCCTCAACTTTTATGGGTAATGTGGGTATATATAGTGTGGGTACAGAAAGTGTGTATCAGATAGCACAGTTTGCAAAACAGAATGTTTCTTGAGTGTCTCGTGAGAAGGCCTTACTCGCGAGCTACTCATGAAACATAGCTGTCTTCATCTATCCTGACTCTTCGCATTCCAGTCATATGTAGGGCACATGCATTTTTTTCGCGGGATGCTTAGTCGCGAGCTACCCGCGAAAACTCTTCTATCTTTAGTTGCTTGAGTCTTCACACTTTCTCTCTCTAGGTGTTTTTAATACTTCAAGAAACTGTGTTTCAAGATCAAGTGTTGAAGCCATGCAAATCTGTCCAAGATTCAAGCTAGAAAGTACCTGTCATTAAAGCTCAACAGCTAGCTATCTATCGAGCTTAAAGAGCTATTCAGCCCTGAGACTCGACAGCAGCTCAACAGATAGGGTATCTGTCAAGGTTTAAGAAAAACAGATTTTCAATTCTGTTTTGACTCCAATCTGTGTTTATGTGTTTGGGTTTTCTTTTCTCACAACCCTAGACATATAAAAGGATTATTTTAAGGGTCATCAAAGTGTTCACAAGTTGCACAAGCTTTGAAAATAGTTTGTTCAAGCAGATTGTGACCAGAGACAAAGTTTTTCCCTAGTTCATCTCTTTTGAAGAAGTTGCTGTGTATGTGCACCGTAGGGTTTTGTGACCAAGCATCTTCTTGATCTTCATCGTGTGGATGAATTGAAGAACTTTACAGCTAACAACCTTCTCTAGTTGGTGATTGAAGTTGCGTACTGGGATCTGCGCAATTGGTTAGTCACGTACTTGGGAGTCATGCATCAAAAGGAGAAATTGTCACTACAGAACAAGTCTAATTGGTTATTGGGGTAAGGGTTCAACTGTAGGTTGGTATAACGTACTGAGATTCCTTTACTTGTAACCGCTTGTTGTGATAATAGTAGAATTTCGGGAGTGGTGACCTTAAAATCACCAGGTGGGGTTTTTGCCATGTAGGTTTTTCCCATTCGTAAGCAAATCACCATGTTAAATTTATTTTCCGTTGCATACTTAGTTTATTGGTGATTTGTTTGTGCTACCACGCGTTTGCATGTTAATTAACTTAATTAATTCACTTGGCTAAATTAATTGGTTAATTTATCACAAGGAGTCAATTCGTTTTGGCCTATCAAGTGGTATCAGAGCAGGCACACTCTGATTAGATTTTAATCTTTGTTGTGTTGATCCATTGACCCTTGTTTATCATGGATAGAGGACAATCTTTAATCATATCTCCTTTAATTGATGGCACTAACTATGCATATTGGAAAGTACGCATGAGAGCTTTCTTGCAGTTTTTAGATGAAAAAGTGTGGCAAGTTGTGGAGATAGGCTAAACTAAGCTTGCAGAAGCACCGACCGATTGGGATGATGCCAAGATCAAGGCGGCAAACTTCAACAGTAGAGCGTTGAATTCCTTATTCAGTGCGGTCACCAATGAGGAGTTTAAGAAGATATCCTCAACTGAAACTGCCAAGGAGGCTTGGACCATTCTCCAGACAACCTATGAGGGAACCAAGGCTATCAAGGATTCGAAGCTACAAAGGCTCACTACAAGCTTCGAAGAGATTAAGATGGAGGACGATGAGTCATTTTATGAGTTCTATGTCAAGCTGAAGGACATAGTGAACTCTACGTTCAATCTTGGGGAAACCATTCTTGAATCCAAGATTGTGAAAAAGGTGCTCAAATCTCTGCCCGAGAGATTCTATGCCAAGATCACCGCAATTGAGGAATTAAAGGATATTGACAAGATTCCTTTGATAGTGCTGGTTGGTAATTTGCAGACCTACGAGTTAAGGTTATCAAGGATTGGTAAGTTGGGCAAGAGTAAGAGTATAACACTGAAAACCAAGAGCAGTGACACCGATGAGTCTTTCGATGATGAAGATTCTAAAATGAAGTCCTACATCACTAGGTAGTTCAAGAAGTTTATGAAAAATGCCAATGGAAAAGGTTTCGACATGGACCGTAGGCAATCTAGTTCTTCTCAGTTCAAGAGCCAAGACAAAGGGAAGAAGGATGCAAGGGATGGCGGTCAGTACACTATTCCCACAGGACCTAAGTGCTTTAGGTGTCAAGGCTTCGGTCACATGAAACAAAAGTGTCCTACATATCTCAAGAGCATTGGGAAAAGCAAGGCACTTGCTGCTACTTTGAGTGACACCAAGCCTAAGGATGATTCCGACAATGAGAATGATGGAATCTTGAATGCCTTCACTACCACTGTCAATCTTACTGATGAGATTGTTGAAGATGTGGATGAAGAAGAGGAATTAGTAGAGTCCAAGTTTAAGAAGATGGATGATCAGGATGACATCCATACAGCCTATGAGAAACTGTACAAGCTTTCTAAGAAACATGAGAAACTTTATAGGTTGACCACCAAGAAGCTCAGTGATGTGGAACTTAATCGGGAAGAGCTTTCCACAAAGTTTGATGAAGCTAATTAGACTATTGGAGTATTGAGATTCGAAAATAATTTCTTGGCTGAGAAGACTAAGAAGTTTGAAGTGGAGCTGTTTCAAGTCAGAGCTCAATTAGAGAGGACTTCAAGTGCAAAGCTTGATGAGATGCTCAGTCTTTAGAAATCTGCTTCTGATCGAACAGGTTTAGGGTATGGTTTCTCTTCCTCTAATATTGCTTCAACTAGTACTACTGTTTTTGTTCCTCCTAGCAATAATGTTGAAATTGAGAACAATGATGTTAAAACTGATTTAGTTAGTGAGAACTTAGACAAGGATAAATCTATCTTAGGAGCACCCCTTAAGCAAGATAAGAAGGAAGTTAAGAACCCTAAGGCTAAGAAGGCTAACTCTCAAGAGCCTAAACAAAAGAAGTAGCATCTCTGTAATCATTGTGGAGTTGCCGGTCATACTCTACCAAATTGTTATAAGTGGTTAGCCACTCAACAAAGTAATGACTTAATAGCATCTGAAAGCTAGAATCAACTTCAATCCTCTCTTGCTCCCCTTGGAGATCTTCTCAAAGCCCTCATGTTCCTTTCGAACTTGAACGGTTTCAATTCTTCCCCCTCACCACTGGTTCAAGGGTTTAATCAAAGGAAAGGTTCTTCCAGGGCGTGGAAGGAAAAGGGCTCCAAGTGATTCTATCACTTTCTTCTCTCTCTTTGAATTTTTGTTTTTGCATAACTTGTGTGTTTTTGCATTTATTTTGAGTCAGTCTAGTTTTTATACTTTGCTTTGTTTAACATGTTTTTGTTTGTTTATAGTTTTGTTTATTTTGTTTTTAATATATAAAAAATTGAAAAAAAAAAATACAAAAACAGTGTGTGTTTTGCGTACATTGGTACTTAAGTACCTTGGATGGCCATTGAAACAAATTTTTCTAAACTTTGTATCTCTTGTAGCTTAGATGAGCATCTCTATGCACAACTAAGTAAGTGAGCTTTGTGGCTCTTGTTTGTGATGAGTATGATTAAGTTATCTTTTGTACTTAACACTCGTATCACTCTTTTTGACGT
The DNA here is from genome assembly GCF_001633185.2 of Quercus lobata. Lineage (NCBI taxonomy): Eukaryota > Viridiplantae > Streptophyta > Magnoliopsida > Fagales > Fagaceae > Quercus > Quercus lobata. The sequence goes on from NC_044906.1 coordinate 53,944,522, forward strand.
GAAGGACTAAAAAATCCTAAGAGAAAGGCATAAATAACCATCTCATCACTATTGCCTGCTAATCATAAAATGACATCTGTATACTTCAGCATAGCAAAAGTGCAATGCTAATGACAGCTATATGCTTTGGCATAGCAAAAGTACAATATCAAATGCTTAACGTAATTGGGTATTTCTTTTCTATCTCTTATATGTCCATGCATGTTTTGCTTAAAAGAAAAATAGGCAAAGAAAATAAAAGCAAAAAGAATCAAAATGCTTTAAACATGATTGCAAGCGTGTCTTCTAAAAGATGTGGGAGGTATAGGATGTACCTCAAAGGTGATAGTTCCCATCAAGCAGTTATGATTGTGTTTGAGTTAAAGTGATTTTCTCATATCTCAATTCGTCATAACATGTATATACTTATGCAATCTTGCGATGTTTTACACACACAACATGCAACATTCTTTTCTACTTTTGATACATGTGCAGGTATAATGTGATTTGGCCATCACAAGGTTTACATGTGTTAATGTATGCTCACTAAACTGTCTTAACTTGTTTTTGAAATATAAAATTGGTTAGACTTGTTTTTGGGATCTATGTGCTTAAAATTGTTGTTGAGAGATGATTTTGAGAGTTTAAATTGCTGATTGGATCCTTTGTTGAGTTGCGTGCTTGATTGCATTCATATCTGTGTTTTTCTCTTCTCGAAAAACTGTTTTTTAAAAAAGCTAGCTTGACACCTCCTCGACACCTAGCTATCTGTCGAGCTCTTAAGCTTTTTCTTATCGCAATCTCGTCAAATCCTCGATAGCTGATGGATCAATTGCAAAAGTTTCTGGACCCTTGATAGCTTCTTAATAGCTGGTGGATCGATCGAGCTTCTCTTCTTGTGTCTTTGCTTTGTTCCTTGACAGTTTCATCTGTTGACGTTGTTTTTCTTAACAACTTCCTCAATAGATGTCTCGACGCCTCTCGACACCTCTATCTGTCGAGAATTACTGAGGATCTATATATATGCTCTTCGTGATCTGATTCTCATTTCCTCGATCTCTCTTGATTTGTCCGCACTTGTTCATCTCCCAAACACTCTCTCCTTCACATCTAACCTCTTCCTCAAGCATTCTTCGAGATTAATCAAGTGTTTCTTCACTTGGTAAGCTTCTAATCTCTCATTCTTCATGCATTTCATGTTTTGAAACCTAGGTTTTGGGGATTTTGTAAAATTTTGGGGTTTCTCAAAATTGTTGAGTGATTGTTGAAATTTTGGGATGGGTTTTTGCTTAAATGAGTTTAAAATCTCATGCATTGCATCATATTAGCATAATCACAGTATTATCATGCATTTTAGATGTGTGCAATTGACTATGTGCTGGTAGGATTGGATTGGGCTGAGCCCATGATGCAATTTCTTTTGCATGTCACATGTTCATGCATCCCCATGCATACGTAGTCCTCTTTCTATATACTTGCTATATTTGAACTGTTTGGAGCTTTTCTGATTGTCTCTTTCTTCCCCCTCTCTCTCTTGTTTATGTTAGTCGTGTTTATGGCACCAAAACATAAATCCACTCTGTCCCAGAACCCTCTTCGTTCTGGGGCGTCATCTTCCTTTGATCCTACTTCTTCTCATATCTAGTTCCGTGATGAGGATGCCCAAAAGGACTTCTCAGAGAACTTTTCTCGACGAGGTGTTCATTCAGATTGCCGAGTCATTTTGTCAGATTTTTTCGACACTGACCTACCCTTTGTCATTCACAGTCGGGGTTGGGAGTTACTCTGTGATGTCTCAGTCACTTGTCCTTCGGTGCTGATCCAGGAGTTTTACTCAAACATGCATGGAATTGATTCTTTAGTACCTCTCTGTCATACTCACGTTCGAGGTACGCGCATTGTTGTCACACTGCAGCTTGTTGCGAATGTGCTTCATGTTTCGAGGGTAGAGCACCCTGACTACCCTGGATGTGATTGTCTAAGGACTGTGTCCAAAGAAGAGATGATCTCTACTTTCTACGAGAGCCCTTCTGATTGGGGTGACCGTCAGTTTACACTATGTAAGGCCTTTGCTAAAGGTCCTAGATTCATAAACATAGTGATGACTTTTGTTTTACACCCACTCTCTCACTATAACTCTATCATAGAGTCTCGTGCTCGATTTTTGCTTTCTTTGTTAAAGCACCTCACTATTGATTTTCCATCACATTTTATTTTTTCTCTTATAGATGTGTTTAGGGATACGGCTACCCGTGATAAGCTTATCTTTCCTTCGGCTATCACGAGAATCCTATGCCATTTTTTTGTTCCTTTTCCCTCTTCCACCCATTTTTCTGTCATGTGTGCCATAGACACCGTTACCGTTAAACATAGCGAGGCGCAATTTAGGTCACAGCAGACGAATTCCGAAGCTCCTCCCTCCCGTTCGGCTCCATCCTGATCTACTCCATCTACATCCACTCCCTTCTCTTCTTCGAGCGATGTGTCACTAGGGGACATCATAGCGCAACTACAGCGCATGGATGCTCGCCTTGATACACTCTCTACAGAGTTGTATTAGGTGAACGTCCGTGTCAGTCGTATCACACAGTGGCAGGCGACTATGGGCGGTTTTGCTCTAGCGGCTTCTCCTCCACCTCCTCCAATGGTTTCTAATTCTGATTCTGAGGATGAGGATGATGATGGTGGTGATGAAGATGATGCTTCTGATGATGATGATGGAGATGCTAACTTTACCGATGAGATGTCTACTTGACACTTTTACCTATATGAGAGTAGTCATACTTAGGGGGAGAGTTAGTATAAGACATTTTTGTTAGGGAGAGTGTTGATATCTTAAGGGATGTAGTGATGGTTTTATGTATCTTTTCTTTTCTTTCTTTTATAGATACTTGTTCTTGTACTTTAGGTCTTGTGACAATTATTGACATACATTGTACTTATCTTCCTTATGTGGATGTATGTTTTTCTTTCACCTACCCCTTACATGTGCTGTTTCTTTTCTCTCTTTATATACATGCTTCTTATTACTTGTATGCAATCTATTATTTCTGTTTCACACAAAGATGCCTTGATGAGTTTTGTTTAAAGTGTTTTAGAAATACAGGTTGTGAAAGTCTACTTGCCATAAACTCTCTTCTTGCAAAGTTTTTCTAGAGTTTGTGTTAGGATAGATTTTATTATATTCAACAAGTGAATATGAGTTGAGTGATTTATAACTTCTGTCATATGTTCATTTGTTTGATGTGGTTTTGTCACAGATTGCCAAAGGGGGAGATTGTTAGAACATAGGTGATTCACTTGTTAGGAACATATGTTACTATTTTATGTAATTGGCTAATTTTTTGACAAAACGCACTTTACTTGTAATTGGGTAGATATAGGTGTTTTTCGTACTTCAAGAAACTGTGTTTCAAGATCAAGTGTTGAAGCAATGCAAGTCTATCCAAGATTCAAGCTGAAAAGTGCCTGTCATTAAAGCTTAACAGCTAGCTTGATAGCTAGCTATCTATCAAGCTTAAAGAGCTGTTCAGCCCCGAGGCTCGACAGCAGCTTGATAGATAGTGTATCTATCGAGGTTTATGAAAAACAAATTTTCCATTCTGTTTTGACTCCAATCCGTGTTTATGTGTTTAGGATTTATTTTCTCACAACTCTAGACATATAAAAGGATTATTTTAAGGGCCGTCAAAGTGTTCACAAGTTGCACAAGCTTTGAGAATAGTTTGTTCAAGCAGATTGTGACCAGAGACAAAGTTTTGCCCTAGTTCATCTCTTTTGAAGAAGTTGCTGTGTATGTGCATCGTAGGGTTTTGTGACCAAGCATCTTCTTGATCTTCATCGTGTGGATGAACTGAAGAATTTTGCAGCTAACAACCTTCTCTAGTTGGTGATTGAAGTCGCGTACTGGGATCCGCACAATTGGATAGTCACGTACTTGGGAGCCGTGCATCAAAAGGAGAAATTGTCACTACAGAACAAGTCCAATTAGGTATTGGGGTAAGGGTTCAACTATAGGTTGGTATAAGGTACTGGGATTCCTTTACTTGTAACCGCTTGTTGTGATAATAGTGGAATTTTGGGAGTTGTGATCTTAAAATCACCTGGTGGGGTTTTTGCCGTGTAGGTTTTCTCCATTCGTAAACAAATCACTGTGTCAAATTTATTTTCCGTTACATACTTAGTTTATTAGTGATTTGTTTGTGCTACCACACATTTGCATGTTAATTAACTTAATTAATTCACTTGGTTAAATTAATTGGTTAATTTATCACAAGGAGTCAATTCGTTTTGGCCTATCAAATTAAAAGATAAACTTAAAGAACAAAATCCACATTCTTAAAAAACAACTTGACCATTTTCATGGGTTCAAATGAGAATTCTTTCATTGTCACCCACCGGTTGATGCTTAGAATTCTTTCATTGTCAATTTGTCATCCACTAGTTGTATCTTAGGTCCTGCTCAAATTTACTACGATTACTCCTATTTTCCACAATTAACTTGACTTGACTCGTATTTTTCCAATGAAAGCTTGACCAAGCTCCCATACCGTGAACCAAAATTAAAAAAACAAAAAAATTTCACCTACTGTTAGAATTCTTTATCGTTTATTTCAAATTAATTTTCTTAAAGACACAAATCAAAGGCAATTTTTTTTTTTTTTTTTAAATTAAAAGATAAACTTAAAATACAAAATCCGCATTCCTTTTTTTGAGAAATAATTACAACATGCTGCTGGACCGTTAATATCTGCTCTTTTAAAAATAAAATTTTTTTATCCTTTATTTCAAATTAATTTTCTTAAAAATACAAATCAAAGGAAAAAAGTATTTTAACAATTAAAAAATAAACTTAAAAAACAAAATCCACATTCTTAAAAACAGCTTCACCATTTTCATGGGTTCAAATGAGAATTCTTTCATTGTCACCCACCGGTTGAGGCTTAGATTTCTTTCATTGTCAATTTGTCACCCACTAGTTGTTGCTTAGGTCGTGCCCAAATTTTTTATGATGACTCCTATTTTCCAAAATTAACTTGACCTGACTCATCTTTGTCGAAAGAAGGCTTGACCAAGCTCCCATACCATGAACCAAAATTATTAAAAAAAAAAAAAGATCACCTACTGTTAGAATTCTTTATCATTTATTTCAAATTAGTTTTCTTAAAAATGCAAATCAAAGGCAAAAAAATGTTTTAACAATTAAAAGATAAACTTAAAATACAAAATCCACTTTTTTTTTTTTTTTTTGAGAAATAATTACAACATGCTACTAGGACCCTTAATATCCACTCTTTTAAAAATAAAATTTTTTTATCCTTTATTTCAAATTAATTTTCTTAAAAATACAAATCAAAGAAAAAAAAGTATTTTAAAAATTAAAAGATAAACTTAAAAAACAAAATCCACATTCTTAAAAAACAACTTCACCATTTTTGTGGGTTCAAATGAGAATTCTTTCATTGTCACCCACCGGTTGACACTTAGATTTCTTTCATTTGTCAATTTGTCACCCACTAGTTGTTGCTTAGGACGTGCTCAAATTTTTTACGATGACTCCTATTTTCCACAATTAACTTGACTTGACTCGTATTTTCCCAAAGAAGGCCTGACCAAGCTCCCATTCTGTGAACCAAAATTTAAAAAAAAAAAAAAAAAATCACCTACTGTTAGAATTCTTTATCGTTTATTTCGAATTAGTTTTCTTAAAAACACAAATCAAAGGCAGAAAAGTGTTTTAACAATTAAAAGATAAACTTAAAATACAAAATCCACATTCTTTTTTTTTTTTGAGAAATAATTACAGCATGTTGCTAGGACCCTTATTATGCACTCTTTTAAAAATAAAATTTTTTTATCTTTTATTTCAAATTAATTTTCTTAAAAATACAAATCAAAGGGAAAAAGTATTTTTATAATTAAAAGAAAAACTTAAAAAACAACTTCACCATTTTCATGGGTTCAAATGAGAATTCTTTCATTGTCACCCACCGGTTGATGCTTAGAACTCTTTCATTGTCAATTTGTCACCCACTAGTTGTTGCTTTGGTCCTGCTCAAATTTATTATGATGACTCCTATTTTCCACAATTAACATGACTTGACTCGTATTTTTCCAAAGAAGGCTTGACCAAGCTCCCATACCGTGAACCAAAATTAGAAAAACAAAAAAGTTTCACCTACTGTTAGAATTCTTTATCGTTTATTTCAAATTAATTTTCTTAAAAACACAAATCTAAGGAAAAAAAGTGTTATAACAATTAAAAGATAAGCTTAAAATACAATATCCCCATTCTTTTTTTCTTAAGAAATAATTATAACATACCGCTAGGACCCTTGATATGTACTCTTTTAAAAATAATTTTTTTTTACCCTTTGTTTCAAATTAATTTTCTTAAAAATACAAATCAAAGGGAAAAAGTATTTTAATAATTAAAAGATAAACTTAAAGAACAAAATCCACATTCTTAAAAAACAACTTCGCCATTTTCATGGGTTCAACTGAGAATTCTTTCATTGTCACCCACTAGTTGATGCTTAGAAATCTTTCATTGTCAATTTGTCACCCACTAGTTGTTGCTTAGGTCTTGATCAAATTTATTACGATGACTCTTATTTTCCACAATTAACTTGACTTGACTTGTATTTTTCCAAAGAAGGCTTGACCAAGCTCCCATACCGTGAACCAAAATAAAAAAAACAGAAAAAGTTTCACCTACTGTTAGAATTATTTTTCATGTATTTCAAATTAATTTTCTTAAAAACACAAATCAAAGGCAAAAAAGTGTTTTAACAATTAAAAGATAAACTTAGAATACGAAATCCACATTTTTTTTTTAATGAAATAATTACAACATGCTGCTAGGACCCTTAATATCCACTCTTTTAAAAATAAAATTTTTTTATCCTTTATTTCAAATTAATTTTCTTAAAAATACAAATCAAAGGAAAAAATTATTTTAATAATTAAAAGATAAACTTAAAAAACAAAATCCACATTTTTAAAAAACAACTTCACCATTTTCATGGGCTCAAATGAGAATTCTTTCATTGTCACCCATTGGTTGATGCTTAGAATTCTTTCATTGTCAATTTGTCACCCACAGGTTGTTGCTTAGGTCTTGCTCAAATTTATTACAATGACTCCTATTTTCCACAATTAACTTGACTTGAATCATATTTTTCCAAAGAAGGCTTGACCAAGCTCCCATACTGTGAACCAAAATTAAAAAAAAAAAAAAAAAAATTCACCTGCTGTTAGAATTCTTTATCGTATATTTCAACTTATTTTTCTTAAAAACACAAATCAAAGGCAAAAAAGTATTTTAACAATTAAAAGATAAGCTTAAAATACAAAATCCATGTTCCCACAACTTCTCTATTTTCATGGGTTCTAATGAGATTAACTAGAAAAGTCTCTTTATCTTTGAAAAAATGATTCAAAGGCAAAAAAGTATTTTAACAATTAAAAGATAAACTTAAAATACAAAATCCATGTTCCCACAACTTCTCTATTTTCATGGGTTCTAACGAGATCAACTAGAAAAGTCTCTTTATCTTTGAAAAAAAGATTCAGGTTCGAATCCCACCTATATCAAAAACTAATTTGTGTCATTTTTTTTTTTTATATTGGAGGTGAGTAGGTTTGAACCATGAATGTTTCTGTAAGAAATACCTAAAGGTGCCAGCCAATTAAGTTACAAGTTACAATACTCTTAGTAATAAATAAATAAACTAATAAATGATATTGATGTCATAACTCATAAATTTAAATGCTATCGTGTTAATATATAATAAATAAATAAAACCCATCAACAGTCTCCTTTAGGTTATTTAAGCCCATTTGAAATTAAATGTTTCTTATCAACATGTGGTTATGGTTAAAAAAAAAAATGCTTTAGGGACCGGAAAAGTTCCTGGTATAGTCCCCCAAATGTGTTTAAGGTAACATAGGGGCCGTTTGGTATAGCATTTTAAGTAACACTTTTCAGTTTTTAAACTACATTACACATATTTCTATACATTTTTTCAATTTCACGTATTTTCAAAATATAAAACAACATTCCTAGAATAATATTACCAAACAGGCCCTTTCCCTTTTTGGGAAAAAATCTGAAATGAACTATGACCTTTATAAATTGCATTTAAACCTTCAACCTTGTAAATTGAAAAGCAACGATGGCTAACATGAAAACCACCTTCCTACTCAGTCTTAATTTCCTTCTGTTGCTAACTGAGTTGATTTCACTTGAAGCTATATGGTCCAATTCTAGTGCTGGCAACTCCATTGTGGGTTGCATCGAGATGGAAAGGGAAGCCCTTCTTAAATTTAAAGAAGGACTTGATGATCCTTCAAGAAGACTTTCTTCCTGGGTTGGCAAAGATTGCTGCAACTGGTTGGGAGTAGGCTGTAGCAATCGAACAGGTAGCATCATAAAACTTGACCTCAAAAGGCCATTTTTCTGTGATCAAATATCTAGTAATACCTCAACAGTGTGTTGGAAGCCTTTGAGTGGTGTTTTATCTCCTTCCTTGCTTGAATTAAAATATCTAAATTACTTGGATCTAAGCTACAATGATTTTCAAGGAATTCCCATCCCAAATTTCATTGGTTCTCTCAATATGTTGAGTTACCTTAATTTCTCCTATGCATCCTTTGCTGGAATGATCCCACCTCAACTTGGGAATCTTTCTAACTTGCTTTATCTTGATCTCTCTGCTTTTGATGAACATCTATCACTACCACTACCACTACCAACTCCTTCAACTTCAAATTTAAATTGGCTCTCCGGTCTCTCTTCCCTACAATACCTCAATTTGAATGGGGTGAACCTTTCTGAAGCAACAACTGATTGGCTGCAAACTGTTAATCTGCTCCCTTCTCTGTTGGAGTTGCACTTGTCCAATTGTGAACTTAATTATCTCCCTCAAAGTTTTTCCTCTCTCAACTTTACTTCACTTTCTGTACTTGAGCTCTCTTATAATGACTTCAACTCTTCTTCAGTTCCTCAATGGATGTTCAATATCACTTCCCTCACAAATCTCAAACTTAGCCCCTGTAATCTCAGTGGCTCCATCCCTAAGATTGCAAAGGGGAAGCTATGCAATTTGCGGACTTTAGATTTATCGTATAATCATATCAGTGGCGAAATAACAGAATTTTTCCAGGCTTTATCAGAATGCAGTAATAGTAGCCTAGAGGAGTTAAATTTGGGCTGGAACCAACTCATTGGGAATATCCCTCATTCTTTGGGGTATGTAAAGAGTTTGAGAAAGCTTCAACTTTTCAGCAATGCATTCTCCGGTTCAATTCCATCATCTATACAAAATCTGTCCCGATTGGAGATATTGGACCTCGAATTGAACATGATGAATGGAACCATCCCAGAATTAATTGGACAACTTTCTGAGTTGAGAGTGTTGCATCTTGTAGAGAATTACTGGCAAGGTATCATGACTGAAACTCATTTCCTAAATCTCACAAAATTGAATGGCTTTTCCTTGTCATCATATAGGAACCTTTTAGTTTTCAATGTGACACGTGATTGGATTCCTCCTTTTAGTCTACAATATGTCAACATATTGGACTGTCAATTGAACCCTACATTCCCTACATGGCTTAGAACACAGAAGGAACTCACAGAGATCCATTTAGTGAATACTACAATTTCAGATACAATACCGAATTGGTTGTGGAACTTGTCTTCACAGCTTGAGGTGTTGGATCTTTCTCAAAACAAATTAATGGGAAACCTCCCCAAGTCATTAAACTTCTCTTCCTTGGACTCGGTATATCTAGATTTTAATCATTTAGTGGGTCCACTACCACTATGGCCTAGTGTGACAAGGTTCTCCTTGAGGAGCAATTTACTTTCGGGACCAATACCGATAAGAATTGGCCTAGAAATGTCACAATTGACAGTCTTAGATCTCTCAGACAACTTGCTAAATGGTAGCATCCCATCATCCATAAATGGACTAAGAGATTTGGGCTTTCTTCTTCTATCGAACAATCATTTATCTGGAAATATCCACAATCATTGGAAGAGTATGCAAAATCTGCTCTACATAGATCTGTCCAAGAATAATCTATCTGGTGACATTCCAAGCTCAATGTGCTCACTACCTTCTCTTAGCTGGTTGCAATTGAGTAACAACAATCTTTCTGGAAACCTCTCCTTTTGCTTGAAATTTGTTTCAAGCATATCGCTATCAACACTTGATCTTGGTGAGAATAGATTATCAGGGACCATACCAAAATGGATTGGAGAAAGACTTTCTTCATTAACAATATTAAGGCTACGAGGAAATATGCTCTTTGGAAGAATTCCTAAACAATTGTGTGGTATGACTAATATCCATGTCTTGGACCTTGCACATAATAATTTCTCAGGATCTATTCCATCATGTTTAGGTAGTTTGGCTGGTTACAAAAATTTCAATGGCACAATATTTCCAGAGATCACAGAGCATATGTATTTGGTTGTTAAAGGAAGACAATATGAATACTACAACCAAATCTCAAATGTTAGTCTCATGGATTTTTCGAAAAATAGTCTTTCAGGGGAGATCCCAACAGAACTAACAAATCTGACCTTATTGAATTCCTTGAATTTGTCATGGAACCAGTTTACAGGAAAGATACCAGAGAACATTGGAGCATTGCACCAATTAGAAACTCTTGACCTCTCAAACAACCATCTTTCAGGTCACATTCCTCCAAGCATGTCTTCTATGACTTTTTTGAGCCATTTGAATTTGTCATATAACAACTTGTCCGGAGAAATTCCATCATCAAACCAATTTCAAACCTTCAATGATCCATCCATTTATGTAGGTAACCCACAACTTTATGGGCCTCCTCCATTGCCAACAATTTTCTCAATACCAAGTGACAGAGGTGCAGAACATAAAGATGGTGAAGATCATTTTGAAAAGTTATGGTTTTACCTAAGTATTGCGCTGGGTTTCATTGTGGGATTTTGGGCTGTTTGTGGCAGCTTGTTGATAAAGAAGTCCTGGAGAAATGCTTACTTCCGTTTTGCTGGTAAAATGAAAGATAGGCTTTTAGTGGTCATTGCAGCGAATATGGCTCATTTGCAAAGGAAGATTCAAGCAGAAAAACACTGAAATTGGGCTTTAATGGAACTAGAAAATGTAATTTATATGTATTGTGCTTATTTTTTGTTTGTGATGTATTGTACTTAATGTTTAGGCTTAACTTTTGGGTCAAGTGATGTCTCAATATGTTAGGCCTCAAGTGGAGTCCCTCCAAGGTGTTATCTCCCCAGCAAGGACTCTAATAAATTTGATTCTGTATATTATGAATTGTACTTCTCAAGTATTGAAGACGCTTGTTACCTCCATTGTGCACAAGTCACAGTGGTCAACTTTTTGTTTGTTTTGCCATTCCAGATTGATAAGTCAGAAATGCATGGACTAATGGAGACATAGAAGCAGGGGCAATGCACATCCAAAACTTGGTAAGTCACATATATAAGCATTTCTCAGAGGAAGTACCTCTTAACTCATATAGGTGCTTTCGCTATGTGTCAACCATACTACTATATCCTCAACGCAAATTGACATGAACACATTTACTCTTTATATTTTACAGATGCAACAAGAAGTAGCTCCACAAGCACTTGCACAAGATAATACATGAATTTCAGTTCGTAATTCACTTTAAAACTGCCTCCTAGACACAAATGAAAATAAAAATAAGGGTAAGCTACGTATTTAGTCCTTATCTTATATACCATATTTCAATTTGGTCCTTAATCTTTCAATTGTGTCAATTTGATCTCCAACCTTCAGTACCGTGTCAATTTAGTCCATGTTATTATTTTTTGGATGTAAATTGATAATGTGTTTAATAGTAAAAATAAAAAATCAGCTTTTGTTAAAGTGACAGTACACTAAAATTTTATTTTGGCCATTTTCCATGTCATCAATTTTCACCCAAGATAATAATGATAGGAACTAAATTAACACGACACTGAAAGGTTAAGGATCAAATTGACACAATTGAAAGGTTAGGATAAAATTGAAATATGGTGCAAAGGATATGGACCCAATATGTAGTTTACTCTAAAAATTATAATGTAACTTTGCAATTTTGCTTGAGTAAAGCAGAGTAATATAAAAGGGAGCTTTTAGATCAAATTTGTGTCTTGAATGATGGTTAGGAGTACCAATTCATTAAAATATAGACATAGTAAAAAGCTAGGCTTAGCTTTTAGTGCTATCAACTGGCAAGGCTCAGCCTCTTTGTCTTCCCACTAAAGCTCGGATGCGCATCAAATTCGGAAGGCAACATCGTGTAGACTTGGCAAATTTTCCCTTCCCATGGTTGTAACTTCTGTTGTGTAGCATGCAGAGTTTGCTACACATCCATAAAGAAATTTTATTTGTAGATTTTGAAGAAAGGGGACAAATGGTAGGATTGGCTTTTGACCTCTCTTGTAAATTTTGACTGCCATCAATAGCATCATCCCGAAGCTCTCTTGAAAATGCTCAATTAGTTGTTTTTTCATATCTGTTGTAGAGGGTTCAAGAATGGGACTGGAGCTGCTGTCCATGTAAACAGGTTTTTATAAGCAGGGAGTTTCTTTGAAGCTGCAATGGTGGATGGGAGTGTTTCCACAAGATGGGGTTGTATCTGCATAAGTCACCAGCTAGTAAAAAACACAAAGATTCATATTATCATTTACAAACTAGTCTCCCAATTATTTATTTATTTTAAAAAGGAGTCTATGTCTTTAAAGGAATTATAGAACTTAACTAGGAATAAATATATATAAACAAAATTCTGATACAAAATTGAAAACAACTCTCACCACCATTGACATTGAAGAAATTTTCACAATCAGATTCTACCCATAGTTGGTTTTTACGCGGGCACATTTTATGATATCCCTTGAGAGGATAAAAAAATGGGAGGAAAGAAATTATAAGAAAAATAAATAAAAAAGTTAAACATATATGGTCATTTTCTCACCTTTTTTTTCAATACGAACTTCCTCTTTTCTCTCCTTGAAACTTCTATAACCAATTCAATTTACTCCATAAATATACAGTAATACCAATAAGACTTAGACAAACACTAAATGACTAATCAATCCAAATTCAAAAAAGTCACATTTTCACCCTGGGTAATCAACCCAAACCCATCCACTCATATAAGACCTAAAACCACCCAATTATTAATTAGGTCAAATGGGTATTAATCCAATTAAACCCAATTTACACTTATGTTAATTGGGTTTAAAATAGGTACCCAATTAGATCCATGTATGATTCAAGTAACATTTACCCAAATCAGTCAACTCTAAAATACCCAAAAACAACTAAAAGGACCAAAATACTCTTGGAACCACCAAAATAATTATAATACACTCCAAATGATCAAATATACCTCGTAACCTCTAAAATAACCAAAATACTCCTGAAATCTCTAAAATGATCAATAATACCTAAAAACCTCTAAAATGACCAAAATATCCTCAAAATCTCTCAAATGAGCCAAAATATAAAACCTCTAAAATGAGTGAAATATTAGGGCTGAGCATGGATTTGGCTTGCCCAACTAAACTGCCCAACCCAACCCGACCTGAAGGGTTTTGGGCGGGTTGGATAGTTCTCGGGTTAGATTCCAGCTCAATTACTCTGGTCACGGGTCCAACCCGACTCACCCAATTTTTAATATTTAAAAAAAAAAATTTTAAAAAAGAAGAAGAAGAAGAAGAAAAGTTAACATGTTTTCTCAACCTTGAAGATCTTTTGCTTGCCATCCCTTTTTTTTCTTTTTTTCTTTTTTTTTTTAATGTAAAAGAAGAAGATGATTAGAGGTGGGTTTTTTTTTTTTTTTTTTTTTTTTTTTTTTTTTTTTTTTTTTAAGCAAAAAGAGGTGGGTTTTGAAAACTTGAGAAACAAACACACTCACACAAGGGAGAGGGAAAAGGGTTCTAACACAAAGGCACAACACAACTCCACTCAAAAACCATGGTAACTTTTAAGGCAGGGTAGGGCAAGTTATACTACACATAACACACTCTTTTAAGCAATGTGGGATAATTACCCTTTTTTTTTAAGAAACAAACACATACACACACAAGGGAGAGGGAAATGGGGTTTTAACACAAAGGCACACCACAACTCCACTTAAAAGCCATGGTAACTTTTAAGAGAGGGTGGGGCAAGTTATACTACACACAACACACTCTCTTAAGCAATGTGGGATAATTACCCATTCTTTTTTTTTTTTAAGAAACAAACACACATACAAGAGAGAGGGAAATGGGGTTTAACATAAAGGCACACCACAACTCCACTCAAAAGTCATGGTAACTTTTAAGAGAATGTGGGACAAGTTATACTACACAACACACTCTCTTAAGCAATGTGGGACAATTACCCTTTTTTTTTTTTTTTTTTTAAGAAAAAAAGGGGGGGTAATTGTCCTACATTGCTTAAGAGAGTGTGGGTTTTGAAAACTTGGAAAGAGGTTTTTTGATATTATGATCATGCCTAAAATTATGATATTAGATACTTATATTCCTAATATAATATTCAAAAAAGAATTATTCCTAAGATAGATTTCTTTCTTAACTTACAATATTTAGTTAAAATTCTTTTGTTAGTCATAGTCATCTGTTGGAATTTTTTTAATGCAAACCTTTTGAAAATTAAAGTTTCCTTTTGAGTAATGTTTTCCTTCATTAAACCTTGATTCTAAATTTGAATCTCATTTTGAATTTGGTCGTCCATGACAAATTAGGAATTTTGCAACAAAGAAGTCAAACATAAATTCATTAATTTATACTTATCAATAGGAATGTAATTGTATATGCTAATTCAAAATTTTTTTTTTTTAAATCTTCCTAATGCAAAATTTTCATTTGAAAAGTCAAGTTTCCTTTTGAATCATGTCTTCATGTGTGACATATCTAATTTAGTCAAATTCTAATCTAATTAAGTTTCATTAGATAAAGAAAATTAATAATAAGAACGTAATAATATTTGGAGTAACAAGCATATTCATTTGGATAAAGAATATTAATGATAAGAACGTAATAAAATTTGTTTGTAACTCAAATTCATCTTAATATAACCCTTTTTTTTTTTTGAGAAAAAAAAATGGGGGCGTTTATGGTTATATTAAACCCCCGGGCAGAGCACACACACTTAGGGATATGATGCCCACCAATGGACTCCTGCTGGTAGTGGAAATCGAACCTGAGCATGTTAGGCAGAGCGAACGAACCATACCCAGCTGAGCCAAGCCCCCATTGGCTCATCTTAATATAACTTTACAATACTACAACAGTCAATAATAGACTAATAGTATGGCTAGAAGTTCTTTACAATGTTAAATAGTAAATACCTATCTCTTGATTGTTCTCTCTAAACGTTTGAAGAGGTAGTAATAAGAACGTAATAATATTTGGATGTAACAAGCATATTCGTTTGGATAAAGAAAATTACTGATAAGAACGTAATAAAATTTGTTTGTAACTCAAATTCATCTTAATATAAGATTACAATACTACAACAGTCAATAATAGACTAATAGTAAGGCTAGAAGTTCTTTACAATGTTAAATAGAAAATACCTCTCTCTTTCTTCTTTTCTTTTTTGAGAAATAATTACAACATGTTGCAAACCCTGCAGCTCGTACCCTTTCCCCTCTAGACCCCAAGCACTTTGTACATGGGAGGTTCCAATTCAGTTACAAGGCCTTTGACAAAATACCTCTCTCTTGATATTTCTCTCTAAACGTTTGAAGAGGTAGTAATAAGAACATAATTATATATGGATGTAACAAGCATATTCATTTGGATAAAGAAAATTACTGATAAGAACGTAATAAAATTTGTTTGTAACTCAAATTCTTTTGTTTTTATAGAGAGTTTCAACCTATGACATCCGCTCTTGATGAATGCTCTTTATCATCAGACCAAGACATCAATTAGTTTTTGGTGTAGACAGAAATTGAAACTCAGATCTCTTCTACAACCATCAAAGATTTTACCACTAACTAGAACCCACAAATTCATCTTAATACAACCTTACAATACTACAACAGTCAATATTAGACTAATAGTAAGGCTAGAAGTTCTTTACAATGTTAAATAGTAAATACCTCTCTCTTGATTGTTCTCTCTAATCGTTCGAAGAGGTAGTAATAAATGACGTGAGAGAGAAAAAAAATGATCTTAAATTAAGTTAGCGGATATGGCAGTTGACTTTTACCAACTATTGAATCTTTTATAAATCCAAGGTGTATAAAAGGTGTAATTTTTGTCAAATTACACCAGGTGTAACTTGAACCTATCTTATATATATATATATATATATATGGATAAAACTTAGGTATAGTACCTTAGGTACTGTTCCTTAGGTTCCCCTTTTAAGATTTAGCCATATGGTTACTTAATTAAAAAATACACTTTCATCCTATGTGAAAAATTCCACATGGCAGAATCTTAAGAGGAAAACCTAAGGAACAGCACTTAAATACTGTACTTAAGTCTTGCCCTATATATATATATATATATATATATATATATAGAGTTGGGTTCCAGTTACATCCGGTATAACTCTATAAGCGATTTTACACCACTTAATAACTTATTATTAGATGCGAATTTTGACAAATCTACCGTTGGATTACATTATATTCATATACTCTCAATGCTTGCAAAGTTTCATGGTGATCAAAGATTAATAGTTATATTATCAATCAATTATTTAAATTCAAGTTTTTATAACTTAAAATAATTTATAAAAGATGAGTTTATGGATCACACGGTAAATAACATCCGATTAGCATAAAAGTTGGCATGCATATTAAGCACATATAGAACATATAATTCAACGGTAGGATTCTTAAAATATGAATTTAATAACAAGTTATTGGATGATGTAAGGGTGGTATAACATTGCTTAGAGTTACACTAAATGTAACTTGAATCTAACTCATATATATATATATATATATATATGACAAGTTCAAGTTACACATTTTTAAGACCATTGATTTCTATAAGATCTAAGGGTTATTAATAGTCAACTACCACATTAAAAAACTTTATTTTAGGTTTTTTTTTTTTTTTTTTTCCTCTCACCTTATTTATTACAACCATTGATTTCTCTCTTCTTATTTATTTATTCATGATGTCAAAATGAGAACATTTTTTGAGAATACACGTAGTATCTGCATGCAATTCAATGTGCATAATTTTTTCATCCTTCTCAAAGTTGTCGACCTCATCCACTTCAATTTTCAAAGTATTCTTATTTTTATTTTACCTTGTTGATTAACTTCAATTTTCAAAGGTGCAATGATAAATTTAAAAGCGTATTCAACCAAAAAAAGAAAAAGAAAAGGAAAATATATTTTGGCTTGCAGTGATAAATTTAAAAGCATTTTCAACAAAATAAAGGAGAAATATATTTTGTCAAGACCAACAAAAGTAGGAGTTAGCAGTTTCTTTTATAGCATAAATTGTGGAAGGAAATACTACATAAACAAAGTAGTCGGCCCCTAAAAGAAAAACAAAGTAGCCGAAATATATTGCTAATGGATTGTGGTTATATTGCCGTAATTGTAAAATCAGGACATAATCAATAATTAGCTTATTTATTTATTACCTCACTACTTAGAATTTTGACATCCAAATCAGATCTTTCAAACTCTTGAATAACAACTATTCAACATTAGGGATAGTAAAATCTTCATGAAAAGTTTCAGATGATGGCACCAATACCCCGGCCTGCCTACCCCTTGCTTCAAATAAATCCCAGTAACATCAAAAAAAATATACATATATATATATATATATATATAATATGTACATATATGCAACGCAAGTGATAGGATGGAGCACTGTGATGTTATGCAATAAGGGCACGTTTGATAGACTGTAATAGACACTGTAATGTAATAGATATTCCTATGGCATAACTATTCGGTTGTTTGGTTATGTTTTTATTATAATGAATAGTTATTCCTTAGGAATAGTTATTCTTCAAATGAAAAATAACTATTCCTTATCAAAAATACTGAATATCTATTTCTTCACCTTATGTAATAAATTTAAAAAAAAAAAATTCCTAAAAAGCCATAATTGCCACATCTTCAAAAGGAATGAAAATAAATTTTCCTTATTGTTAATTATTAGCTCTATTTTGACTTTAAAATGATTTAATTACACCTTTTTGTACTCTACTAAATTGTGGATGCATATTCAGGATTCTATTCCTAAATGATCACCAAACTAATGAATAGTAATGCTTATTACATTCCAACTTAATGTATTTATTGTAATACTTATTCCTATTTGTATGTAATAATCATTACAGTGTACCAAACATGCCCAAGTCTCCATAGCAAGAAGGGTGGAATAAAAGAAAATTATACCATAATAACCCGGAGAAAAATAAAAAATGTTCTCATCTTGATAGCATGAATAAATAAATAAGGAGAGAGAAATCATTGGTTGTAATAAGTTGAAAAAAAAAAAAAAAAACAAACCCTAAAATAAAATTTTCTAATGTGGTAGTTGACTATTTTTAACAATTAGATCTCATAGAAATCAATGGTCTTAAAAATGTGTAATTTATTTGAAGTTACACCAGGTGTAACTTGAACCAATCTCATATATATATATATGGACAAAATTTAAGTATAGTATTTGAGGTGTTGTTCCTTAGATTCCCCTTTTAAGATTTAGCCATGGGGCTACTTTCCATGAGAAAAAATTTACGTGACAAAATCTTAAGAAGTGAACCTAAGGAACAACACCTAAGTACTGTACTTAAGTCTTACTCATATATATATACATATAGGCTAATAAAAAAAAACATATTCTATTTAATTCATTTTATTTAATGAAAATTTAACTATTACCATAATCATCTAATTTATTTTAACTATTCCTAAAAATTAATTATAGAACGTATCCTAAGATTATTTTTTGTTTATTTTTTTATTTTTTAAATAACAAGGATGAAAAAAACAATAAAAAACTGACTTGAGACCAACTCGACCATAGGCCAAAATCTTCGGGTTGGGTCGATTTTATTCTTGGAAATTTTGTGTAAGGTTGAATTTATTCAACCATCTTATTGGCTTTATTCCGTGCCAAATTTGCTTGTAATTCAGCATTTAGTAACCCTGTATTTAGGTGGGTTTGATGTAAGGGTAGTGAGTGAGATAGAGTGAAGTTTGCTCAAGAGTGTGCAAGAAAACAGAGTGTCGCGGCTGGGTCTCGCGGGTGACTCGCGGCTTCAAGCCGCTAGAAGCAACCTAACGTGCCAAGCATGCTGGAAGGTGAACAGTCTGCTAGCTGGAGCACTACAGGACAAAACAGGACAACTGGCCATACGGTTATCTCGCGACTGGATCTCGCGACTTAGTCAAGCCGCGAGGTCAAGCCGCGAGCCACCCCTGTTTTGTAGAATTCTGACGTTTCACATTCCTCTCCACTCCAGTATAAATACTCCTATTACCCACGATTGAAAGAGAGCTTCCAGAGAGAATTTTGAGAGAGAAACCCTAAAGAAAAACCAGATTGTTTCACCCACAATCTCTACCTTAGAATCTCTTCAAATTCCTCAACTCTCTTCCTCTCCATTGTTAAATCCTTGAGAGGCATTATACCAAACCAGGTTCTCACCATCATCATCATTGTGAGACTGCTGTTTGGATTTCTGGGAAGCAGTTAGGAAGGAGCCAATCTTCATTGGTTGATGCTACGGTCTAGTAGCGGAATCCGGAAAGCTAGAAAAGAAAAAGGTTCGGCGCAACCTCGTTGGAGCAAGAAGCTTGGAGGGCTTAGGTGCACTGGGTAGATTAGGCTTGGAGGGTCTATTGCTGTCCTTGTATCCAACTATATTTTCTAGTGGATTGATTACCGCTTGGAGGGCGGCGGAGAGGTTTTTCGCCGAGGGCTTCGGTTTCCTCTTCGATGACACATCGCGTGTTGTCTTTGTGTTTGCATCTTCCTTCCTCTCTATCTTTGCCTTTTTATTTATCTGCTGTGGATTTTAATCTGTTATGGCTTAGATAGTGTTTAATCAATTTCGTATGATAGCATATGTTAAGTTTCCGCACACTAGTTGTTTGACATATTGCTTGAATTGATTAAGTTGTAATTTGGGGGTCTAAACGTTCAAAGGTGTTTTTACACGTTTTTGAACTTTCATTTTGGGTTGGGTTATGAGTGGCTGGAAAATCGATCTGACTAGACAAAAGCTCAGTCCTACAAAATATCCATGAAACCTCTAAATGTCCAAAATACCCCCAAAATCTCTAATTTGAACCAAATTACCCAGAAACCTCTCAAATGACCAAAATACCTACAAAACTTATAAAATGACCAAAATACACTCGAAAATCTCTAAAATGACAAAAAAAATTCCGCAAAATCTCTAAAATAACCAAAATACCCTAAAAATCTCTAAAATGAGCCAGAATACCCAGAAACCTTTAAAACGATCAAAATATCCTTGAAACCTCTAAAATGAGCCAAAATACCCAGAAGTGTCTAAAATGACCAAAATGCCATAAAAAAATATCTAAAATGATCAAAATGCTCATAAACCTCTAAAATGACAAAAAAAATCCCGAAACCTCTAAATTTATCAAAGTAGCCTTGAAACTTCCAAAAATAACCAAAATACTCCTAAAACCTAAAAAAAAAAAAAAAAAAAAAAAAAAAAAAAAAAAAAAAAAACAAACAAACAAACAAACAAACAAACAAAAAAAACCAAAAAAACCCTTAAAACCTCTAAAACGGCCAACATACCCCTGAAATATCCAAAAAGACTAAAATACCCTCAAAAGCTTTAACATGACCAAAATACTTCAAAACCTCTAAAATGACCAAAATACTCCTAAACCCCTAAGATGACCAAAATACATCCAAAACCTCTAAAATAACAAAAAATAACTCAAAACTTCTAAAATTACCAAAAATACCCTGAAAACTAAAAAATGACCAAAATTTCCCCAAACCTCTATAATGACCAAAATACCCCCTGAAATATATATAATGACCAAAGTACCCTTGAAACCTTAAAAAGGCCGAAATGCCCCTAAACATCTCAAATGATCAAAATACCCCTAAAGCTCAACGATGATCAAAATACATCTGAAACCTCTAAAATGACCAAATTACCCTCACACCCACTCAACCCAATCCAAACAACCCAGTCTCAAAATTCCCCAAATCTGAAAGGATGAAATCCCAATGCTGCAATCCCACTACCTCAATTGGCAAGCCCAACTGGTAATCCAAAACCAGCAACCCCAAGGAACACTCCATCGCTAGTTATTGAGAAATCCACATGAAAGTTACGACCAATAGATGGGTATATGGGTATAGAGCTCATTAAACCCATAGCCCACCAACAAATTTCAAACAATATAGTAAAAAATGTTACAAAATTCAATCATTGATTTAGTATTAACTTCACTAATCTTGAAAGAAAAAAAATCATCAATCCATACACCCATATAAAAAATTTGGCATATCATTGGCTAATCTTCAAAACAAAAACCAGAATCAAAATAAATTTCAAGAAAATGAAAAATACTGCAACCCAAAGATCAAAAACAAAGAGAGCAAAACAAAATTTTCTAAGAAACCTCCAAAAGAGCAACTTTTGGCCAACCCAAAGAAACCAAGAATCCTCCAAAGATCTCTCTTTTATACCAAACCAAACCAAGCAAGTCATTTCTAAAATTTTCAACCAAGCAAAATAGTTTCCTTAGAGTTTTTTGAATAAGAAAAGGAATTGTCTTCTATTTGTGTATAGCAAGAATGTTCAAAGTTTTTGTGTTGCTTCAGTACCCATTAGCCCAACAGAGGAGGGAGGTTGCGTTTGAACTCTTTATAGCGGGTTGGGGTCACCAATTGAGGCTAGTGGGACTATGGCGTTGGGAACCTAGGGTTCATCCTTTCAGATTTTGGGATTTTTGAGTTGGGTTGTCTGGATTGGGTTGTGTGGGAGTGAGGGTAATTTTGTCTAATTGAAAATTTTAATTTACACATGCCAATCATTTTATGCCATGTGTTTATAATTAAAAAAATAAATTAGTTTGATCCAAGTCAGGTATGACATTAGCACTCTGTTAAGCCACATAAGATATAAACTAAAAAAATATAAATAAAAAGGATAAAAAATAGTACGTTTTGCAAAGTTTAAGGACAAAAAATAAGCTTTTGAAAGTTTAAAGATGAAAAAATGACTTTTGTAAAAATTTAGGGGCAAAAATGATATTTTACCATTTTTTTAATTTTAATTTTTATGGATTGAGCTTTTATTAAACAAAATGGTAGAAGGCATTGGGACTGGACGGACTACCAGACACTCTTAATTGGCCATTCTTCCAACTTTGACCAATGCATAAAATCAAAAAGTATAAATCTCCAACTCATATTTTCAATGTAAAGTAAAGCATGTTAGATCTAAAGATTTTTCTCTACCACGCTGCTCTCTCTTGAGACCGTGGTACGTAGAACTTGGTTATCTTCCTCGAAGTGATATTTTCTGTAAGGTTGAATTTATTCAACCATCTAATTGGCTTTATTCCGTGCCAAATTTGCTTGTAATTCAGCATTTAGTAACCCTGTATTTAGGTGGGTTTGATGTAAGGGTAGTGAGTGAGATAGAGTGAAGATTGCTCAAGAGTGTGCAAGAAAACAGAGACTCGCGGCTGGGACTCGCGGGTGACTCGCGGCTGCAAGCCGCCAGACGCAGCACACGTGCCAAGCATACTGGAAGATGAACAGTCATGCTAGCTAGAGCACTACAGGACAAAACAGGACAACTGGCCATACGGTTAACTCGCGACTGGATCTCGCGACTTGGTCAAGCTGCGAGGTCAAGCCGCCAGCCACCCCTGTTTTGTAAAACCTGACGTTTCACATTCCTCTCCCACTCCAGTATAAATACCCCTTTTACCCACGATTGAAAGAGAGCTTCTAGAGAGAATTTTGAGAGAGAAACCCTAAAGAAAAACAAGATTGATTCACCCACAATCTATAACTTAGAGTCTCTCCAAATTCCTCAATTCTCTTCCTCTCCATTGTCAAATCCTTGAGAGGCATTATACCAAACCTGGTTCTCACCATCATCATCACTGTGAGACAGTTGTTTGGATTTCTGGGAAGTAGTTAGGAAGGAACCAATCTTCATTGGTTGATGCTATGGTCTAGTAGCGGAATCCGGGAAGTTAGAAAAGAAAAAGGTTCGGCGCAACCTCGTTGGAGCAAGAAGCTTGGAGGGCTTAGGTGCATTAGGTAGATTAGGCTTGGAGGGTCTATTGCTGTCCTTGTATCCCAACTGTATTTTCTAGTGGATTGTTTACCGCTTGGAGGGCGGCGGAGAGGTTTTACGCCGAGGACTTCGGTTTCCTCTTCGATAACACATCGCGTGTTGTCTTTGTGTTTGCATCTTCCATCCTCTCTATCTTTGCCTTTTTATTATCTGCTGTGGTTTTTATTTTGTTATGGCTTAGATAGTTTTTAACCAATTTCATATTATTGCATATGTTAAGTTTCCGCACACTAGTTGTTTGACATATTGCTTGAATTGGTTAAGTTGTAATTTGGGGGTCTAAACGTTCAAAGGTGTTTTTACACGTTTTTGAACTTTCAATTGGTATCAGAGCGGGTACACTGCTATTGGTTTCACTACCATTGTGTGATCCTTGACTCCCTTTTGAGATGGATAGGTCTCAATCCCTAAATGCACCTCCATATTTTGATGGTAGTAATTATGCTTTTTGGAAGGTTCGCATGAGAGCTTTTCTGTGTTCTATTGATGAATCTGTTTGGGATGCTGTTGAGATTGGTTGGACCAGACCTGAGGCAGCCAAATCCACTTGGGATAAGGCAGCACTTGCTGCATCCAATGCTAACAGTAAAGCACTCAATGCTATTTTCTGTGGTGTGTCTCCAGATGAATTTCACAGGATTTCTCACATTACCATTGCCAAAGAAGCATGGGAGATTTTGGAAACCACCTATGAAGGCACGAAGAAAGTGAAGGACACCAAGTTACAAATGCTGACCACCCGATTTGAGGAGCTCAAAATGAGTGAGGATGAGTCTTTTGACTCTTTCTATGGGAAGCTAAATGAGGTGGTTATCAGTAAGTTCAACTTGGGGGAGAAAACGGAGGACTCAAAGATTGTAAGGAAGATCCTTCGATCATTGCCGGAAAGTTTTCGTGCTAAAGTGACAACAATTGAAGAGAGCAAGGACCTTGATGACATCAAAGTACAGGAGCTGGTTGGTTCTCTGCAGACTTATGAGATGTCGTTGCCCAATCAACGGAAGAGTAAATCTCTTGCTCTAAAGACCATTAATGAGAAGGTGGAAGATCAAGACTCATCGGGAGAAGATGTGGTTGACAAAGATGTTGCATACCTTGTCAAAAATTTCAGAAAGTTTCTGAAATTCAAAAATAATGGCAAATTTGATGATAAAAGAAAATTCCAAAGTTCTGGAAGGGAGAAAAGGGATTTCAAAAAGAAAGATAGAAAAGAATCCCAACCCACACAAGGTGTCACTTGTTTCGAATGTAACGAGCATGGACACTTTAAGAAGGAATGTCCGAATTATTTGAAATCGAAAGGTAAAGTGTATGCCACGACATTGAGTGACTCAGATTCATCTGACTCAGAATCAGAAGAAAGTTGTGATGGAGAGGGGAACTATTAAGCTTTTATGACTATTGCTCATGTTGAGTCTTCTGATGAGTTGAATCTGCTTGTACAAGACCTTGGAGAACATAGTGATGATGAATCACTAGGAATTGTTGAAGAATCAGATGCTGAAGAAGATGAAAGCACAGCAAATCTTCAAGAGAATTATAACATACTCTTGGAGAAGTCGGGTGAGTACACAAGGGTGGCCAAGGCTGCTGTTAGAAAAATGAAGAAGGCTGAGGAGGACCACAAAAGTCTCCTAATCCGATATAGGGAGGCCAAATGTGAGATTGAAACATTGAATGGTGAGTTGTCCGAAGCTTACACAAAAGTGAGATTTCTTGAGAATGAGGTTGTGCAAGCAAATGCTAAAATAGAGAGGGTCACCACCAAGAAGCTAGATGATGTTATCTCATCTCAAAAAAGCTTTTCAGACAAATCCGGATTGGGATATACCGGAGGAAGTAGTTCATCTGGAAATGTCACTAAAAAAGTGAAGTTTGTAAAGGACAAAGATCCAGTTGTAGTTGACCTTACTGGTGAGAAGCTCGAGCTGGAGGAGAAGAAGAATGTGATGAACCAACGGATGTTAAATCCCCGTAATCAGTCTGTGGGCAGGTTTGAATCTCGTGCCAAGTCACGCCCACGACCACAAAGAGGTCCTAGAGGAACTTATGTGTGTCATTATTGCGGACTTCAAGGGCATACTCGACCTAATTGCCAAAAGCTGAGAGCAAAGAATAGTGCAACTCCTCAAAGGTCAGGAGGACCTAGAAATGATAGAAGAATTTGGGCAGGTGATCAATCTAGAGATCAGAATGGTGATCCCGGAATGATGAACGTGATGAAGATGATTGGTGCATTCACCAACTGCTTAGAAAGCTTCTCACGAAGGTTTGAAAGCCCTAACTCCCGTACCCAATC
The DNA here is from genome assembly GCF_001633185.2 of Quercus lobata. Taxonomy (NCBI): domain Eukaryota; kingdom Viridiplantae; phylum Streptophyta; class Magnoliopsida; order Fagales; family Fagaceae; genus Quercus; species Quercus lobata. The sequence goes on from NC_044906.1 coordinate 53,970,148, forward strand.
CTATAAGGAAATCACCCCAAACGCAAGTGACGTGTGGGTGAAAAAGGGTACTCATGCATAAGCATTAGAACATGTCCATGCATTAATACTTCCTATACTTTGTGACAATGTTTGTTTGTTTTACTTGCTGCTTTTGCTATTGGTTGTTTGCTTGTAGTCTTATGCATATTTTTTTATTTTTGTCTTTTCAATCTTTTTGCTTCTTGTGTCAAAAATCCAAAAATCACGTAAAAATTAGAAAATCAAAAAGCTTCATTGACTTTATTGAGTTTTTGTCTCAAAACTTGTTTTGCCTTGTACCTTTGTGCTAATGGATTTGTGCATTTTCCAGCATTGCTTGTTTTCATGCACTCATATCACTGTGGGAAAAATCTTGAAATCTATGTGATTGTTGTAAATAGATCTTCAAACTTGTCATGAATGATTAGTGAATGGTTATGTTAATCTTGAGACATGCATAGACTTGTGTCTATATATCTTCCCACTATTTATTTTTGTTTTGCTAAAAAGAGCTCACCAAATGTAAATCTCCAAATGAAAAGAGATATTGAGCTGCAAAAGCCTGTCGCACATTCTAGTATTTGACTAGGAAAAAGGGTAAGCGATCTTATATTAAAGTGAATGTTTATTCAAAAAGCCAAAGACTTATTCATTAAAGTGAAATATCAAATATCACTCTCACAATGAGAGGTGATTGCCTCAAAAGATCATAAAGATCAAATGTTGATTAAAAGTGGAGTCAAATGTAAAGCTCCAAGTCATGTTATCAAGTTTTGTGGGAGGTCATATATACATATTTCTATAATTGAGATGGGTCACATGATCTAGTGCTAATTGTGTATGTCTTGGTTGAATTGATCATTGAAGCTTCACATTAGACTAAGGACTATCTCATTGTTGATATCCACACACAACACACAAGTTTATGTTTAATAAATGCCATATTCATTTGTGTGATTGTACTTGATAAAATGTGTTTTCACATGCTCAATCTTTGTTAAATCAAGCACAAAAAGATTTTTGAGTGTTTTAGGTGTTTTTGGAAAGTATTTTGTTTGAAAAATCTGAAAATCTCAAAAATTCAGTTTTGCCCTGTTTTGGCGGCTCAGTCGCGGGTATGTCAAGTCGCGAGCCTCAGTCGCATCTTCACTGGTCATTTTTGGCGACTTGTTTGCGAGTGGAAGGTCCAGTCGCGAGGTTCACTCAGAGATTTTCGCGGCTCAGCTCGCGACTCACTCGCGGGTAGACCTTCCAGTCGCGAAAAACACTTAGAAGAAATTTTCAAGTTTTTGTTCTTGAGTGCTTTGGCGGCTTGAACTGGCGACTGTGTGGCGACTTAATCAAGTAGCGAAAATCGCGTGTTTGGCAGAAACAGGAGCAGTTTTTAAATCTTTTTCAGTTTTCTCTCGAACTTTTGTGACTGTTCATCTCCTCTCTAAACTATCTCCCTCCCAAACACTCCGTGTTCTCATCTCAAATCTCCATTGTTGCATATTTTCTGCTCAAATCCTTCAAGTCTCAGGTATGGGTTTTCAGTTTTGAACTCATTTCTACTTGATTTTGTGTTTTTCCCTTTGATTTTTCGCATCTGTTTGTGTTTTGGAAATGGGTTTGTGTTTCGGATTTTGCTCCTTGTTCTTGCTTAGCTTGCGAATGCTGCTGCTGCTAGAATTTGATTTGATCTTAGTTGTTTCCTTATTGCTCTTCATCCTGTGCTTAGCTAAGTGTTTCTTTTATTTTATCTGAACTTGAGCTGTTGAGTTGTTTCAAATTGTTCCTTTTTGAGGCTGTGAGTTTTACTGTGCTAAATATGCATGCTCTATTGTGTAAATCTATTGGGAGCATATGTGAGCTTCACAATGTTGTTTATGGGCCATATCATTTTCCATTATCTGTCTCATTGACATATATCTGCCTTTAGGATAGTTTCTTTATCTGATGATTTCATATGTGTTTCCTATCTTAGGCTTGTTTATCCATGTGATTCTTCTAAGTAGCTTATGACTTAAGTGTTCAAAGTTCATTTGTTTGGATGAAATCTCTTTGTTAAACTACATGGTACTGACTTGTTCTGCACATATATTGCTCTATACTGTTGTGGCCTCTTCTGATTGTTCACAGATGGCTCCCTTACCTCCTAAGAAGAAAACTCCTGCAAAGAAGGCTGACAAAAGATTGAAAATGGATCCTAAACTGTTTAGGCCAGTTCATCATTTTGAGAGATACAAGGATAACTTCTTGAAAGCAGGAATTATTCAAGAAAGATTTGTAGATTTGGAGGACTTGAGACAAACCTTTATCCCCAGCTATTTTGAAGGAAGAGGATGGGAAAAGCTTCTGAGTGATTTCCCTGTAGTGTGTGAACCCCTAATTAGGGAATTTTACTAAAATGCTGTGATAAAGGAGAATGAGTTAAGTTGCTGGGTTAGAGGTAAGGAATTCATTTTGGATGCACATGTCATAGATGATGCATTAGGCCTTGAAGGATTAGAAGATGAGGAATTTATCAACTACAAGGATAGGAGTGTTTCTATTGAAACAGTTCAACAAAGGATAGGTGGGCAGAGAGAAGGGAAATGTTTGAATACCACTGCCTTTCCAGTGGACATGAGGTGTCTAACAATCATCATGATGTTTAACCTCTATCCCATTAAGAAGTTGACTACAATCAATTGTGCTAGAGCAATCTTTTTGATGGATCTCAAAGAAAAGAATTTCATAGACATAAGTTCCCACATATATGACACCATTGTGGATGAGACAAGAACAACCTCTAGGCCAAAATTGATCTTTCCCAGTTTACTGATGAGGATTTTTAGAAGGAAGGGTGTTCCAATCCCTCAAGACATCAGTCCCATGTCCACACCTTCTGCAATTAACAAGCTTACCTGCAAAAGGATAAGTGTTAGGCTTCCAGGAGAAGAAGATGAAGGTGATGAAGGAGAAGGTGTCCCAATGGATACTGAAGCAGAGGCAGCAGGGCATGCATCAACCTCAACACCTAGGAGGAGTGGCAAAAGACCCAGAGCATCAACTTCTTCAGATACACCTCCAGATGCTTTTCAAATCATTCTGGAAAGACTTGATGGGATCAGAGATATCCAGACTGAGCACTCTGAGAGGATGAGAGCCATGCAGGACCAGATTGATGTTTTATCTGCAAAACTTGACAGCTTCACCACTCAGCCTGCACAGTGACCCTTTGGCCATTCCTGTCAAAAAGGGGGAGATGTTTCTGTTGATAATGACATTGATGATTGAGAAGCAGAAAAGCAGCTTTTGAGGGGGAGTAATGTGTTGAGGGGGAGTTGTCAAATTCAAAGACTTTGTTTATATATGTTTATGTTTTGAGTACTCTTAGTGTTTTTATGGGTTTGATACACTGTGTTTTTGGTGTATAGTTGTTTCTAACTCTTAACATATACTCTTGGTTTAAACTTTAATATATTTTGATGATGTTATTCAGGATGTTTTGTATTTGTACCCATGTGCTTTTGTAAGCTTTTAGGGTTTATGTTTTATGCATAGTTTGTAGGCTTTATGGTATGTACCTTGCTTAATGCAGCCTTTATGCTATGTTGAAATCAGTACTTTAATCTAAATGTTCTGCATTTTGGTTTATGTACTGTCACTCTTGTGCCCTTGTAGGATTGTTCCTAGATGCATATACCTTGTGTGTTATGCATTGGTTGAGTGTTAAACATACAAGTGTCTTGCCTTGTGCTTGTTAACTTGTATGTCCTTGTGTTCATTCCAAGTGTGAATGAGCACTGTGATCACTACCTTGTGGTGTTCACTTGGTTGATCAAGCCATGGTTTGTTTCTTAACTCCATCTATGCTTGATCACATATTGCCTGTTTCATATGCATTTTATAATTTTCTGCTTACAATGATCATGGTGTATTGTTGTGTTTCAGGAGTATTATGTTCATATGATTCAAGTGCTTCACAGCTTCTAGAGTTAGGTGTGAGTGAGAGTTTTGTTCAACTGTTCCCAACTCACATGTTAAGTCTAGAGTCTGTTTTAGGGTTTTGTCACGGAATAGCCAAAGGGGGAGATTGTAAGGTTGAATTTATTCAACCATCTAATTGGCTTTATTTCGTGCCAAATTTGCTTGTAATTCAGCATTTAGTAACCCTATATTTAGGTGGGTTTGATGTAAGGGTAGTGAGTGAGATAGAGTGAAGATTGCTCAAGAGTGTGCAAGAAAACAGAGACTCGCGGCTGGGACTCGCGGGTGACTCGCGACTGCAAGCCGCCAGACGCAGCACACGTGCCAAGCATGCTGGAAGATGAACAGTCATGCTAGCTGGAGCACTACAGGACAAAACAGGACAACTGGCCATACGGTTAACTCGCGACTGGATCTCGCGACTTGGTCAAGCCGCGAGGTCAAGCCGCAAGCCACCCCTGTTTTGTAAAACCTGACGTTTCACATTCCTCTCCCACTCCAGTATAAATACCCCTTTTACCCACGATTGAAAGAGAGCTTCCAGAGAGAATTTTGAGAGAGAAACCCTAAAGAAAAACAAGATTGATTCACCCACAATCTATACCTTAGAGTCTCTCCAAATTCCTCAACTCTCTTCCTCTCCATTGTCAAATCCTTGAGAGGCATTATACCAAACCTGGTTCTCACCATCATCATCACTGTGAGACAGTTGTTTGGATTTCTGGGAAGCAGTTAGGAAGGAACCAATCTTCATTGGTTGATGCTATGGTTTAGTAGCGGAATCCGGGAAGTTAGAAAAGAAAAAGGTTCGGCACAACCTCGTTGGAGCAAGAAGCTTGGAGGGCTTAGGTGCACTGGGTAGATTAGGCTTGGAGGGTCTATTGCTGTCCTTGTATCCCAACTGTATTTTCTAGTGGATTGTTTACCGCTTGGAGGGCGGCGGAGAGGTTTTACGCCGAGGGCTTCGGTTTCCTCTTCGATAACACATCGCGTGTTGTCTTTGTGTTTGCATCTTCCTTCCTCTCTATCTTTGCCTTTTTATTATCTGCTGTGGTTTTTATTTTGTTATGGCTTAGATAGTTTTTAACCAATTTCATATTATTGCATATGTTAAGTTTCCGCACACTAGTTGTTTGACATATTGCTTGAATTGGTTAAGTTGTAATTTGGGGGTCTAAACGTTCAAAGGTGTTTTTATACGTTTTTGAACTTTCATTTTCTTCCCTCTGCTAACACTGTTGGTAGTAGGGCTTGTTAGGTTTTCCTTTCCTGGGATCTGGGAAACACTTTTCTTCTCTCTCTTTTCTTTCCTAAAATCTCAAAACCACATCCGGAATGGAAGATATCCTTAGTGAATGGGAAAAGTCGTCCCTAACCGCTGAAGAAGGGACCAAACTCAGCCTAACAAAATCAAAAAATCTGAAGAGTAAGGAGTACGTATTAGCAGCAAAGTTCCTGACAAAACGGGCCATTAACATGGAAGCTATTGGACAAACATTTAAACCCCTGTGGAGAGCCCGTAATGAGTTTAAGATCAGGGAAGCAGGTGACCATGTTCTACTTTTTATATTTGAGTTAGAATCTGATGCTGAAAGAGTTTTATCACAACAGCCATGGTCCTTTGATAAACATTTAGTGCTATTCCAACGCTATGACTACAAGACTCCAGCCAAACACTTGCGCTTCACAAAGGCCAAGTTTTGGGTGCAAATACACGGTTTACCAATGAGATTGTTGGATCCTGAAATAGCAATAGAACTAGGCGAATCTCTTGGAGAAGTATCAGAGACGGAGAATCTGAAAGAGCTGGTGGGAAACGATTTTGTCCGTGTGAAGGTGGAGGTGGATATCTCAAAACCCTTATGTCGAGGCCGTAAAATTGATATAGGAGAAGACAGAGAGTGATGGGTGTCTTTCAAATATGAAAAACTCCCTAACTTCTGTTATTGGTGTGGCTTAGTGTCCCATGATGAGAAAGAATGCGAGAAATGATTCATGGATAGAAGCTCTGGTTCTGAGGAAACACAGGGGTATGGTGCTTGGCTTAGAGCGACACCGTACAATCCAGGAAAATCATCCTATACGATTGTTTTAGGTATGGCTGATGGCCTTGGAGGTTTGGATGGAAGTAACACCATGAAGCAACCAGTCAGGCCAAGAAAGGAACCTTTGGTAGGCACACAGGGCGTCAGCCAGACTTAGACCAACACAGAGTCACATTCAAGCGCTGACTTCCATGATTTGTCAAATATGGATATTGCAGAAAATAGAGACATTCCTCAGCAGATTCCACGTGAGATTTCCCCCCAAAATCCCCAGGTAATTAATGACTTTCCTATTACATGCCTATCACCCCATCCAAGAGATTTTGAATCCCAAATTGAAGAGATTGATACGGCTCTTAAAAAGTTTGACTCCCATGATTTTAGCACACCAGATATGACAGCTGGCACCTCAATTTATGCGGCCTCTAATGGAGACAATTTAGGAGTTGTTATGAATAAGGTGGAAAGCGGGGAACACCAGAACTTGGCACACGTGGGTAGTCAACTTATACCTACTATACCCGACACAATTGAACTCAGGAAATGGAAGAAGTTGGCACGTAATATCCCTAAGACAGATTCAAACACACAATCTCCAGTACCAGTAAAACGGGGAAGAGAGGAGGGTGATGAAATCCAACTTGAGTTTCCTTGCAAAAAATATCAGTTTCAAGAATGGACGAACAAGACATTTCAATGGTGGAGGCTGCTTAATAGCCCCGCCAAGCACCATGAGTATCATTGTATGAAACTGTCGTAGGCTTGGGAACCTGCGGACAGTGAAGGAGCTTGAAGTGATGATTCGAGCTAAAGATCCCTCCGTCGTGTTCTTAGTCGAAACATGGGCGGATGAAGCTAGGCTACAAGAGATTAAGCACAAGATAGAATTTGATAATTTATTCTTTGTGGAAAGAAATAATCGAGGGGGTAGTTTGGCACTATATTGGAGGAATTCTATTGATGTACATGTAGATACTTTTTCCAAGAACCATATTGACTCCATCATTAATAAGGGTAGGGAAGATGAATGACGCTTCACAGGTTTCTACGGAGAACCAGTTTCCCACAAAAGATTTGAATCCTGGAATAAGCTCCGACAACTCCAAAGAAAGTTTAATCTCCCTTGGTTGTGTGCTGGAGACTTTAATGAAATTTTTGGCAGTTCAGAAAAATTGAGAGGTAGTAATAGAAGTCAAGCGCAAATGCAGTTATTTCGGGATGTGGTGGATGGATGTGGTTTTATTGATCTTAGATTCTCAAGCTATCGGTTTACATGGCAGAAGCACTTCTCTTCAGGTCACTCTTTATGGGAGCGACTTGATTGAGCATTAGCAACTAACGATTGGCTGTTGAGATTTGCAGGTACAAAAGTCCAACATCTACATGCAGACTCATCTGATCACTGCCCACTATGGATCAATACCATGGGACTTAACTTTCACAATGCACCAAAACTCTTCAGATTTGAAGAGATGTGGCTGGCTGATCGGGGATGCACTGAAATAGTTGAGGCAGTCTAGGATGCTAGAGGTAGTACTTTCGTACTAATGGCGTAGTGCATTTACGAGTTTAGCTTGTTATGTATGTACATATATCTTTGTGGAAGAAATCTTGAAATCTATGTGTGATTGTTGTAAATAGATCTTCAAGCTTGTCATGAATGATTGGTCAATAGTCTTGTTTGTCTTGATACTTGCATAAACTTGTGCCTATATTTCTTCCCACTTTATTTTTATGTTTTTGCTATAGAGCTCACCAAATGTAAATCTCCAAATGAAAAGAGATATTGAGCTGCAAAAGCCTGTCGCACATACTAGTATTTGACTAGGAAAAAGGAAAAGCGACTTTTAAATTAAAATGAAAAGGTGCTCAAAAGCCAAAGGATAACTCTCATTGTTGAAATATCAAAAATTTCAAGCACCAATCTCAAAAGGAGATGTATTATCCAAAAAGGATCAAATGTCATGAATTATGCAAAAGCCAAATGAAAAGCTTCTAAATTTTCTAATCATTCTCTTGTGGGAGTTCATATATGCTCATTTCTATAATTGAGATAGACTACTTAATTTCGTATCAGTTGTGTATGACTTGATTGAATTGATCATTAAAACTTCACTCTAGTCTAAGGACTATTTCACACTTGATCCACACACACAACACACAAGTTTAATGTTCAATGAATGTCTATTTCATTTGTGTGGTTGTACATGTTCAAATGTGATATGTGTGTGCTCAACCATATGTGGATCAAACCAAAAAGATTTTTTTTTGTTATTTTTGTTTGCTTTTGGAAGTGATTTGTATCACCTATGTTTTTTAAAATTTTTCAAGTTGTTTTTGTGTGAAAAAAAAACATGTTTTCTGGGTGTTTTCTTGACCCATTTCATATGCAAGCTCAACTGGGAGTTAAATGGTCCAAATCTCATGTTTTTCAACTTTGTACAAAGAGTTTCACGACTGTTTCACGAGTAGCTCGCGAGTAAGGCTTACCCGCGAAAAATTTTGCAAATACTTTCGCGAGTCAGCTTCCCACGAAAATTCCCAGATTAGCTTTTTAAAGGGCATTTCATGGGAAATTTGTTTTAAACTTCTTCCATCTTCTCTCAAACCCCTATTTTAATACTTTAACATCAAAACCCAACTATTTTCAAGTGTTTTACATTTCATAAACATATCTAAGGTAATCTTTGTTAGGTTTTGAGTTTGTAATGTTGGCAAACCATGACAAAAACTAAGTCTTATTAGTTTAGAATGGTCTACATTGAAGCCCAAGACAAAAAAAATTAAGTTTGGGACAAAAACACATGAGTTACAAGCTGGTTGGTTCGATCGATCGAAAGACAGGTTCGATTGATCCAAAATCGCATATCAGCAAAATTAGCAAATGTAAAAAGGCCATAACTTATTCGTTTGAAGCCCAAATCGCAAGCCGTTTTTTCCAGTATTTAAAAGACATTATAAGCTAACCCTAGGTGGGGTTTTGAGAGTTTTTTAGAGAGATTAGAGTGAATCTTGTGTCTCTTTTTCAGATCTAGGGTTTTGTACCCAAAAGCTCTCTTATGTCTTCTACCGGTATTGTAGAAGTCGCTGCCTTCTCTTTTCATCAAAGGTGTTGATGATCTAAACCTTCAAGGGTGGTCTTGGAGTCACAAACAGGAGAGTTTGTGTTGCTAAACTTTTGAGTGGGATCTCAAAGTCACAAACGCGGGTGTTTGTGTTTTGCAAAGGCCAAAGAAAGAAGGAGTCCGTGGATTTGGAGCTTGCACGTGGTCGTGTCAGTAAATTCTATCAGTGGGTAGTAATAAGAAGTCGAGCGTGGGGGCTTGTAAGTCTTATTGTATGAAGTTCGATTCTTTCTAGTGGATTTGCTTTTTACCTTGAGGATAGCTAGGTTAAATCCTCCCCAGGTTTTTTACTGGTTTGGTTTTCCTAGGTTATCATATCGTTTTGTTATTTATCTTTCCGCTGCTTTGCATGATATGATTATATGATTGTGTTAACCTAGATCTGAAACTTGGACTTAGTAATCACTTGGCTAATTACCTAAGTTAATCTAATTGTGGTTTTAAGGGGTCTAAAAACCAACAATCTTTAACTCTTTTCATCTATTTTGATCCTTAGATTATGCTTTTTGGGGTTTTATGTTCATAGTTGAGATTTTCTCAAATGGGAGTTAGAAAACTTAATTTTTGTCAATCTTTTTTATTGGGCTTTGTTTTAAATGATGATTTGCTTTGGATGTTGGCCCTTTGTGGCAAAAATAACATGTATTTAGGCAAAATTTTCATATATTCTTGCATTGTTTAACATACATGTGTAGTGTGTTCACTCTAAGTGTTTGATAAAATGCCCAAATGATATTTTCTCCTTGTTTTGAACTCCGATGAGTATCAAACTTTGGGGATCACCATAATTATTCATGTTTATCATGTTTTGATCATCGGTGGTGTATTATATGCACTTTGTCTCGTGAGTGCTTATTCATGCATTGGTCATGCATCTCACATGCACATTAGATGCACCTTTGCTGCACACACTCTAACACTTGACATGTTCTGCACTTCTCTCATGCTGGTCAAGTCTTTTTAGACCTTTTAGCACTTAACATGTTCTTGTGTCTTTGTCGTGCCTAGGTTTACATCATGTTCCATCATCCTTAGCATGTTATGTTCTTTATGCTTTGTAGCATTTTATTTATTTATTATGTTTTTGTCTTATGTTTAAGCTTTATTTTCTCATTCATCTTGCACCCGTCATGCATCATACCCTTGCTCATATCTTCTTTTCTTTCCCTCATTCCTCTTGATTGTTTTGTCTATTCGTGACAAAAAGGGGGAGAGTATACAGGTTTGTATCGTCATTTCCATATGACTCATGTGCACACTCTTAGGGGGAGTAATTCTATCTCGTACACATTCGTAGGGGGAGAAAGCTATAGGGGAGATGCATATACTAAGGGGTAGAAGACATTTTCCTTGTTTTGTTTTGGTTTATATTACTCTTATGCCCTAGTAGGATCTTGTTCCTAGATGCATATACTTCATGTATTTTGCATTGGTCGAGTGTTGGACATGCATTTATCCTTATGCTATTGTGCTTTATTGATTGCATGTTCGGATGATCATTTGCTTTGCTATATGATCATTGTGGTCATTTCCATATGACTGTCATGTGTTTGATCAAGTTGTTCATATGTTTCACAACATGTTTACTTGATCGCATTTTACTTGTTACATTATACTTGTCCTTTTATCACTTGATTTACCTTGAGGGTCTAATGTGTTTTGTGCAAGTGTTTCAGGTTACAGGTATATATGTTCCAAGTGCTACACAGCTTCTAGATTTATGTGTGAGTGAGTTTTGCCATTGTTCCCAAACTCACGTTTAAGTCTGGAGTCTGTTATAGGGTGTTTTGTCATGGAATAGCCAAAGGGGGAGATTGTAAAGTTGTGATTTACAATTATGTTTTATGTTGGTTTTATTCCATGACAATAAGTGTTGTAATTGCTCTAATTTTGTTCCTTGTATTTTGTGGGATTTTATTGTATTGGGTTTAGTATTAAATTGGTGAAGACTTAAGCTTAAATGAAGAATCAGTGGATTTCGAGAGAAGCTCACGAGAAGCTAAGCCACGAAAGAGCATGTGAGGAGCACATGACTAGAAGCTGAAGAGTCGTGCCAGGCTATTGTTTTCGCAAGTGTCTCGCTGGTAAGGCCTTCCCGCGAGACAGTTGCGAAACATTCTGCCTGGAGAATTTTTATGTGTGAATTCCTTACTCTTTACCCATACTATATATACCTTCATTACCCACAAATGTAAGTGAGGTCATTCAAAGAGAAAAACCCTAGATAGGTTTTCTACAACACACACACCCATTTTTTTGAGAGAAAGCTACTCATCCTTAGTGAGAATTAATTGTAACCTCTTCTCCTTCCCTCTCCCATTATCATACCTTGGGAGGAGATTTATACCCAAACACAATTTACACATTTTCAGAGTGTAGTGAGTGTTTTTGGTGTTGCTAGGAAGCATTGGAAGAAGCCAAGGATGGCAGATGCAACATGGAGCTTGTTGCGGGATCTGGAGAGTTAAACAAAACACAGTTTTGAGAAGCGTTGTTGGAGTAGGAGCTTGGAGGGCTTAGGTACAGAGGGTAGATTAGGCTTGGAGGGTCTCTTGCTTACCCATGTATCCCAACTGACTGTCTAGTGGATCGATTATCGTTTGGAGGGCGGCGGAGAGGTTTTTCGCCAAGTTCTTCGGTTTCCTCTTTTATAACACGTCTCGGTGTTATCTGTGTTTGCATCTCTCTTCCCTACTCTTGTTCATTTCATTTTATTGCTGTGTTGCTTTAAATATGGATTAGAGTAGCTCCCTTGCTTGTATGCTTGCTTTTACACTATTCCGCACTTAGTATTAAGTTAGTGTAAGATAACCAAGCCGTAATTTGAATTGGGGGTCTAAACAACTCTTGTGTTTTTACTCTTGTGTTTTTACCCGCCGCAATAGGCCCGCTGTAACAGCTCGTTTTTCTTGTAGTGACCTACACTTCATGATTAGGTACATTATTCTCTCAAGATTAAGAGTTCATGTAAATAGAAGTTGTTGGTTTTTAGACCCGTTAAAACACAATTGATTTAACCTAGGTAATTAGCCAAGTTGTTACTTAGTCCAATTTAACAAATCTAGGTTATCACAATCACAAAGATCATATCATGCAAAGCAGTGGAAAGATAAATAACACCAGATATGATCACCTAAGAAACCAAACTGGTAAAAACCTAGGGAGGATTTAACTTAGCTATCCTCAAGGTAAAAAAACAAATCCACTAGAAAGAATCGAAGTTCATACAATAAGACTTACAAGCCCCCACACTCAACTTCTTATTACTACCCACCAGTAGAACTTACTGACACGACCACGTGCAAGCTCCGAATCCACGGACTCTTCTTTCTTTGGCCTTTGCAAAACACAAACACCCACGTTTGTGTTTTAAGATCCCACTCAAAGGTTTAGCAACATAAACTCTCCTGTTTGTGACTCTAAGATCACCCTTGAAGGTTTAGATCATCAACACCTTTGATGACAAGAGAAGGCAGCAACTTCTACAATATCGGATCTTGAGATTCTTCAAGGAATAGCACCGGTAGAAGACATAAGAGAGCTTTTTAGGAACAAAACCCTAAATACAAAAGAGGCACACTCTTTTCTCTCTGAAAAGCCACATAAAAACGTGCTTAGGGTTTCCTTTATATACTGGGAGAAGTAGATTAGAAATCCTAATCCTTAATGGGCTTGAATTGCTGTTTGGGTTTAATTAAAATTCTGCAGATACGACTTTCGATCGATTGAGCCTATCTTTCGATCGATCGAACCAGACAGATTATGAAATCTTCTTCCTACAGCTTGTATGTTCTTGAATCTTGACTTGAATCACCTTGTGCATTTTCTAATAATACCTATAGACTCTAAGATCTATATCTAGACAAGTTTGTGTTCACGATTTGCCAATTGTTCTAAACATTTAGAGCCTAACAAACTCCTTCTTTGGCAATTCGTGACAAAACTTTTCATACAAAATGAAATGCTTAAATATAAGAACAACCCAATACAATAAAATGCCCAATTACATCACAAATCCCAATCTAAAACTCCTAACCTAGAAGTTGCAAGAAGAGGTAGAAGGTCTTGATCAGAATGCACTTGTCTTTCCTGAAACACTCAACAAACACATCACCACATGTGTGGAAAGAAAGACATATAAACAATAATATGAAACAAAATATAAAAAACAAAAGTAAATTCTAACTCTCCCCCTAAGTTAGATATATCAAAAAGTTTTTATATTCTCCCCCTAAACAAAACAAACAGGTCATCTATGTCTCCCCCTTTTTGTCACGTATTGACAAAAATTACCCAAGCAGAAGATAGACAGAAAACATACGCAACAGAGTAAGAGAAAATAGAGACAACTCTCCCTATGAAGAACAACAACTCCCCCTAAGAACCACAAAGGTTAAAAAAATTTCTCCCCCTATAAAAATAGGAAAAACAAAACAAGTTTTGGAAAAAATAGTTTTGGGGAAAAATAAAGGGAGTGGGGATAAAAAAAGACACAAACCAAGTTTAAAAAAAACTAAGTTGAGGATACACATGAAGAAAAGATATTCTCTCTTTCAATAAAATGCAAACATAGCACTATGTGTCCCATAAACAGTTGTATGAGTAGAGAAAATATTTGCACATTGATTATCCATTATATCTCTTAAGAAAAAAAATTTCTACAGTTCACACATAAAAATAGCATATACTAGAAATTACATAACTCAAAAATTAATCAATCAATTTTTAAATCAAGTTGAGTACCCAATTTAGCAAAGTGTATGCATGTTATATGTGAAAACAATGAGAGATATGACTGTAAAACTGCAAGATGGATGCAGAAAACAATGCAATGCATGTGAATCCTAAACATAAATGATGCATGGAAAACCAAATTTTTGAAAAAAATGGAGCAAATGCAGAAACTCCTCAAAGCACAATATTTCATGAATGAAATGCATGACTATGAGATTAAAAGTTTTTTTTTTTTTTTTTTTTTATATATATATATATATATATAAAAACACTTGAATTCAACCCAGATCTTCCAAAAACAAGTTTTTCAACCAATTTGTCCTCAAAAACTCAAACGTTAAGCACATTTTGCATCAAAATCAAGGAACTTTAATCTTAGATGACCACAACAAGATCACACACAATATAATGTACCAAGTTTAGCAAAGAGTAACTTATGTAGTGTGTGCAACTAGTAAAAGTTTGAAATACATATGAGGTGATATGTAAATAGAAATCAATCACAATGTCTACAAAATTCATCACATAGAATTTGAAAGAGACTATCACCTAAAGTGTTACATCATATAACTCTCACATCTCCTAGAAAACAAGCTTACAATCATGTAAGTTTCTTGAATTATGCCTCATAATATAAACACCAATTTTAATTCATTCAGAAATTTATTAAAAGGCCAGGATAATGTACACACAAATTTTAATTATGTGATTTTGGCATCAAGCCTAATAGTACACACCAATTTTAGCATTTATAATCGAGGTTACACCTTATGTTCCTTTTATGCATGTGCTACACTTTCTCGAGCACGAAATCTTACGATATGTACTAAGGTGTTCATAATTGGCTAGTGAACAGTGGTGAGATGATTATTTATGCCTTTCTCTAAAGGTTCAAGTCCAACAGTCAAAGACATGTGACTACAAGATCAACACAAAGTAATCAAAACCATAAACATTTTTCCATACAACATGCACTACAAAGTTTCAACTAATAAAGTGCAATAAGTAAGCTCATCAAAACTAAACAAGGTACATAAACTTGTTATGTAAATATAATATGGCCAATCCTTGATTATAAATCCAAGATGTGAAAAACACAAAAATCTTTTTGGTTTTAAAAAATTTATGACCAAAAACAAAAAGCACACATTATGCTAAATGAACAATGCAAATGTTATGCATGACAGTGTTTAACTAAGCTGTAGAGGGTACACAAACAAGAAATATCAATTTCTTAATTAACCCATGAGTACATGTACAAACTAGTATATACTCACACAAAATTAGAAGTAGCTTAGCACTTATTTAACACATACTATTCAAGTTTCTCCATAATGTCAAGCACGTTCTAAATCAAGAGAGAGATATTATAACTCATGTAATCCTCAAGAAAAATAAAACTCGACACAAAATAAAATATTTTTGTCTTTTTGAAATTTTTTCAATGTTTTTGGATTTTTTTTTTATAAAAAAAATTAAAAAACAAAACAACAAAAACAAAACATGTCCATAAACAATTGAAAGAATTAAATCATGGACAAGTCAGCAACACTCACCTTAGAGAATTTTTTCTCACCCATATAGCACGAGTCTTCGGCTTTGAAGGTGAAAATCCATGAGAAGCAGAGTGTATTTGAGGGATTACACCAATCTTCTAAGAAAAACTGAAATCCTGCAAATTCCTTTTACAAGCCAACAAGCTCAAATTTTTCAAAAGAATAAGAAACAATTTATATGGACAATTTATATCATCACAAATCCTAGATTGAAACACAGAATGCTTAAATTTCAGTTTATGACAATTAGGACGAATGTGACCACGGACACCACAAAAATGGCAGACAGGAACAAATTTAGGAACATCAATATTCCTAGTGGGGTTTCTAGTCATAGGCTTTGGTTCTTGCCTCAACAAAGAACAATTTGGTTTAATATGACCAACAATACCACAAAGGTGACAAGTAGGCACAAAAACAGATTTATCATGCTCTCTAATAGTAGGTTTAGACTTAAGTTTAGAAACTTCAGCGTCAACATCAGAACTTTTACCTTTGTCTAACCTAGCAAAATAAGCCTTTTCTTTATTATTCCTCTTGAAAGGAAGGATATAAACTTTCTCAGTTTTAGGCTTAAGAGAAACAGAAACACTTCTGTTATCAACAACAAACTTGGTACAAGTCAAATTTTCAATTTCAGTTTTAGATTCAACTAACTCTTGTTCCAAGCTTTTCATCTTCTCATCTTGAGAGGAAATTTGATTTCTCAAAAATTCATTCTTTTTATTAGATTCATCTAATCTAACAACCAATTCCTCTTTTTCAAGATTAGCCAATTTTAACTCTTCCTTAAATTTCTTAGTAATTTTCATTGATTTCAATAATTTCATACGAAGAGTTTCAAAGGCATCAATAAAATCAACAGAAACATGAGCAGAAACATGATCAGAAAGACACTTCAAATTATCCATGACAACAGGGGTCAAGGATCAGCTCTTAGATCAAAAGATCTAAAACAAAAGAGCAACCCGCTCTGATACCACTTGTTGGTTTTTAGACCCCTTAAAACACAATTGATTAACCTAGGTAATTAGCCAAGTTGTTACTTAGTCCAATTTAACAAATCTAGGTTATCACAATCACAAAAATCATATCATGCAAAGCAGTGGAAAGATAAATAACACAAGATATGATCACCCAAGAAACCAAATCGGTAAAAGCCTGGGGAGAATTTAACCTAGCTATCCTAAAAGTAAAAAAACAAATCCACTAGAAAGAATAGAAGTTCATACAATAAGACTTACAAGCCCCTATGCTCGACTTCTTATTACTACCCACCAGTAGAACTTATTGACACGACTACGTACAAGCTCCGAATTCACAGACTCCTTCTTTCTTTGGCCTTTACAAAACACAAACACCCACGTTTGTGACTTTGAGATCCCACTCAAAGGTTTAGCAACACAGACTCTCCTGTTTGTGACTCCAAGACCACCCTTGAAGGTTTAGATCATCAACACCTTTAATGACAAGAGAAGGCAGCAATTTTTACAATACCGGATCTTGAGATTCTTCAAGGAATAGCACCGGTAGAAGACATAAGAGAGTTTTTTAGGAACAAAACCCTAAATACAAAAGAGACACACTCTTTTCTCTCTGAAAAGCCACATAAAAACGTGCTTAGGGTTTCCTTTATATATTAGGAGAAGTAGATTAGAAACCCTAATCCTTAATGGGCTTGAATTGCTGTTTGGGTTTAATTAAAATTCTGCAGATACGACTTTCGATTGATCGAGCCTGTCTTTCGATCGATCGAACCAGACAGATTATGAAATCTTCTTCATACAGCTTGTATGTTCTTGAATCTTGACTTGAATCACCTTGAGCATTGTCTAATAATACCTATAGACTCTAAGATCTATATCTAGACAAGTTTGTGTTCACGATTTGCCAATTATTCTAGACATTTAGAACCTAACAGAAGTCGTGAGATTTATTATTCATTTGACAGTCGTTAGGAGAATAATAAATCTCACAGCGGTCCAGATCAATATGTCTTAACTCTTAAAATATATCAACTAGAAGTCTCCACTTCCATGAATAAGACAAATCATCTTAGTTGATATGTTATAATTTTAACAGATGAAATGCCTAATTTCATCACCGACTACGAATTAAAATTCTGAGTTTACATAGAACTTGTGATTTATATTTTCTGTGACTAAATCTCATGCTATGCATCTCATGGACTATATGATAATGTCCAAATATTCATGTTGCCCTTATTTTAGATAATAATAAAACAACTTTATTAATCACAACATTAAGTCATACATAATGTCATACATAGCATCATACAATAGGATTTAAGGGCACTAATCCTAACAATCTAGAGGAGTTAAATTTGGGCAATAACCAACTCATTGGGAATATCCCTCATTCTTTGGGGAATTTAAAACGTTTGGAGATAATAGACGTCCAAGACAACAAGACAAAAGGAACCATCCCAAAATCAATTGGACAACTTCGGAGTTAAGAGAGTTGCATCTCTCTTGGAATTATTGGCAAGGTATCATGACTGAAACTCATTTCCTAAATCTCAGTGTTGTATGAGTTTTCCTTGTCATCATCTAGGAAACTTTTAGTTTTCAACGTGACACATGACTGGATTCCTCCTTTTAGTCTACATTTTGTCTACATTTCTGACTGTCAATTGAACCCTACATTCCCTACATGGCTTAGAACACAAAAGGATCTCACACAGATCCATTTCGTAAATACTGCAATTTCAGATACAATACCGAATTGGTTGTGGAACTATTCTTCACAGCTTATGGGTTTAGATCTTTCTCATAATTAATTAATGGGAAACCTCCCTAAGTCATTAAGCTTCTCTTCCCTAGAGTCGGTACATCTAGATTTCAATTATTTAGAGGGTCCACTACCACTATGGCCTAATGTGACAAGACTCTCTTTGAGTAGCAATTTACTTTTTGGACCAATATCGATAAGAATCAACCAAGAAATGTCACACTTGATAGCTTTAGATCTCTCTGGCAACTTTCTAAATGGTAGCATCCCATCATCCATAAATGGACTAAGACAATTGGGCTATCTTGTTCTATCAAACAATTATTTATCTGGAAATATCCATAACCACTGGAAGAGTATGCAAAGTCTGGTCTTCATAGATCTGTCCAAGAATAATCTATTTGGTGGCATTCCAAGCTCAATGTGCTCACTACCTTCTCTTATGTGGTTGCAATTGAATAACAACAATTTTTCTGGGAACCTCTGTTTATGAATGAAATTTGTTTCAAGCAAATCACTATTAACACTTGATCTTGGTGAGAATAAATTGTTAGGGACCATACCAAAATGGATTGGAGAAAGTCTTTCGTCAGTAAAAAAATTAAGCTTAAGAGGAAATATGCTCATTGGAAAAATTCCCAAACAATTGTGTGGTATCACTAATATCCATGTCTTGGACCTTGCCCAAAATAATTTCTCAGGATCTATTCCATCATGTCTTGGTAGTTTGGTTGGTTACAAGCATTTCTATGACACGAACTTTGGAGATGTTGCGGAGCATATGGATTTGGTTGTTAAAGGAAGACAATATGAATACTATGATCAAATCGCAAATGTTAATCTCATGGATTTTTCAAAAAATAGTCTTTCAAGGGAGATCCTAGCAAAACTAACAAATTTGACGTTACTGAATTCCTTGAATTTGTCATGGAATCAGTTGACGGGAAAGATACCAGAGAATATTGAAGCTTTGCACCAATTAGAAACTCTTGATCTCTCATGCAACCATCTTTTAGGTCACATTCCTCCAAGCATGTCCTCTATGACTTTTTTGAGCCATTTGAATTTGTCATATACAACTTGTCTAGGCAAATTCCATCATCCAACCAGTTTCAAACCTTCGATCCATCTATTTATGAAGGTAATCCACAACTTTATGGGCCTCCTTCATTGCCAATAAGTTTCTCAATGCCAAGTGACAGGAATACAGAACATAAAGATCAAGAAGATGTACATGTACATAACAATGGTGAAGATCAATTTGAAAATTTATGGTTTCACCTAAGTACTGTGCTGGGTTTCATTGTGGGATTTTGGGTTGTTTGTGGCAGCTTGTTGATAAAGAAGTCTTGGAGACATACATACTTCTGTTTTGCTTAATAAATGAAAGGCTTTTAGTGGTCATTACATTGAATATGGCTCATCTGCAAAGGAAGATTCAAGCAGAAAGACACTGAGACTGGGATTTATTGAAACTTGTTTATATGTGTGTGTGTGTGTGTGTTTTGTACTTAGTCATTGTATTGTACTTTATATTTAGGCTTTACTTTTGGGTTAAGTGATATCTTAATATGTTAAGTCTCGAGTGGAGTCTCTCTAAGGTGTTATCTCCCTAAAAGGGACTTAAATAAATTTGAAGCTTTGTATCACAGTTTGTACTTCTCATGTATTGAAGATGCTTGTTACCTCCATTGCGCACAAATAGCAATGGGTCAACTTTTTGTTTGTTTTAGCATTCAAAATTGAGAAATGCATGGAATAATGTAGACATAGAAGGCAGTGCACATCTAAAACTTGGTACGTGTTAACCATACTACTATATCCTCAACGCAAGTTAACATGAACAAATTTACTCTTTACATTTTACAAATGCAACAACAATAAGTAGCTCCCCAAGCACTTGCACAAGATATTACATGAATATTAGTTCATAATTCACTTTAAAACTACCTCCCAGCCACAAATAAAAAAAAAAAAAATAATGATATAACTTTGCAATTTTGCTTGAATAAAGCCAAGTAATATGAAAGGGAGCTTTTAGATCAAATGTGTGTCTTGTATGATAGTTAGGAGTGCTAAGTCTTTAAGCTTAGCTAGTTAGCCTCCAGTTCTACAGACCATCAAGGCTTAGCCACTTCCTCCTCCCACTAAAGCTCAGGCTATGCACCAAATTTGGAAGGCAACACTGTGTAGTCTGTAGACTTGGCAAATTTGCCCTTCCCAGGATTGTAACTTCTGTTAGGTATTACCTCACTAATGCATGAAGGAATTACTGGGAAAACAAGTGTGGCATCTGTTACACAACACAGACTTCCTTTTCTACAAAGTCTTCAAAGCAAAGTATTTCCCTAACGGATCAATCATGGATGAGGATGTTAAGGGTGGA
Source organism: Quercus lobata (assembly GCF_001633185.2). NCBI lineage: Eukaryota > Viridiplantae > Streptophyta > Magnoliopsida > Fagales > Fagaceae > Quercus > Quercus lobata. The sequence continues at coordinate 53,990,699 of NC_044906.1, forward strand.
GGCTCATATGCTTGGCAAAGCATTTTAAAGGCGAGGAAGGTGATCAATTTGGGTTCTATTCGGTGAATGGGTGATGGAAAAAAAGTGAAGATTTGAGGTGATAAATGTTTACTTGACTTGACCTCCAGTAAAGTCATTTCCCCTCAAAAGTGCTTGCCTATGGATATTGGGGTTTATGCCCTTATTGATGAGGATGACCCAAGCTAGTTGGAGTACCGAGTTGTTAATGAATTTTTACCCTGTGAAGCTAGCTCTATCTTGAGTTTGCCCCTCAATTATCGCAACACTACTAATAAGCTGATTTATTGGTAGAGTACAACTCAAGGCACTTACACAACAAAGAGTGACTATAAGCTGCTTATGGACAATGAGGCCTTGACAAGGCCTAGTACTTTGAATCCTACTAAGCTATCAGGGTTTTCGGAAAAAGATTTGGGGCTTGAAAGTGCTTAATAAAGTTAAACATTTTGTTTGGAGGGCATGTAATGAAGCTTTGCCTACTAAGAAGAATTTATTCCATAGGAATGTTACTAAGTTTGCAATATGTGGTGGTTGCAACTCTAAGTTGGAGGCTACAATTCATGCTTTGTTTCAAAGCCAATTGAGTTTGTTGGTTACTTTGAGCGAACCAAGACCTCCTAATTGATAGATAGACTACTTCAAGGGAGTCCAAACCTCCAAAGTGAATACTCACTCAATAATAATATTTTTCAACTTTCTTTTTTATTAATCAACATCAAGACATATAAATAGATGGATTTACAAGATAAATATAACATTTAAATTCAAAAGAAACCGAATCTTTATCTACTACAAGTAGAAAAGATTTATTCAAATACTAAGCTAACAATCTATCCTATCATTATCTAATAATCCAACTCCTAAGAAAATCTTAAATAATAAAATTAAATAAAAACTAAGCCCGTAACATTCCTCCTCCCTTGAAATCAGCCCTTGTCCTCAAGGGTTTAATTTGAAAATGATTGTTGCATAAGAGCTCGATCTTCCCAAGTTGCTTCTCACCTACTGGATCACTTCTTGGGCTTAAAAGGATCTTATGACTGGGTATCTGTAGAGATGGAAAGCTATTTGGTGCTGTAAAACTATCTTTAACCTGATTTAAAAGTTGTTGCATGCTTGAATAGCGTGAAGGTGGAATGATTTGATTTTGTGGAGCTCCCATGGTCTTCTTATCTTCAAGTATGCATTGCCCACCACTTTCCTTATTTGGCTTCTCTTATTCACAGAGAGCCAAATTTGTCTCTTTGGTTGCGCATTGCCCACTATCCTCTTTAGTTGGTGTCTCTTGTTCATATCTAGCCAAACGCAAGGACTTGCATATCATTTGCATTTTTTTGATAGTTTCAACTGTTAGAGATTGTATCTCTTTTAGTTTTTCTATGCATTCCAACAATTGTTCCAACCATTGTTGCTTCATGCTTGGCTCTAATACTAATTGTTACAAACCAATTGAGTTTGTTGGTTACTTCAAGGGAACCAAGACCGCCTAATTGATAGAAAGACTACTTTGAGGGAGTCCAAACCTCCAAAGTGAACACTCAGTCAATAACAATATTTTTCAGAGTGTTACATACCAGCTGCCATACTAGATTGGTTCTAGCTTTTGAATTTGTTTAGGAGTTTATCTTTATCTTAGCTATTGATTGTTATCTGATATTTCAAGTATTTGTTATTTAATAGGATAGCAATTGCCTTTATCCTTATTAGATTAGTAGGCTAGCAATTGTAGGAATTGTTCCTATCGTTTAGGTGTTGGATTTGTTTTTACATTTAGTTGTAAGCCTATATTAGGTCTATTATGATTAATAAAGAGGTATGAGAATATTTTAGTAAAATCAAGCTTTGCTTGTTAAGGAGGTCTTGGTTATCCCTCGAATTATAACCATATATTTCCTCTTGTCTATTGTTTTATTTCTGAAAATCCTTAGATCTAACCATAGCCTGTTGAGGGAAAAGAGGAGCTGCACATGCACGTGGCCGTGGAGGGGGTCGTATCAAATTGGTATCAAAGTAGGTTATGGCTAAGGATTGGGTGGACAAATTGGAAGGTGAGGTTAACAACCAGACTTCCATGGTTTCAAAACAACAGAAGATGATGAATGAGATATAGGGAATGCTTACTGCAATGCATGCTCATTTTGACAACCTTTAGAGTAATCATAGCAGTGACAGTTCTCACAAGCGTGGTGAGGGGGAAAGGTCTTTAGGTAGAGTCAACTTTGGACCATTCGGCTCACATAGTACTGTCATTCCAAGGGTGACAAAACTAGATTTCCCACACTTCAACAGAAATGAAGATCCAACTAGTTGGATCTACCATGCAGAGAAATTTTTTGAATTCCAAAATATTGCTATGGAAGAAAAATTTCATTGGTTGTCTACCATTTGGAGGGGGAAGCAAAATTATGGCATCTGTAAGGTTGAATTTAATCAACCATTTTATTGGCTTTATTCCGTGCCAAATTTGCTTGTATTTTAGCATTTAGAAACTCTGTATTTAGGTGGGTTTGTTGTAAGGGTAGTGAGTGAGATAGAGTGTTGATTGCTCAAGAGTGTGCAAGAAAACAGAGACTCGCGGCTTGTTCTCGCGGGTGGCTCGCGGTTTCAAGCCGCCAGACGCAGCACACGTACCAAGCGTGCCAAAAGGTGAACAGTCATGCTAGCTGGAGCACTACAGGACAACTGGCCATACGGTTATCTCGCGACTGGATCTCGCGACTCAGTCAAGTCGCGAGGTTAAGCCGCGAGCCACCCTTGTTTTGTAAAACCTGACGTTTCACATTCCTCTCTCACTCCAGTATAAATACCCCTTATACCCACAAATGAAAGAGAGCTTCTAGAGAGAATTTTGAGAGAGAAACTCTAAAGAAAAACAAGATTGATTCACCTACAATCTATACATTAGAGTCTCTTCAAATTCCTCAACTCTCTTCCTCTCTATTGTCAAATCCTTGAGATGCATTTTACCAAAACCTTGTTCTCACCATATTCATCACTGTGAGAGGGCTGTTTGGTTTTCTGGAAAGCAGTTAGGAAGGAATCAATCTACATTGGTTGATGCTACGGTCTAGTAGCGGAATCCGAGAAGCTAGAAAAGAAAAAGGTTCGGCGCAACCTCGTTGGAACAAGAAGCTTGGAGGGCTTAGGTGCACTGGGTAGATTAGGCTTGGAGGGTCTATTGCTATCCATGTATCCCAACTACATTTTCTAGTGGATTGTTTACCACTTGGAGGGCGGCGGAGAGGTTTTACGCCGAGGGCTTCGGTTTCCTCTTTGATAACACATCGCGTGTTGTTTTTGTATTTGCATCTTCCTTCCCTTTTATCTTTGCCTTTTATTATCTACTGTGGGTTCTGATTTTAATTTGGTTTAGATAGTTTATCCAATTCTATATTATAGCTTATGTTCATTTTTCGCACACTAATTGTTTGATATAAAGCTTGAATTCGTTAATTTGTAAATTGGGGGTCTAAATGTTCAAGGGTATTTATACACATATTTGAACTTTCAATTGGTATCAGAGCGGGTACACTTGTTGTGGTTTAAATACCTAAGTGTGATCCTTGACCCCTTGTGTATATTTGCCATGGATTGTGCTTTGTATGCCTCTTTGCATGATTTGGTTGGTGATGAATGTAACATGCCACGTGTTTGTGAAAATGCCTCTATGAGTGTTAATCCTCATAAGTGTGATGACATGTTAATTGAATCTATGAGTGTTGTTGACAAACTCTTGAAGAAAAATTCTAGGAAGTTTCAAAAGAATTTGAGCAAGTTATTTTGTGAAAATGATGATTTGATTGCTAAACTCAATGAATCCAACAAATTGGTTGAGAAATATAAAAAACTTGCTAAAATTTCTCTTGAAAAGCTGAAAGAGTTTGAATGTTTGAATATGGACTTGGATGCTAAACTTGTTTTGTCTAATAAACTTGTTGATGATCTTAAATGTGAAAATGAATCTCTTAATATGCATGCCAAGTGTTTGATTGCTGAACCTATTGTTAAAAATGATGAAAATATTTGTTGCAATCATGTTGTGGTACCCGATTTTGTGCCTAGTGTGTATTCTACCTTAAAGGACAAATCGGTGTACATTCTTCCACATAAATGAAATCAAAATGTGGAGAGAAAGGCTGTTAAGTCAAAGCTTTCGTTTAGGTCTCAACCTAAGGTTTTGAATGGATCTAAGTTTGTTCCAACTTGCCACTATTACGGTGTGATTGGTCATATAAGACCTCAATGTCATAAGTTGAAGAGGGAACAAAACCATGTTGCTAGATCCCTTCCCAAAAAGCCTAGTGGACCTAAACACATTGTTTGTCACCATTGTGGTGCCTTTGGTCATCTAAGACCTCAATGCTCTAAGTTTCATGCTTTTAAAAGAATCAAAAGAAAAGAAAAACTTGAGCTTTTTGGAAGTTGTGCTAAAAAGAGTAAACCGGTTTTGAGTGAAAATAGCATGTTGTTAAAGAAAATGTTTAATGCTCTTAACTCCTTGACTATGTGCATCTCCGGTTCTCATTCTTCCAACCCTCGTCTCACTTCTCTTGAGACACTCATTCCAAACAATCGTTCCGTTTGGATGAGGAAGGGTTCCTATGGTTGAGCTTTTGCTCTTTTGGTCCTTGATCTAATTCTTTCGATCTTTGTAGGACCCTTCATGCATTAAATGTCATATCTTCATGCATTTTGTGCATCTTGCATTTATTTATATGCATTGTTTTGTTTTTGATCTTACTTTTATATTTCAGTTTTGTGTGAGTAAAAAATCCAAAACCACATAAAAAGTGAAAAATTCAAAAAGTTTGATCGTATATGTTTGAGCACATATCACATGTGAGTTTGGCCTTGTACCTTTGTACAAATGGCTTTGTGCATTTACGAGCTTAGCTTGTTATTTTTGCACTTATATCTTTGTGGGAAAAATCTTGACATCTTTGTGTGATTGTTGTAAATCGATCTTCAAGCTTGTCATGAATGATTAGTCAATAGTCATGTTGGTTTTGATACATGCGTAGACTTGTGCTTATATCTCTTCCCACTCTTTTATTTTTATTGCTTAAAGAGCTCAATAAATGTAAATCTCAAAATGAAAAGAGATAATGAGCTGCAAAAGCCGTCGCATATACTAGTATTTGACTAGGAAAAAGGGAAAGCGACTTGTATTGAAAATGTTGATGCCCAAAAGCCAAAGGCTTGTTCATCAAATTGAAATATCAAAAATTTCAGGCATCAATCTCAAAAATGAGATGTATTGCTCAAAATGAGTTGTATTGATTCAAAATGATCAAATGATATGAATTGTAAGAAGCCAAATGAAAAGTTTCAATCTTATGTAATCATTTTCTTGTGGGAGGTCATATATGTTCATTTCTATAATTGAGATAGACCACTTGACTTAGTACTAGTTGTGTATGACTTGATTGAATTGATCATTGAAGTTTCACTCTAGACTAAAGACTATTCCACATTTGATACACACACACAACACACATGCCTAATGTTCAATAAATGTCTTATTTATTTGTTAGATTGTACTTGTCTAAATGTGATGTGTGTGTGCTCAATCATATATGGTTCAATCCAAAAAGATTTTTGATCATTTTATATGTTTTTGGAAGTGATTTTTATCACTCTCTGTATTTATGTTTAGTGTTTACTTTGTTTTTCTTTGTTTAACCATGTTCTGTATTGAAAAACAGGTGTCAGTGTTTTTCGCGGCTCAGTTGGCGACTCGCCAATCGCGAGTTCATCCAGAAGCTTTTGGCGACTCACTCGTGGCTTGCTCACGACTCACTTGCGACTCGCGAAAATTTTCGCGACTGAACCTCACGACTTGCCCAGTCGCGAAATGCCCAGAAATAACTTTTTAAAGGGTTTTTTGTGGGAAACTTGTTTTAAACCTCTCACATCCTCTCTAAAACCCCTCTTTCAATATTTTTACATCAAAACCCAACCAATTTGAGTGATTTTTCATTCCATTAACATTTCTAAGGTAATTATAAACTCTTTTCATTAATTTTGATCCTTAGATTATGTTTTAGAGAGTTTTGTGCTCTTGGTTGGGATTTTTATCATAGGGGTTGGGAAAACTTAATTTTTGTCAAATTTCTTCATGGGATTGGTTTCTTTTATTTGATTTGCATTGGATGTTAGCCCCTTGTGGCAGAAAGAACATGTATTAAGGGTGGATTTCATGATGTTCATGCACTGTTTCACATTATTGTTCATAGTGTACATGCTAGGTGTTTGATAAAATGCCTCTTAGACATTTTCTCGCTTGTTTGGACTCTGATGAGTACCAAACTTTGGGGTTTCTCATGTTTCCTCATTAGGAACATGTTTGGTTCATTGGTTGTGTATTTAACACACCTTGCCCCATATGTGCATTTTTCATGCATTGGTCATGCATTGCACTTAGCCACCTCTTGCACACACCTTTGCTACCCTTGTCATGCATTGGTCTAGACCTTACTTCTTCATCCTAGCATGTCATGTCTACCTTATGCTCTGTAGCATTTTACATTGTCTTAGGTTTGAGCTTCATTTTCTCATTCATCTCGCACCCCTTATGCATCATTAGCATTGTTCGTACCTTCATCTCTTGCCCTCGTTTCTTCTTGATCCTTTGTCTATTCCTGACAAAAAGGGGGAGAGTATACTCTAGAGAGTATACCGGAGTGTTTTGTCATTTCTATATGACTCTTGTGCACATCCTTAGGGGGAGAAATTCTATTTCTCATGCACATTTGTAGGGGGAGAGATATTACATAGGGGAGATGCATATACCAAGGGGGAGAAGGCATTGAGATAATAAGAAAACTTTGCTCTGTTTGTTTTCTTGTTGGCTTTATGGTGCTTTGAGTTATGCTTTGTTGTTCTCATCGCATCATATTTTTTGTTTTGGACATGCATATATCCCTATGTTATTGGGCTCCATTGAATGCATGTTCGGATGATCATTTGCTTTGTATGTGATCATTGTAGTCATTTTTATTTGACTGTTTTTGGGTATGATCAAGTTGCTCACATGTTTCACATCATGTTTACTTGATTGTAATTTACTTGTTACATTATTCTTGTCCTTTTATTACTTACTTTACCTTGAGGGTCTAATGTGTTTTGTGCAAGTGTTTCAGGTTACAAGTATATATGTTCAAAGTGCATCACAGCTTATCATCACTTTGAAGGGGAGAAACTTTAAACACTTTTAGTTTATATTGTTTAAGTTTATATTCAGTATTTTGTACTTTGTACCCATGTTGCTTATGTAAACTTTTAGGGTTATGTTTTTATGCATATTTTGTAGGCTTTATGGTTTGTACCATACTTTATGTAGCCTTTTATGCTTTGTTTAAATCAGTACTTCTATCTAAATGTATTGCATTTTCTTTTAACTACTGTCACTCTTGTGCCCTTGTAGGATTGTTCCTAGATGCATATACTTAGTGTATTATGCATTGGTTGAGTGTTGGGCATACAAGTATCTTGCTTTATTCTTGTTAACTTGTATGTTCAAGTGTTCATTCCAAGTGTGAATGAGCACTATGATCACTACCTTGTGGTGATTACTTGGTTGATCAAGCCATGGTTTGAATCTTCACTTCATCTTTGCTTGATCACCTTAAGCTTGTTTCATATGCATTTCATGCTTTTCTGCATACAATGATCATGGTGTATTATTGTGTTTCAGGAGTTTCATGTTCTTATGATTCAAGTGCTTCACAGCTTCTAGAGTTAGGTGTGAGTGAGTTTTGTTCAACTGTTCCCAACTCACATGTTAAGTCTAGAGTCTGTTTTAGGGTTTTGTCACGAAATAGCCAAAGGGGGAGATTGTAAGGTTGAATTTAATCAACCATTTTATTGGCTTTATTTCGTGCCAAATTTTCTTGTATTTTAGCATTTAGAAACCCTGTATTTAGGTGGGTTTGTTGTAAGGGTAGTGAGTGAGATAAAGTGTTGATTGCTCAAGAGTGTGCAAGAAAACAGAGACTCGAGGCTTGTTCTCGCAGGTGGCTCGCGGCTTCAAGTTGCCAGACGCAACACACATACCAAGCGTGCCAGAAGGTGAACAGTCATGTTAGCTGGAGCACTACAGGACAGAACATGACAACTGGCCATACGGTTATCTCGAGACTGGATCTCGTGACTCAGTCAAGTCGTGAGGTCAAGCCGCGAGCCACCCCTGTTTTGTAAAACCTGACATTTCATATTTCTCTCTCACTCAGTATAAATACCCCTTATACCCATAAATAAAAGAGAGCTTCCAGAGAGAATTTTGAGAGAGAAACCCTAAAGAAAAACAAGATTGATTCACCTACAATCTATACATTAGAGTCTCTTCAAATTCCTCAACTCTCTTCCTCTCCATTGTCAAATCCTTGAGAGACATTTTACCAAAACCTTATTCTCACAATATTCATCACTGTGAGAGGGCTGTTTGGTTTTCTGGGAAGCAGTTAGGAAGGAACCAATCTACATTGGTTGATGCTACGGTCTAGTAGCGAAATCCGGGAATCAAGAAAAGAAAAAGGTTCGGCGCAACCTCATTGGAGCAAGAAGCTTGGAGGGCTTAGGTACACTGGGTAGATTAGGTTTGGAGGGTCTATTGCTGTCCATATATCCCAACTACATTTTCTAGTGGATTTTTTACCGCTTGGAGGGCGGCGGAGAGGTTTTACGCCGAGGGCTTCGGTTTTCTCTTCGATAACACATCGCGTGTTGTTTTTGTGTTTGCATCTTCCTTCCCTTTTATCTCTGCCTTTTATTATCTGCTGTGAGTTGTGATTTTAATTTGGCTTAGATAGTTTATCCAATTCTATATTATAGCTTATGTTCATTTTCCGCACACTAGTTGTTTGACATAAAGTTTGAATTGGTTCATTTGTAAATTGGGGGTCTAAACATTCAAGGGTGTTTATACACATATTTGAACTTTTAGCATCAATTACTAAAGGAAGAAGAGAGTAATCACTTGGCCTCTCTTCAAAGAAGGCTTGTACACACGTTATGGCCCAACAGGGTTTGATGACTTCTTTGTTGATCTAATGAAGCTCAAGCAAATGGGATCTGTGAAAGAGCATTTGCTTCATTAGTGGCCTTAAAAGAACATTTACAAATTGATGGTCAAGCACTCAAACCGGCTTCCTTATTTGCTGTAGTGGGCAATTTCAACATCAACAACCTCTGTTAAGGACATATTTTTTGTAATTGGCTAATCCTTTAACAAAACGCACTTTACTTGTATTTGGGTAGATCTAGGATGTGTTTAATACTTCAAGAAACATGTTGTTCAAGTCTAGTATTAAAGCCATGAAGATTAGACCAAGAAACAAGTGAAGAAAGGATGTTCACTAAAGCTGGACAAATAGCTCGACAACTCCGGACAGATAGCTCAATAGCTGATCGATAGATAGCTATCTATCGAGGTTTAATGAGGCTCGACAGATACTATCTATCAAGGTATCTATCGAGGTTATGGGAATTCATATTTTCAGATCTGATTTTCAGCCCATGCTTTTGTATTTGTGTAGGGTTTCTTTTCTCACAACCCTAAACATATATAATGCTTATTTTAGAGGCCGTCACATAATAGAATATAAGGAGAACATATGCAAAAGGTGACCGATGCCTTATTCTTTCTGAGAGAAGCTATTGTGTCTTTGCGCCTTAGGATTTTGTAACCAAGTGCTTCTTGATCTTCATTGTTGATGAAGTGAAGAACTTTGCACCCAACATCTTCTTCAAGTTGGTGAGTGAGTCACGTACTGGGATTCATGCAAAGGAGTTAGTCATGTACTAGGATCTGTGCAACAAAAAGGGTGGCATTCATATATTGAAGAGTTTAGAGGTTCTGAAGTGGTAGAAGGTTTCTACTGTAAGTTCATCTACGGGGATTGTAGAGTCTAGGGACAAAGGTTTCGTACTAGATCTAAAACTTTTCTTTACTATAATGAATTGCTTTTTGGGAAGGTTTCCCCCCAAGTTTTTTACTGTGAAACTAGTTTGTTTCATTGGTTTTCCTGGGTTATCATATCTTGTCTTATTTATTTTTCCGCTGCATGATTTTGACATGATATTGATGTTTGTTTGTTTTAACAAGTTTTATACATAATAAATCTAATTAACAACTTGGATCTAAAACTTGTTAATTCTATCAACCGGGGTCTAAATTTCCCAACAACCTCCATCTAAAGAAAATGAAGATCCTTTGCCTCTATCATTTAGCAAAGTGAGTCCAACTACTAAAACTTAGCAAAGTGAGTCCAACTACTAAAACTGTCAAAAAGAGAGGCGGGCAAGGGCTTGTGCTAATTGTGGTGAGAATTTTGCACTAGGACATCAATGTAAGAAGCTATTTTTTATTGAGGTGTGTTGGCTAGATGAGCATGAAGAAGTATCCCTTGAGGAGAAGGGATGATTTTAAGGGGAAGGGAGTGTGTGTTACATACAAACTGCCATACCAGATTGGTTCTAGCTTTTGAATTTGTTTAGGAGTTTATCTTTATCTTAGCTATTGATTGTTATCTGATATTTCAAGTATTTGTTATTTAATATGATAGCAATTGCCTTTATCTTTATCAGATTAGTAGGCTAGCAATTGTAGGAATTGTTTCTACCGTTTAGGTGTTGGATTTGTTTTTACGTTTAGTTGTAAGCCTATATAAGGCCTATTATGATTAATAAAGAGGTATGAGAATATTTTAGTAAAAATCAAGCTTTGCTTGTTAAGAAGGTCTTGGTTATCCCTCAAAGTATAACCATATATTTCCTCTTGTCTACTGTTTTATTTCTGAAAATCCTTAGATCTAACCAAAGCCCCTCGAGGGAAAAGAGGAGCTACACATGGCCATTGAGGGGGTTGTATCACGCTCTTTGGTTATGTCAAAGGATTAAAGATGTTAGGTGGGAGGATAAATTCTATCGAACAAGATTATTTGAACACTTCTTAGATTTCAGGAATTTGTTTTTGGGAGTTTTTAAATCTGATGATCCAGAATTAGTAAATCGATTCACTATGGTAGGGTCGAGTATCTGGTTCAAGAGGAATGCAGATCGTATGGTGCAAGGATCACTACCATACCATAAGATCTACTCTGATGCAGTGGCAAGACTACAAGAATTCTATACCATTTTCATACCATCTAGTTTGCCTCAGCCTGTATTTCAATCTGAGCATTGGGTACCCCCTTGATTCACCTTTTTACAAAGCTAACTTTGATAGAGCTCTCTTTAGGGGCTTCTCATCAGTTGGCATTGGGGTTGTTGTTAGAGACTTTAAAGGTAACTAGATGATGTCTCGTGCGATGCACAGACCATTTTACAATTTCTTTTGAATCATTTTTATATATATTAAGACCTACATATAGTACTTATTTTGTTATATAATATTTATGTTTGCCCACAATATTATTGAATACTTTGAAACTTGATTTTCTTAATTCATATTTTATTAAAAAATTTGTATAACACTATAAGACTATAACATATTATAATATTTACTGCTAAAATTAAATAGATTTTATTTTATTTGAAATCTATAAATAAGAACTTAAAGCATAAAATGTTTTTATATTCTAAAATTACATAAATTTAAGCAACCTACCAAACACTTCCTCAACCACTCTATTCTCACAACCAAATATGGAGACATCTATAACTTGCCCCACCCTCCCTTAAAAGTTACCATGGCTTTTGAGAGGAGTTGTGGTGTGCCTTTGTGTTAGAACCCCTTTTGCTCTCCCTTGTGTGTGTGTGTGTTTGTTTCTCAAAAAAGAAAGAAAAAAGAAAAGAATAGGTAATTGTCCCATATTGCTTAAAAGAGTGTGTTGTGTGTAGTATAACTTGCCCCAACCTCCCTTAAAAGTTACCATGGCTTTTGAGTGGAGTTGTGGTGTGTCTTTGTGTTAGAACCCCTTTCCCTCTCCCTTGTGTGTGTGTGTGTGTGTTTGTTTCTCAAAAAAAAAAAAAAAATATATATATATATATATATATATATATATATATATATATATATGGAGACATCAATTCAAACACCCAATTCACTATCTCAATGAAGTTAAAGAAATCATTTTTAAGTATCAACATAAAAAGAATCTAACTAAACAAAGAGAAATTGGCTAAAAACACATCAATTTATCAAAATTTATTTTTTTTTTAATTGGGTTTTTGTATCCTTTAAAAAACAGCAAAAAATATTTTGAAATCATCGCCAATTTTTATTTTTATTACTATGGCTCATACCACACAAAACAACCGTAAAAAAATCCTACAAAGAAACCTACAAATTATGAGTTATAACACAAAATAATAAAATAGTTGACTTCATATATAATCAATTAGAATGTATCCTTTTCTTTTTCTTTAGTTCTAAAACAAAATACATTTATGACTTTCCCAAACCAAAATCTCAAACACCCAAAGACTCAAATCTAATCACAACCTTCACAAAATCAACAACGTCCGACTTCAACATCAAAACCGTAAGCTTCTATCATTTGAATAAAAAAATGCAATCCCCTTTCCTTGGTCATAGTCTACGTACTCACACGGGTTAGAATCAAATGGTACCACAATGTTAAAGTTATGTATGTGTCTTTGAAAGGCTAAAGGTAAATGACATTGTTTTTGTATGAGTGTATTTGAGATGAGATGGCATGAAGGGTTGTAGGCATGTGTATATAAAGGAGTAGAAGTGAAAAGGGTGAATAGAAATGCAAAGAGTTTTTTATGTGTGTGAGAGAGGAAAAATCTTGAAACATTGAACCAAATAAAAGAAATGGTAGTCTTAAAACATTGAATAAAAAATGTAACAAAAAGTAGTCTTGAAACATTGAACCAAAGGAAATAAAGAGTCCTTATTTTTAAATTTGTTTTTATCTCTAATGTGGCTTAAGAATATTTCAATTCTCTTCATAGAGTGCGCCACATGGCAAAACCTCATGCTTTCCCACATGAGGTCTCTGCTTTTATATATATATTGATTGATGTTATCAGAGCTTTGTTTGAATGGATTGGTCTACCTCCATCCGAGGTGGAGGTGGAAGCTCCTGCTTGCAGGAGAGCTGTTTCTTTTGCCATTGAAATTGGTCTGCAGGAAGTTGTTTCTGAAGGGGACTCCAAGACGATCATTAACTCTTTAAATTCAGATTGTTCTTCCCTTGCCCATTTTGGTCATCTAGTTGAAGATTGCGGAGTCCATGTGGGCAACCTTAGGTTCTCTGCTTTCACTCATGTGCGTAGAATCTGTAATGTGTGGCAAAAAAATTAGCTAAGAAAGCAAGATATTTGCTTTCCCCCCAATTTTGGCTTGAGGACATCCTTGTTGATATCTCTCCATTTGTAATGCAAGACAAAAATTTTATGTCAAACCATTAATAAAATTCCAGTTGGTTTACTAAAAAAAAAAAAAAATTGTTACGCATTTGTAAAGGTTTTTATTTGTAGATTTCAAAGAAAGGGGACAAATGGTAGGATGGGCTTTAGACCTTTCTTGCAAATTTTGACTGCCATCAATGGCATCATCCCTGAAGTTCTCTTGTAAAAGCTCAATTATTTGTTTCTTCATATCTGTTTTAGAGGGTTCAAGAATGGGACTGGAGCTGCTGTTCCTGTGAAGTGGTTTTTCTAAGTGATGAGTTTCTTTGAAGTTGCAATGGTGGATAGGAGTGTTGTCATGAGAGGGGGTAGTATATGCAGAAATCACAAGCTAGTAAAAAAGTTTAGACACAAATATAAACTATAGTCTCTCCTTTTTTTTTTAATAAAAAGAGTCTATGCCTTTATGAGATAGAATTTAAAAAGTAAATATATATAAGTAAGCCGAATTTTGAAACAAATTGAAAACTACTCTCACCACCACTGACACTGAAGAAATCTTCACAATCAGATTCTAAGTAGACTGTAGATCAATATATAATTTTTTTTTTCTACCTCTTTAGAACCTGCATAACGAGCACCATTCTGTTAAAGTTGCTATATAGTTCATGAGGAAGTCGAGAGGAAATGGGCGTAATGGTTTGAAAATGTAAAACAGTTTACTAAAATGTGTAAGTTACGGAATTCAAAATCTCCCAACTTTTGCCTACAGTTAGTGGCAGAGTTAGGAATTTGTTTTTTGGGGGCCATATATATAAAATGTTTTTTTTTTTTTTTTTTTCTTTTGTGTGTATGAAATCTAAAATAGTAATGTAAAATACTTCATAACGTAATATGTACTATAAACAACTAAATACATGTTAATATAGTAGTATATACTTTATATTTTAATTAAACTAATCAAGTACATTTATAAAGTATAATGTCATATGGTATATAATTTATTGATTATTATGATAACAAATAATATATTATAAGGAAAATAAAAAAGAAAGCAAATGGAAAGTAAAGTGAAAAAATCAAAAGAAAGCAAATGCAAAGTAAAGTAACATAGGAGCATTGTATAGGGGTGAGGGGTTTACAGAAGCTTCAAGCTTGTCTTTCACTTTTTCTTGTCTAGTCTAATCACACAGAACTTTTACTTTTTATATTGTGAACACAAAATTGCAGCAATGGTGGAAAAATGAAATAACTGAAAAGAATAAATAAATAAATAAGGAAACAGAGACAGAGAGAGTGAGAGAGATAGGAAAAAGTATTTTATATCAAATGATACCACATCCGTATTAAAATCCAATAAACAAGAGACATTTATGCAAAAATAACTACCCACAAACACATGTCTTTCATTTGTTAGTAGGTTAGTTATTTTTTGCTGACATGTCTCACACTTATTGGATTTTGGTACCATTAACATGGTATCATTTGATACCAAATACTTGAGAGAGAGAGAGAGAGTCACTTGTGAGAGCACTGTGAGCAAAATTTTCTGCAATTGTGTGGGGGACTAGGTGGTGTGACAAATCAACAAAGCTGTTGATCTTTCAATTTTTCTACTACTGTGGTACAAGTAAGCCCTAGATGTGTGTTAGGAAGAAAATTAGAATTTTTTTCCCTTTTATTTGTTGAGGTAATTGTTAAAATACCTATGTGTTCATTTTAAGAATGCCAAATGTTTAATTATTGTAACTTTTTGACATACATATTTATGGACTGTATCCTATTTAAATGAAAGTTTATTTTTAGACTTTCTTAAATATATATGTATATTTTTGGGTATGGGGGGCCAAAATGATAAGGTTCTTTTAAAAATTTTCAAATTATTTAGGATAATTCCAAAAAATTAACTTAATTTTTTTTCAAAAATTTGGGGGTGGTGGGGGTGAAGGCCCCCTCGGTCCTCATGATGTTTTGCCACTAACCCACTGTTGATTTATACATTCCTAGATTGGATAGAAAGGTGGGATGAAAGGAAATATAAAACAAGAATCAACAAAAAAAGTAAAGAATATATAGACATTTTCTCACAAGTTTTTCTCATATTTTGGGATAATTAAAAATGGTGGGCTGGATAGAAAATTAATTTTCTCTCCTTTTTAACTTCTTTCCACTTTTCTAATCAATCTATCTTCCATTCTTTCTTTACCATTTTCTTTACTCTCACTTTTCCACCTAACCAAATGCACTTTTGAATGTTTAAAAGACACCCAACAGTCCCAACCCAACAACCTCGGTGTACAATGAAGGCCATAGAAATAGCTATTTATAATCATCTCCTTTGGCTTCTACCACACTACTGAAAAGTTACAAAATTTCACAGCCCAATAGACATACAATAAAATTTATTTTATCAGACATTATTACTATATTACAGCTTCCTTCCCCCTCCAACACTGCAATTTTATCTTTTTTTCCCTTAGAATGTCACCATTTGCATGTAGACATTCACTCTTCAAAGTCAAAAGATGATTTGCCTTCATTTAAAGAAGGTAATTCTACAGTCATTGTGCTAAAACATCAAACTAATTATTGTTTACCCTGCAAGTGCCAAGAGATCTAACGAATGCGTAAAATAATACTAGACCACGTTGTAGAAAAGGAAAACAAAAACAAAAAAAATCCAAGTAGCATTTTAGAGGACAAGTGTACAAAACCACTATGATGAAGGACTAAGCAGCCACCAAAACTGTCACATAATTTTTGTAGATTCAAGCTAAAATAATACATCATCCTCATCAAAAAAATCAAGTTATTTGAACCAAATCAAAATCATTTTCAACCAAAAAAAAAAAAAAAAATGACAGAATCTACAAAACTTCAAGTCATACTGTCATGGATCATATGCTATCAAAGAAAAAAAGAACCACCATTATTACAACAATGCCAACATATAAAATTAGAAAAGACAAGTTGATAATTATGTAGAATATGGTGGGTTTGAAGATCAGAAAAGGCAAGTTTGACGGACTTGAAGATCCTTCAAGAAGTCTTTCTTCCTGGGTTGGCGAAGATTGCTACAAGTGGTGGGGAGTGGGCTTTAGCAATCAAACAGGTAACATCATAAAACTCGACCTCAAAAGGCCATATTTCTGTGATCTAATGTCTGGTGATACTTCAACAGGTGTTTTATCTCCTTCTTTGCTTGATTTAAAATATCTAAATTACTTGGACCTAAGCAACAATAAATTAATTTCACGGAATTCCCATCCCAAATTTCATTGGTTCTCTCAATAAGTCGAGTTACCTTAATCTCTTTTATGCATCCTATAGGGGGCTTGGGCCCAAAAAATCAGTACCAGCCCACTTAACCAAGCCCACAATCGACCTAAGTAGCCAAAACCAATCCATAAGATGGAAGTGGACCCAAACTTAGTTGAAGTGAGCCCAGCCTGACGATACGTATGATGGGACTTAGAAATTATCATTCGAGGGAATCCCATAGTGTTCAGCCCATTATCAACTGATGAGGTGGTGGGAAATCGATGAAGAAATGACTAAATTCAAGTTGATTGCTGAGAGTTGTTAGTGCCTTTGGGGAGCTCACTACCGAACGCTATTTGGCATTTGGAACAAGTTTCAAGAGAATCCTCAGAAGGCATGATGGTTTCTTGGGATGCTAGTGAAAGTGGAGATGCATGGAAATTGGTGAAACAATAATGATTAGAACCCCATTAAGGAGAGACTATACAAGGAGATGGAAGGCAAACAAGAAAGGGGTGGGAAAAACTGGAAAAAAGAGGGAAGGAGAGAAAATAGAGAGAGTGGGAGTGCAAGTAAAGAAGGGAGAAGAACAATCAGAAGGGAAAGGGGGTGTAGGTCTAAAAACTCATAGAGATAATAGAAATTGGATTGTCCAGTTTGTGTTTGAAGCCGTTTCCTGGAGGATTGTTAGGAAACCCATTAATAGATAAATTGGGGGCCTAAATCCTTTGTCTAGGACATCAGCTCTCACAAGTTTGGAGACCACAATTGGCGTCATCTGTGGGAATCTTACTTAACCAAAGATTTCATGCTAACTTGATATCATTTAAATATGGAGGGTCTGCATGCTAATGAAGGCTCAGCTGAAGGAAATCATTCGAGGGCTTTCTCAAGGGGTCGTAGGAGGTTGGAAAGGGAGCGTAGAAGGAAACAGCAGCACATGCAAGAAGGGTATCAGACCAGACTTGATTCTAACAAGGGGTCCTCACAACGGGAACGAACCGTGTCATATATCCCCGAGCGATCT
The DNA here is from genome assembly GCF_001633185.2 of Quercus lobata. Classification (NCBI taxonomy): domain Eukaryota; kingdom Viridiplantae; phylum Streptophyta; class Magnoliopsida; order Fagales; family Fagaceae; genus Quercus; species Quercus lobata. The sequence continues at coordinate 54,008,328 of NC_044906.1, forward strand.
CATTGTAGCAACCATGAATGAGAGTTGGAGAATTACGAAAGCAAGTTAAGGACCTGGAAATTGAGTTGAGAGGTTGGCGCTGTAGGCGGGACCATGAGGACCCGTTTGATGACCCCGACTACACAGGGGAGAGTCATCTCGTGGTGGCGATTTACGTCGGTAGAGGGACAGATCTCACGAAACCGTAGGGTGTCATCATGAATCTCCCAATCATGATAGGCAGAGGCATCATAATACTGTGTTGGACGCCATGAGCCGGACGTTGAGGAGAAGTACCCGTTCACCCTTTTCCGATGAAATAAAGCATTTAGAAATTCCGAGGCGTTTCACCTGCCTTCGGTTTACCATTTATGACGGAAAAACCGATCCAATGGAGCATGTAAGTCACTATATTCAAATGATGTTGCTTTGTTCCCAGACTGATGGTTTGATGTGCAAGGTGTTCCCGTCCATCCTCGAACCAACGACAATGAGGTGCTTTATGTAGGAAAAATACATGTTTGTATTGCCTACAAAACTTATGCAATGGAAAATTAACAGATCTACTTCATTCGCAATTGATAACATGTACTATGTACATTTCAGAATATAAGAACAAGAGAATGTACCTTGGTGCAGTGAAATTCAAAACCAAAGATTAAAAGTACTCGGAGACACTTTTAATCTTCACTCCAATTCCACTTGATATCCAAGAAGTATGGTCTCTCAATCAATTTATATGTATGTGTTCAAGGGAGAATAAAAATGAGTGTCCAATACTCACATACAAACCATTTCATTTACTTCCAAAATTTTGTATGTTTCTCTTCTTATAAATGATTATTTAATTGGGCTAGCCCTTTAGGTTTGATGGGAAATTTAAACCCCAGTTGATAGAATTAACAAGTTTTAAACCCAAGTTATTAATTAGATTTATTATGAATAAAACTTGTTAAAACAAACAAACATCAATATCATGTCAAAATAATGCAGCGGAAAAGTAAATAAGACAAGATATGATGACCCAGGAAAACTAATGAAACAAACTAGTTTCACAGTAAAAAACCTGGGGGGAAACCTTCTTGAAAAGCAATTCACTATAGTAAAGAGAAGTTTTAGATCTAGTACAAAACCTTTGTCCCTAGACTCTACAATCCCCATAGATGAACTTACAGCAAAAGCCTCCTACCGCTTCAGAACCTCTAAACTCTTCAGTATATGAATGCCACCCTTTTTGCACGGATCCCAGTACGTGACTAACCAATGATGCACAGCTTCCAGTACGTGACTAACCATTGATGCACGGGCTCCCAGTACGTGACTAACTCACCAACTTGAAGAAGATGTTGGCTGTAAAGTTTTTCACTTCATTAACAATGAAAATCAAGAAGCACTTGGTTACAAAACCCTAAGGTGCAAAAGAAGCAGTAGCTTCTTTCAGAGAGAATAAGGCATTGGTCACTTTTTGCATGTGTTATCCTTGTATTCTCTTATGTGGCGGCCTTTAAAATGAGCCTTATATATGTCTAGGGTTGTGAGAAAAGAAACCTAACACAAATACATAAGCATGGGCCGAAAATTAGATTTGAAAAACTGAGTTTCGTAATTCTCAATAAATACCTCGATAGATTGTATCTGTCAAAACCTCGATAGATAGTATTTGTCGAGCAGCTGTCGAGCTCGATAAATAGCTATCTGTCAGGAATTTATCCAGCTTTAGTGAATAACCCTTCTTCACTTGTTTCTTAGACAGATTTGCATGGCTTCAATATTAAACTTGAACTCTTATTCTTTGAAGTATAAAACACATCCTAGATCTACCCAAATACAAGTCAATTGCATTTTGTCAATGAATTAGTCAATTACATAAAATATTGACATATGTTCTTAACATCAAATCACATATGTCCTAACATTCTTCCCCTTTAGCAATCTGTGACAAAACCACAACAAACAAATGAGATATGAGAGAAGTCATAAATCACTTAACTCATATTCACTTGTTAAATACATTAAAATCCATCCTAACACAAACTCTTGAAAAACTTTGCGAGAAGAGAGTTCATGGCAAGTAAACTTTGACAACCTGTATTTCTGAAACACTTTAAACAAAATTCATCACGGCATCTTAGTGTGAAACAGAAATAATAGATTGCATACAATAAATAAGAAACATGTGTATTAAGAAAAAAAAGAAACAACACATGTAGAGATAGGTGAAATAACATACATCAAAATATATATAAACCAAATATAAGTACAATGTATGTCAAGCGGTCACAAGCCCGATGTACAAGAAGAAGGAGGTAAGCACTCTCCCTAAGAAGATGAAACACATCCCCCCTTTACAAAGGCATCTATTTCTCCCCCTAACATGTAGAATATAGAATCTTAAAAAAGAAACCACATATTCTCCACAATTTCTCCCCCTTTTTGTCATGATTGACAAAAGGTACAAGAAGCTAGAAAGCTTCACCCGAGAAACATAAAGATAATCAAGGGGACACAAGGAATCCATATAAATGCATGAATGTAATGAAACAAGATGTTATGGATGACAAGATAAAAGAAAGATGCAAAACATGTGAACAATAATGCATGCAAGAGGATCTCGACAGATCGAGAAGCTGTCGAGCAGAAGCCAACCTCGATGGATCGAATAGCTATCGAGGAGACAGAACATTTCTCGATGGATCAAACTAGCTATCGAGAATGTGATAAGAAGTAGCTGAAGGGTCTCAATAGATAGCTTATTTGTTGAGAGCTATCGAGATTGCTTAAAAACAGTTTTTTCAAAGGAGAGAAAAACATGGATATAAATGCAATCAAGTATGCTACTCAACCAGAAATCCAAACAACATTTTAAACTCTCAAAAACATCTCTCAACACGAAAAATGTTAAGCACAAAGATCCAAAACACACACACACACACACTAAACAAGTCTAACCAATTTTATATTTCAAAAACAAGTTAAGACAGTTTAGTAAGCATATATTAACACATGTATTCCTTGTGATGATGTGATGGCCAAATCACATTGTACCTGTGCATGTATCAAAAGTAGTAAAGAATATTGCGTGTTGTGTGTGAAAAATATCGCAACATTGCATAAGTGTCTACAGGTTATGACGATTTGAGATATGAGAAAATCACTTTAACTTACACACAATCATAACTGTTTGATGGGGATTATCACCTTTAAGGTACATCCTATAACTCCCACATCTCCTAGAATACATGCTTGCAATCATATATAAAGCATATGTATTCTTTTTGCTTTTATTTTCTTTGCATATTTTTCTTTTAATAAGCATATCATCATACATGGGCATATAGGAGAGAGAAAAGAAATACCCAATGATGTTAAGCTTTTGACATTGCACTTTTACTATGCCGAAGCATACATATGTCATTTCATGATTGGCGGGCAACAGTGGTGAGATGGTTATTTATGCCTTTCTCTTAGGATTTTCTAGTCCTTCCCATCAAAAAGAGTGATATGAGTGTTAAGTATAAGAGATCACTTAAACTTACTCATCACAAACACGAGCCACAAATCTCACTTGCTTAGTTGTGCATAGAGATGCTCATCTAAACTACAAAAGATACAAAGTTTAGAAAACTTTGTTCCATTGGCCATCGAAGGTACACAAGTACCAATGTACACAAACACACATTGTTTTTGTATTTTTTTTATTTATCCTTTTTATTTTTATTTTGAATGCATGAAAGAAAGATGCATATGCATGAAGGCATGATAGAAAGGTGCAGATGCATGAAAGCATGATTCTAAAAGCAGATAAGAAATCAAGCAAAGAAAGTCCTACTTTAGATAGAAAGAATTAAAGTAGAGGACAAACAAAAAAGTCAATTAAGTCTTAGGCTAAGAATGTATTGACCCCTTGTGATGAATTACTTGATTAATTAGCCAAGTTTATTTATTAATCAAATTAATATGCAATGTATGTGGTAGCACAAACAAATCACCAATTAAACTAAGTATGCAGCGGAAATAAAATTGACACAATGATTTGTTTATGAATGGGAAAAACCTACATGACAAAAACCCCACCGGGTGATTTTAAGGTCACCACTCCCAAGAATCTACTATTATCAAAACAAGCGGTTACAAGTAAAGGAATCCCAGTACCTTATACCAACCTACAATTGAACCTTTACCCCAATACCCAATTGGACTTGTTCTATAGTGACAATCTCTCCTTTTCAATGCACAGCTCCCAGTACGTGACTAACCAATTGCGCGGATCCCAGTACGCGACTTCAATCACCAACTAGAGAAGGTTGTTGGCTGCAAAGTTATTCAGTTCATCACACGATGAAGATCAAGAAGCTCCTTGGTCACAAAACCCTACAGTGTACAAACACAGTAGCTTCTTTACAAGAAAGATGAACTAAGGCAAATTCTGTCTCCGGTTACAATTTGTTTAAACAAAACTTTGCTCAACACTTATACAACTTGTGTCACATTTGACAACCATTAAAATAATCCTTATATATATCTAGGGTTGTAAGAAATATAATCACAAATTGGATGAAAAACAATCCCGAAAAAACTGAGTTTCATAAACCTCGACAAATACCCTATCTGTCGAGCTGTTGTCGAGCTACGGGATTCAAACTGCTCTAAGTCTCGATAGATAATAGCTGTCGAGCTTTAATGAACAACACTTTCTGACTTGGTTCTTGGACAGACTTGCATGACTTTAACACTTAAACTTGAAACCTTGTTTCTTGAAGCATTAAACACATCTTAGATATACACAAATACAAGTAAAGTGCGTTTTGTCAAATGATTAGCTAATTACATAAAATAGTGACATATGTTCCTAACATGTAAAACACATATGTCCTAACAGAAATCAAGCAAAGATAGTCCTACTTTAGGTAGAAAGAATTAAAGTAGAGGACACAGAAAAGACAATTAAGTCTTAGGCTCCTTTTTCACCCACACAGCACGAGTCTTTGGCCGTGAAGATGAAAAGGCACATGTCCTAGTATGTCTATTAAAGGACATAGAAGAATTATAATTCTCCTGAAATTGAGTTAAAAAGCTCAAGACTTTTAATAACTCTCCAAACAAAGGTGTAGGTCCTTGAGAGGAAACCTGTGACCATTTGGACACTTACTTTTAAGGATACAACTTAAAGCAATTAGGATGAATGTGTCCAGAAATACCACAATGATGACAAACATGAGGTCTAACAAAGGATCTAGAATTAGATAAATTAGTTATGGATTTCATACCTTTATTACCTTTCTCAGATTGGGGCACAAAGATAGTCCTTGATCTAGAAGCTGTGGAAGAGGAGGGGTCGGAAGAAACAGCATATCCTAAGCCAGTCTTATCAGAACTAGGCCTTTGAGCACTCAATACCTCATCAAGCTTTGCACTAGACATCCTCTTTATTTGAGTTCTAGCTTGACTAAGCTCAACCTCAAGATTCTTGACCTTCTCTTCCAATGAGGTGTTCTCCACAACAAGAGTCTCAACCAATCTTGTAGTCTCATCTAATTTGACTAATAGATAAGCTTTTTTTAGTTTTTACCTCATTAAGCTCTTTTCTACAATAAAGATAAGTCTTTTTAGATTTTATAAACTTAGTGCATAGCTTATCATAGGTTTCCTGAAGGGTCATCTTCTTGGGTACTTCATCATAAGAAGAATCCTCACTGTCACTAGCGCTCTCCATAATCACCTTATCGGTTGTGGCAACAAAAGCCATAAAGTGACCACTTTCATCCACATACTCATTAGAAGAGTCATTCTCAATATCACTCAAAGTAGTAACCAACCCTTTATCTTTTGACTTCTTGGTATTTTCCTTCATAAGGTAGTTTGGGCACTCTATCCTCATATGACCAAAACCTTTGCACTTCTGGCATTGGATGAAGGGTTTCTCATTCTTGCCCTTCTTTGAGGATTTAGATTTCCTAGGAGGTTTGCCATTATCATATTTCCTAAATTGAAGAAGCTTGATAATCTCATCAATTATGAAAATTAGATCCTCATCTTCATCATCATCTTCATCTTCATCTTCACTTTCATCTTCATCTTCAGAGTCCTTAATCTCTTCCTCTATACCCTTAAGAGCCAAGTTTCTACTCTTTCCATCTTTTCCCATTAAACCTAATCCCATCTCATAGGTTTGAAGGTTCCCTACAAGCTCAGTCAAAGGAATTTAATCAATGTCCTTTACTTCTTCAATGGCAGTGGTCTTGGCATGGAATCTTTCCGATAAGGACCTAAGGATTTTCCTAACAATTTTGGATTCTGCTATAGATTCTCCAAGGTTGAAGGCAGAATTCACAATATCCTTGAGTTTAGCATAGAACTCATCAAATGTCTCATCTTCCTTCATCCTTATTTCTTCAAAACTACTAGTGAGTCTTTGAAACTTTACAGTCTTTACTACCTTGGTACCTTCATAGGTGGTCTCAAGAATAGTCCATGATTCCTTGGCAACTTCTGTGGATGATATTCTATTGAATTCCTCATTGGTCACCCCACAAAACAAAGCATTCAAGGCCCTACTGTTGAAATTTGCCACATTGATTGTTGCTTCATCCCAATCCACTGGCACTTCCTTTGGCTTAATCCAACCAACTTCAACAGCTTGCCATACCTGTTCACCTAAAGTCTAAAAAAAAAAAACTTTCATACATACTTTCTAGTATGCATAATTAGTGTCATCAAATAAAGTAGGAATCAAAAGAGATTGTCCACGATCCATGACAATGGGGGTCAAGGATCACACTCAAGAAATTAATCCAATCAGAGTGTCAAAATAATGCAGCGGAAAAGTAAATAAGACAAGATATGATGATACAAAAAACTAATGAAATAAACTAGTTTCAAAGTAAAAAACCTGGGAGGAAACCTTCCCAAAAAGCAATTCACTATAGTAAAGAGAAGTTTTAGATCTAGTATAAAACCTTTGTCCCTAGACTTTACAATCACCGTAGATGAACTTACAGCAGAAACCTTCTACCGCTTCAGAACCTCTGAACTCTTCAATATATGAACACCACCATTTTTGCACGGATCCCAGTACGTGACTAACCAATGATGCACGGCTCCCAATACGTGACTAACTCACTAACTTGAAGAAGATGTTGGCTGCAAAGTTCTTCACTTCATCAACAATGAAGATCAAGAAGCACTTGGTTACAAAACCCTAAGGCGTAAAAGACGCAATAGCTTCTTTCAGAGAGAATAAGGCATCGCTCACTTTTTGCATGTGTTCTCCTTGTATTCTCTTATGTGACAGCCTTTAAAATAAGTCTTATATATGTCTAAGGTTGTGAGAAAAGAAACCCTACACAAATATATAAGCATGGGCCAAAAATCAGATTTGAAAAACCGATTTTCGTAATTCTCGATAGATAGTATCTGTCGAGCTCAATAGATAGCTACCTATCAAGAATCTGTCCAACTTTAATGAACAACCCTTTTTCACTTGTTTCTTGGACAAATTTGCATTGCTTCAATACTAGACTTGAACACTTGTTCTTTGAAGTATTAAACACATCTTAGATCTACCCAAATACAAGTAAAGTACGTTTTGTCAAATGATTAGCCAATTACATAAAATATTGACATATGTTCCTAACATCAAATCACATATGTGTTAACAGGGTTATTCCAATTGGGCTTTAGTATGTGGCTTGGAGTGGGACCAAAAGGGAATAAATAAGACACTAGCTCTAATGGGCCTTGAGCTTTTCTGTCAACTCTTGACAAGTCCAAAATTACCATTAATTATATTTAATACCACTATATAAATATAATTGCATTCTAGGCCTTATTAATAAATTATATCCCAAAACTTTATTATACATGCAACCCCTTCATAAAATATTCGTAGTAATACAAAGTCATATAGGTTGACTGCCACTTTAAAGATTACTACATCTTAATCCTTGAGTACTCGATTTAATCCTTTAAGTAATTCATCATATATTTAGGAAATCCAATTTCATAAATATATTCTTTAGTAACTCCTTACTAAAGTAGTTAGGCCTAATATTCTGAATATCTACTAGAAGTCTCCACTTCCATGATCAAGACAAATCATTTTAGTTGATATGTTATAGTTTTCGTAGATGAAATGCCCAATTTCATCACTGACTATGAACTAAAATTCTAAGTTTACAAAGAACTTGTGACTTATATCTTTTATGACTAAATCACATAAATCACATACTATGCATCTTATGGACTATATGATAATGTCCAAATATTCATGTTACTTTTATTTAAGATAATAATAAAACAACTTTATTAATCACAACATTAAGTCATACATAATGTCATACATAATATCATACATAGCATCATACAATAGGATTTAAGGGCACTAATCCTAACACTTTAATGGTTTAAGAAAATGCTCTATTCGCAATTTCGGGGAGTTAATGCAGGCATTCGGAGCGCGATTCATAACATGCAGCAAGGTCCCCCAACTGATCGATGTATTGTTGTCCATGAGGATGAGGAGTGGGGAGACCCTCCGATCTTATGCAAATAGATACTAGGAGTTATATAATGAAATAGGAGAGGGAATGAGTAGGTGGCCGCCAGTACCTTCAGGCTTAGGCTCCCCCAGGAGTCAGAATTAAGGGACTCTCTAACTATGCATCCTCCCAAGAACATGCACCAGCTTATGAGAAGGATTGAGGAGTATAAGAGATTGGAAGAAGATAGGCTATAGGACAAAGGCAAAGCTCCGACCTCTTCACAATACAACAAAGACTATTGTCTTGAGAGATTTCAACAGAGAACTAGGAGGGAGCCAAGGGTCCTGAGTATGGACTTGGCGCAATAGACCAAGGGAGTTAATGTGACGTTTAAGGAGCCTATCTATAAGATCCTTGAGTGCATCAAGATTGAACCTTACTTTTAATGGTCGGGGAAGATGGGTGGGGACCTGGTTAGAAGGAATCAGAGCTTGTATTGTACTTACCATAGAGAGAAAGGTCATACTACCGGGCAATGTCATATGTTAAAGGGCCACTTACAGCAACTTGTAGAGGCGGGGCATTTGATGGAATTTGTGGTCAGACAAAGAGGGGTAAGTGCAGACCAGGGCTTAAGAAGCCGAAGTAACAATGCAATTCCCCTACCCTTGGAATTGTTAAGGTCATTCATGCAACTTCCATTGGAGTAAGTGTGATCCATCGGAGGGGCATACTGAGTGTAATGACCCCACCTGAGATAGAGGCCACAGGCCAACCTGAGAAGAAACTCAAGAGGACTTTGGTCTCGATCACTTTTGGTGAAGTAGACTTGGAAGGAACGTCTCAGCCACATGATGATGCCTTGGTGGTGACTTCGCGAATTGGTGGATTCTTAGTGAAGAGAGTCATGATAGATCAAGGAAGTGGAGCTAAGATCATGTACCTGATCTATATAAGGGGCTAGGGTTGAAACTAGAGGATTTGAGTAAGTATGACACACCGCTAGTGGGAATTGATGGGAAAGTAGTAATGCCCAAGGGGCAGATAAAACTCTTGGTAGTAACTAAGAGAAAGGAGGTTGAAGTAAATTTCATAGTGGTTAATGCCTTTTCACCATACACTGTGATTTTAGGACGGCCTTGGATTCATGCTATGGGGGTAGTACCTTCTACATTGCACCAGAAGATCAAATTCCCTACTCAAGATGGGGTTGCTGTGGTCTGAGCCAACCTAAAGGTAGTAAGATAGTGCTTGGAGGCCGCGATAAATCACGAGATTAAGTAGAAGGAGCAAGTTGAAACGGATCAATTATAGCAATTACAGGGTGCCAAGAGCCTATCAGGGGTAGATAGTGCAGAGGAATTGGTTCAAGTACGAATATTTCCTTACACTGACAGGTACTTTCGGATAGGGAAAAGTTTGTAAGTAGAAGATCCGATAGAAGTTCTTCTGTCATTAATACAAAATTTGGATGTGTTTGCATGGAATCCATACGAAGTGCCCAGGGTAGACCCAACTTTCATTACACATTAGTTGAATGTAGATCCTCTGGTCACACTAAAAAAGCAAAAACTGAAGAGATCGGCAAAACCACACGTGGAAGCAGTGAAAGAGGAAGTGAAGAAAATGAAGCAGGCATTGGGCCATAAAGGAGGTGTTTTTCCCCGAGTGGTTATCTAATACGGTGGTAGTGAAGAAGAAAAATGGGAAATGGAGAGTTTGTGTTGATTTTATCGATCTCAACCGAGCGTGCCCAAATGACCCATTCCCTATACCGAAGATAGATCAGTTGGTAAACGCTACAGTCGGACACTAGAGAATGTGTTTTTCATATGCCTTTCAAGGTTATCATCATATCACTTTAGCACCTGAGGATCAAGAGAAAACCTCTTTCATTACACCCGAGGGTAATTACCATTACATAGTGATGCCTTTTGGGTTAAACAATGCAGGGTTTACATACCAACAAATGGTTACTCAGGTGTTCAAGGAGCAGATCAAGGAAATGGTAGAAGTTTATATTGACGGCATGGTGGTGACGAATAGAAGAAACAAAGAGCACGTGCCTAATCTGGTAGAAGTTTCTAAAATATTGAGGCAACATAAGTTATGCCTCAATGTAGACAAATGTGTCTTCGGCATGGGGTCGGGTAAGTTCTTGGGTTATATGATAACTACACGAGGAATAGAGGTCAACCCCATTTAGATTACGGCAATTCAACAGCTCAACCAGCCTACTAACCCTAAAGAAGTGCAAAAACTCACTAGGATGATTGCCACCCTAAATAGGTTCGTTTCAAGGTCAGCGGATAAGTGTAGACCATTATTTTGATTGTTGAAGAAGTTGAAGGGTTTTTAGTGGATGGAGGAATGTGGTACGGCATTCAGAGACCTAAAGTCTTACTTGGCTAGCCCGCCTATTTTATATCAACCTGAGCTTGAAGAAGATTTGTATATGTACTTGGCGGTTTTCGACCATGCAATAAGCTCAGTATTGCTAAGACATTAGGAAGGGATCCAAAGACCAGTATATTATCTCAACAAAATGTTGATGGATGTAGAAACTCGGTATTTGTCTTTAGAAAAAATGGCATTTGGTGCATGCTACAAGGAAGCTACCACATTATTTTCAAGTCCACACGATGTGGGTGCTGACCTAGTACCCCCTATAGTCACTTTTGAGAAGGTCAGATTTCACTGGAAGGATAGCTAAATGGGGAGCAAGACTTAGGATGTTTGACATACAGTACAAGCCGAGGAATCCTATTAAAGGTCAGGTGTTAGTAGACTTTGTAGCCGAATTCACCCCCATACCAGGAGTTCCTGTTAGGATATACCAGGTTATGGTTAAGAAATGGCGAGTGTATGTGGACGGTGTGTCTAATACAAGAGGATTTTGGATCGGGTTGTAATGATATCTCTTGAGGGGTTACGATTAGAAAAATCACTAAGATTGAGTTTCAATGCTTCAAACAACAAAGCCGAGTATGAAGCTCTCATTGCCAGTCTCAGGTTGGTTTAGAAGCTTGGTGCTGAGGAAGTTAAGGTATTCTTGGACTCAAAATTGCTGGTAAGCCAAATTGAAGGGAGTTTTAAGGCAAAGGATGCCCGTATGTCGCAATACTTGAAGTTGTTCAGGGCCCTACAAGCAACTTTTTAAAAAGTAAGCATGGTTAGGATACCGAGAACTTAGAATAGTCATGTTGATTCATTGGCCACTTTAGCTTCGTTGCCAGATGAATGTATTCCCCGAATGATCTCTATAGAGTTATTGGAGCAGCCGAGTATAGAGCATCATGCAATTGTAGCATCAACTACAGTGTCTGAATCAAGCTGGATGGATCCTTATATTTCTTTCTTATTTGATGGATCTTTGCCAACTGATTCGAAAGAGTCAAAGAAAGTACGGAGAATGTCGACTCGTTTTTGGCTATTCGAGGACAAAAAGTAATATCGACATTCATTTGGAGGTCCTTATTTGTTATGTCTCCATCCAAACAAAGTCACTGAACTTCTAGCCGAGCTATGACTCAGGGGTTTTGGTGGCCGAGTATGCAGTGGGACACGGCCGACTAGGTTAAAAAATGTGACCAATGCTAAAGACATGCCCAATCATTCATCAACTAGGTGGAAACCTAAACCCGGTCACTAGCCCTTAGCCCTTCACACAATGGGGTCGGGATAAAATTGGACTGTTCCCTCAGGTGACGGGAAACATAAGGTTTGTGTTAGTTGCTACTAATTATTTCAAAAAATGGGTGGAAGCCAAAGCCTTAGCGAACATTAGGGATGTGAATGTAAAGAAATTTGTGTAGAGGAATATCGTTACAAGGTTTTGGGTACCCCAGGTACTGATTTTGGATAATAGATTGCAATTTGACAATAAAGCCTTTCGAGAGTAGTGTAGTAATCTAGGAATAATTATCAAGTATTCGTCACCAGCATATCCCCATAGCAATGGATAGGCGGAAACAACAAATAAGACAATAGTTAATGGCTTGAAGAAAAGACTGGAAAGGGAGAATGTTTTATGGGCTTGTCGAACCACACCGAAGAGGTCAACAGGTGAAACTCCTTTCTCCATGACGTAGGTGGTAATACCAATCGAGATTAACTTGTCAAGCATGAGAGTTGTAGACTTCTCACAAAGCAATAATGACGCTCAAATAGTCGGGACTTTAGACTCTTTGGAGGAAAGATGAGACATGGTATCTATTCGACTTGTTGATTATCAGTAGAAGTTGGCCCGAGGGTATAACAGGAATGCAAAGCCCAAGGAGTTTCTAGCAGGAGACCTTGTTTTGCGTAAAATGGTGGGGAATATGAAATATCAGTGTACGGGGAAATTCACCCCGAATTGGGAAGTGCCCTATCGGGTGACATTTGTAGCTAGAATAGGGGCTTATTTTTTGGAGGATATAGAAGAAAGACCTTTACCCCGATCGTGGAACATTTGTAATCTGAAAAAGTATTACCCGTAAGTGTGGAAGGAAAGTTGTAAGATATGTTTAAGGTTGTAAATGAGCTTGAATAGAGAATGTGGAAAGAATTCAGTTATTACATTTTGAGTTGTTAAACAATTTAATAAATTCTCCTAAGGACAGAAACCTAGCCTCGACTTGACTCCAGTCATTGACCAGGTGGAAACCTTAATAAATTCTCCTAAAGACAGAAACCTAGCCTCAACTTGACTCTGGTCTCCAACTATGTGGAAACCTTAATGAATTTTTTCTAAGGACTGAAACCTAGCCTTGGCCTAACTCCGATCACCTACCAGGTGGAAACCTTAACGAAATATTATAAGGATAAGAACCCTGTCCCAGCCTGAACCTATTCACCGACTACTAAAAAAAAAAAAAGACTTTAACAAGGCCCTTAATTGTAATAGCTCATTTTTTAAACCTGTAGTCCAAGAGACTATAATAAATTAACCTCTCGGTCATGGAACAGGAATATATTGCATATGTGTTATCGATCGTTTACACTTGGGATTTTTTGAAGTGTGATGGCATGACTACCCTTAAAAATAATAAATCATGCATATGAAAAGGGCTTGGCCATGCAATCATGCTCTAATTGGAGCGTTACAACAGTGTGAAAAATAGATTGAATGTTATAAAGAAATAAAATGGAGCAATAAGCAAAGTATTTAACTAAAGAAACTCAAACATTCAGTATTAAATAAACTAAATAAAGTTTAATACACGAATAAAATATCACTTATCTAGATACAGAAAATTTTGATTATCCCTAAAGGAAAAAAAAATAAAAAAATAAAAAGTAGAAAATCGTTTAATAAGTCAGGTGGTCGGTTTTGGGGGCACGGTAGAGGTTGTTGAGGGAACTTCACGGGAAACTAGAGGGGCTGAACCAAGGGTTGATTAGGGAGCACCCCGCATCTTGGTGGGAATGGCAGTTGTCAGGTTCTCCTCGTCAATCACCACCATATGAGAATCAATTTGTTGGGACAACTCCATCATGCCAGGGCTGTCCCCCCCTCCCCCTCTTCATTAGTGTCATTAGATTGGTCTTCAGCTTGGACCTCTATGAGCAGGTCATCGAGTAAGGGAATTTGATTAGCATCTCTAAAATGGGAGGTGTCTGGGAGACCGATTGTGTTCACCGCCGCCATTCAACCCTCCGTAAACTTGAATTTCCAAGCTTGAAAGACTACTGCCCCCGCCAAGTTTTCGGCATCCTTGAATCCCATGTTATTAAAAACTTGCTCACAATTCTTCATTGTCTTCTTTAAGTCAGCAAGTTCTTTGTCGCAAGTGAAGACAATGCTCGCAACTTCGGCAAGTTTGACTTTGGCATCGTCGAGCTTCCCCTGTAAGTCCTTAGCTCTTTGCTCAGCCAACTCCTGAGCCCTTTCCGCAGTGGTTGCCTGTCGCTCTGCTGCATTCAACTCTAGGGTTTTCTCGTTTAAGCTGGCCTGGCAACTTGCTTCAAAGCCTTCTCCTTGTCGGCTTCCTCCATCATGCCCTATAACTAACCTTCCACAATATGGCTCAGTTAGGCAACTTGAGATGGTAACAGAGATGATAGGGGAGTAATAGCACTTACAAAATTGGGGGATGTAAAGATATAATAATAAGAAGATAATAACAATTGGGAGTAGGTATACTCACGGCTATGGTGTGCCACTTCAGCTTCAGGACAATGTCTTCCTACCAACAGTCCAAGTAATGGCCGAAGTCGACAAGCAACAGTAGAGCCTTACCAAGGCTATCGAAGACTTGTCCCCCGAGGCCATTCCTCCAAGTCTAAACATAGGAGTCATTAGGCAGAACTTTATCGCCCAGCTGAAAGTTGCATTCCCATCCGAAAGTGGAAGTTAAAGAAGTGGAGGCTACATGGGATCTGATCATAGCAAGTTGACCAGTGGGCCTAACCCCTCAGGGGGTTTCCTCGGGTTGTGGAGTCACTATAGCACCCATAGCAGCAGTGGAGGGCTGGTCGGTAGGATAGGTACCAGACTCAATAGTGGGGTCTTCGGCTACCCTCTTCCTCTTCCTGCGTTGATGTGGCACAAGGGGGATTCGCTTGCAAAGGAGTCGGTTAAGGGGCAACATGGCCCCCGACCGGCTATGCTCCTAGGACCAACGTTCGAGAGCCATATTGTGTCGTTGAACCATCCCTGCGATCGGATTAAGGGGAACTAGAGTGTTTGTCGTGGGGACTTCAATCAGAATATGTACCACCCAATCGTGAAAACCATGTCACCAGAACCATCACGAATCGGTTCAAGTGAGGTTTCTCTGACTATTCTGGGCCCTTGGTGTCTAGCTTCACCACTGGTAAGCCCATGCGGCAAAAATCCAGGCAACCGAACGTCAAGATAAGACAAAAGGAGGCTTCTGACTGTTAAAGCTCCTGAAGAGTCTTGGTAGCTAGTGCACGAAGGCATGCAAGTGAGAATCAAGTGAGAGGCTCTCAGTTTCCCGTCGTAGTGCACAAAAATTTTTGAGCGCAAGACAAATTTCAACTCATACAACACTCAGGTCAAGTTGGAATCTTTTGGAGTCTACAATGAGAAACAACAAACAAAGTTAACAAAACTATATATGGCAATAGTAACAGATCAAATGTACAAACACACACACACACACACACACACACACACACATACACAAAAGGAGAAAAGAAAACTTAAAGTAGAAATGCGCACTGCAAGGTCATACTAAAGAATCGGAAAAGAGGGTACCGACCTATCTGGCAAGGAGAGGTTGGACAGTGAGTTCTCTGTTGAGCCAATTCTCACTCACTCTCACAAACTCCCCCGTGGAGTTCCTGTTGGAGTCAAGGAGACAAGGTATCAACCTAACCATGGTATTTCAGGTTTGAAGGTAATACCCATTCCTTAGGCTTCCTCGAATATCGTATAGGAAGTTAATATCATGGTGTGTGTCCTAGAGTCTATAGGTATTATTAGACAATGCTCAAGTTGATATGAGTCAAGATTCAAGAACATACAAGCTACAGGAAGAAGATTTCGTAATCTGCCTAGTTCGACCGATTAAGAAACAAGCTCAACCGATCGAAATACGGGTCTGTAGAATTTTAAGTTCGGCCCAACAGCAGTTCAAGCCCAAAAAGGATTAGGGTTCTAGATCTACTTCATCTAGTATATAAAGGAAACCCTAGGCACATTTTATTATGACTTTGGAGGTGCTCTTATGAGATCTAAAAAGTTCTGTGCCTTCCTCTATCAAAGTCACTACCAGATATCACTCTCATATCTTTAGAACCGATAGATCTGAAGTTGCTGCATGAAGATCAACAATAGCCGAAGATCTAAACCTTCAAGGGTGGTCTTGGTGTTGTAAAGGCCAAGGAAAGAAGTAGTCCGTGGACTCGAAGCTATCATGGGGTCGTGGTAGTAAGTTCTACGTGTAATAGCAATAGGATGTTAGTGGTCTAAGTCTTATTGTAAATTTCAATTCTTTCTAGTGGATTTGCTTTTTACCTTGAGGATAGCTAGGTTAAATCCTCCCTATATTTTTTACCGGTTTGGTTTTCCTAGGTCATCATATCGTTGTGTTCTTTATATTTTTCGTTGCTTTACATGATATGACTTTTTTGTTTTAACCTAGATCTGAATAATAAACCTAAGTATTCACTTGGTTAATTAATTAGGTTAAACAATCTAATTTATAGGAATCTAAAACCTAACAGTGTGTAAGGTTTAGGCCGTACAATCGGTCCCACACAGTTTCCTACCCTATAAAAGTTGGGAGACATTGGTCGGGGCTGAGCCTATAAAAACTGAGAGTTCTAAGAAAAAAGGGATCTATTGGAAATCTAACTCCACCCTCTAGTGTAGACATTAAAGGAAAAAGGACCACATGGGCAATCTTTGGTCTTCTATATCTCCCTCGTGATAGTATGATATATTCACATCATGAGGGATATTAAACCTAGTCTTTAAGGATTCTATGTCTGCATTTGTGTTTAAAACATACGAAAAAACCCATCTTTTCCTATTGCGTTGCTGAACCATCTCGACGATCAGATTAGGGGGAACTGGAGCTTCTGTAGTGGGGACTTCGATCGAAATATGTACCACCTGACCGTGAAAAACCATGTTGCCCGAACCATCACGAACCAGTTCAAGTGAGCTTTCTTAGACTATTCTGGGCCCTTGGTGTCTAGCTTCACCACTGGTAAGCCTGTGCGGCAAAAATCTAGGCAACCAAACGTCAAGATAGGACAAAAAGGGGCTTCCGACTGTTAAAGCTCTCAAAGGGTCTTGGTAGCTAGTGTACGAAGGCATGCAACTGAGAATCAAGTGAGAGGCTCTCAGTTGCCCATCGCAGTGCACAAAAATTTTCGAGCGCAAGACAAAGTTCAGCTCGTACAACACTCAGGTCAGGTTGGAACCTTTTGGAGTCTACAATGAGCAACAACGAACAAAGTTAAAATATATATATATATATATATATATATATATATGGAAATAGTAACATATCAAACGTACAAACACAAACACAAAAAAATAAAAAAGAAGGAGAAAAGAAAACTTAAAGTAAAAATGCACACTGCAGGGTCGGAAAAGAGGGTACCGTCTTATCTAGCGGGGAGAGGTCGGGCAGGTTAGTTCTCTGTTGAGCCAATTCTCACTCACTCTCACAAACTCCCCTGCAAAGTTCCTATTGAAGTTGGGGAGACAAGATATCAACCTAACCATGGTATTTCGGGTTTGAAGGTAATACCCATTCCTTAGGCTTCCCTGAATAGTGTATAGGAAGTTAATATCATGGTGTGTAAGGTTTAGGTCGTACAGTTGGTTAAGACACCCCACATAGTTTACTACCCTATAAAAGTTGGGTAAACATTGATCGGGGTTAAGCCCGTAAAAACTGAGAGTTCTAAGTAAAAGGGGATCTACTGGAAATCTAACTCCACCCTCTAGTATAAACATTAAAGGAAAAAGGACCACATGAGGCAATCTTTGGTCTTCTATATCTCCCTTGTGATAGTATAATATATTCACATCACGAGGGTTATTAAACCTAGTCTCGAAGGACTCTATGTCTGCATTTGTGTTTAAAAGGTACGAAAAACTCATCTTTTCCTATTAAGATAACAATGGAAGAATGAGAATGAAAGAAACAGGAGAACAAAGACTTACTGAGTAACTTCTTGATGGAAGGGGTGGTTTCAGGAAAGATTTAAGGGCTCGAGAAGAAAGAATAAGAGGGATTCTGAATTTGAAAGAAACTAAAGAAAGTTATAAATGAGTAGGATGATAGTATTTATAGGGAAAAAGATCATTTAATGTAACTACAAACAACTAATCAATACTTACCATTGTTTCTACTCACGCGTGCCTTGGTAATCAAAGTGCCAGATCATCTTGACCATTCGATGTAATAGATGCTGTCATGCGCTCATAAAGATCAAGCTGTCATGTCTGCTGTATTAATAGAGCGATTTTTTGTCTTCCCGAGGTATAACCATCATTTTTGAAAAGCTTAGCCAAGCGCCAAAGCAGGAATCCTTGATCCTATCCCCACTTCGTGAAAATAGGATCATGGGGGGCTATTATGGAAGCTTAGGCTTAGAAAATCAATACCAACCCACTTAACTAAGGCCCAAGATCGACCTGAGTAGCCAAAGCCAGCCCATAAGATGGAAATGGACCCAAGCCCGGTTGGAGTGAGCCCAGCTCGATGATATGTATGTTGGGACTTAGAAATCATCGTTCAGGGGAATCCCATAATGTTCGGCCCACTACCAAGTGACGAGGTGGTGGGAAATCGATGAACAAATGATTAAATTCAAGTCGGTTGCCGAGAGTTGTTAGTGCCTTTGGAGAGCTTGCTGCCGAACGCTATTTGGCGTCTGGAACAAGTTTCAAGAGAATCCTCAGAAGGCATGATGGTTTCTAGGGATTCTGGTGAAAGTGGAAATGCATGGAAACTTGTGAAACAATAATGATTAGAACCATAATAAGGAGAGACTATATAAAGAGATGGAAGGCCAACAAGAAGGGGGTGAGAAAAACTCGAAAAAGAGGGAAAGAGAGAAAACAAAGAGAGAGGGAGTGCGAGTAAAGAAGGGAGAAGAACAATTAGAGGGGAAGGCGTGTAGGTCTAAAAAACTCACAAAGATAATAGAAATTGGACTATCCAGTTTGTGTTTGAAGCCATTTCGCGTAGGATTGTTAGGAAACCCACTAATAGATAAATTGGGGGCCCAAGTACTTTGTCCAAGACATCAGCTCTCATAGGTTTGGAGACCACACATCCTTTGTTTTATCTTGATCTCTCTACGTTTGCATATCCACTAACACCACCAATTTCAAATTTAAATTGGCTTTCTGGTCTCGCTTCTCTAAAATACCTCAGTTTGAATGGCTTGAACTTTTCCGAAGCAAAAACTGATTGGCTGCATACGATTAATCTACTCCCTTCTCTGTTGGAGTTGCGCTTATCCTTTGTCTACTTCACTATCTCCCTCAAAGTTTTCCCTCTGTCAACTTTTCATCACTTTCAAAACTTGATATCTCTGGTAATGACTTCAACTCTTCAATTCCTCAATTAGTGTTCAATATCACTTCCCTCACAGATCTCAAACTTGGAAATTGTTAT
Source organism: Quercus lobata (assembly GCF_001633185.2). NCBI lineage: Eukaryota > Viridiplantae > Streptophyta > Magnoliopsida > Fagales > Fagaceae > Quercus > Quercus lobata. The sequence continues at coordinate 54,027,883 of NC_044906.1, forward strand.
CTTAGGCTCCATCCCTAAGATTGCAAAGGGGAACCTATGCAATTTACAGACTTTAGATTTATCAGTTAATCATTTAAGTGGCAAAAAAACGGAATTTTTCCAGGCCTTTTTGGAATGTAGTAACAGTAGCCTAGAGCATTTAAATTTGAGCTTGAACCAACTCATTGGGAACATGCCTCATTCTTTGGGGTATATAAAACGTTTGAGAAACCTTCGACTTTACAGCAACACATTCTCCAGTTCAATTCCATTATCAATACAAAATTTATCCCATTTTGAGATACTGGACCTCAATGTCAATATGATGAATAGACCCATCTCAGAATTAATTGGACAGCTTTCTGAGTTGAGACTTGAGAGTGCTGCATCTCTAAAGGAATTATTGGCAAGGTATCATGACTGGAACTTATTTCCAAACTCTTACAAATTGGTATGAGTTTTCTTTGTTATCACCTAGGAACCGTTTAGTTTTCAATGTGACATGTGACTAGATTCCTCCTTTTAGTCTACAATATGTAGCTCAATTAATTGTTTATTCATATCTGTTGCAGTGGGTTCAAGAAAGGGACTGGATCTACTGTCCATGTAAACTGGTTTTTCGTAGTGAGGAGTTTCTTTGAAGCTGCAATGGTGTGTTTCCACTAGCTGAAATCACAAGCTAGTAAAAAATCTAAGATTCATATACAAACTAGTCTCCCAATATTATTTTTATTTTTTAAAAAGAGTCTATACATTTCAAGGAATTACAGAAGTTAACTAGGAATATATATATATATATATAGACACACACACACATAAGCGAAATTCTGAAACAAATTGAAAACAGCTCTCACCACCATTGACACATAAGAAATCTTCACAATCAGATTCTAAACTAGACTGCATATCAAAATATACTTCCTCTTTAGAACCTGCTTGGAATAACGGGCACCATTTTGTTAAAGATGATATATAGTTCACAAGCAAGTCAAGAGGAAATGGGCGTAGTGGTTGATTATGTAAACCAGTTACTAAAATGGGTAAGCTACAGAGTCACAGAAGTAGAATACTTGGACACAGCTAGTTATTACAGGGCGCTTTCTATGGTATCCTTTAAGAGGATAGAAAAGTGGGATGAATGAAATTATAAGAAGAATAAATATAAAAAAAGTAAAAAATTTATGGACATTTTCTCACATATTTTTCTCAATGCAAACATTGTGTGTTCTTGAAACTTCTATAACCAATTCTATTCACTCCATAAACATATAGTAATACCAATAAAAAAAACACTGAATGACTAATCAATTAGAATTCAAAATCCTATAAAAAAAATTAGAATTCAAAAAAGTGACATTTTACCTGAGGAAGGTCCATGATTTTTTTGGTGAATTAAGAAGAAGATCACAAAGAACGCAAAATCGCTGAACTAATTAATTTTGGGCCTTAAATACTATGTTTATTAGTTCTTGTTGAGAGCTTGGGTAGAGTGGAAGCTTGAGTTTGGGCCTGGCAGTGTATGTCGTGGTCAGGTGCATAGCCCATAAACTAATTAAAATGTTAGAATGCTGGGCCGAAGACTTGTTAAGTTGAAAATCATTGAGGCCTTTCAATAGACTTGACGGGCAGGAAACGAACCTACATTAGCTCAACAATTTTGGGCCTTAAATACTATTTATAAGTTCTTATAATTAAATTAAGGAAAAACAAATACAAAGCTCACCCTTTAAATTACAATTCAGTCTTCTAAATTTACTTTCTTTTAATTGAGCTCTCTAAGTTTCAAACTTATTCAATTAAGTTCTTCCATGCACTTATGTTAGCTACTTGTTGTAAAGTATTTAATTTTGAATTTTCTAAAAATCTTCTTTAATTAAAAATTCAAAAAAATAATAAATTTTTTTTTTTGAAAAGAATAAGAAAAGAAAGGAAAAGAAATTATGGTTAATTGAAGTGTGCAGTGGGTGTGGCATCGATGGGTGATGAGGTCGATCATGCTGGTTGTCATGGCTGGAGTGTTGGGTAAAATATGGTCTCATTGTTGCTAGGAGAGGGTGCTTTTATAGTTTTAATTTTTAACAATAATGAGGCCAAAAGAAAGGTGGTTTAATCCTTTGCTATGTTCCCACTTGGAATGCATTGTGAGTTGATGATGCCAAAATCGTCGGTTGGATCACTCGTCCAATCCGGAACTTTAGACAATCTTCTAGGACCTGCAAGATAAAGAGAGTTGATCAAAGAGACCACCGGATTGTGCTCGATGGGGGAGCCTCCAATGCTTAAGTTAGTATTAGCCCATATCTTTTGTGTATAGATAGCATTTTGTAGTGGTTTTTGACATACCTTAGCTAGTGAGACCGATTGTCCCTTTTATAGGTAACTTAGGTAGCTATTGTACATAAATTAGGGTGATTATTACCTTGATTGTAACATTTTTTGTCTTGATGAGAGTTTAAGACCATTGATGGTCGTTATTGAATGTGTTGAGTGGTTATCTTTGATGGTCTACTATTGATGCAAGGTCGTCCATATTAATGGACGACCTTAATGATTTTTCTAGACTCATTAGTTGTCCCCTATTCCCAAGTCTGATTTTGCTTTATGCTAGTTAGGTTTAGGAAATATTCTTGACTTGTTTAGATTCAAGCTTCTTTATCTTCAACTACTTTCTTCTTCAAGAATGGTAGTATTTTTGCAACGACTTCTTAGTATCTGCCTTTTGAAGGTCTATTTGGACGTTCGAGGGATCATAGCTTAATCTTGAAAGTGAGCTAGTTTCTTTGGATGATCATTTTTTATCACTGCTGAAGAGCAAGCTAATTTCTTTGGACAACCATTTTTTATCACCGTTGAAGGGTAAGGTGATTTCTTTGGACAACTGTTTTTTATCACTGCTATTCTTTGGACGACCATTTTCTATCATTGCTGAAGGGTAAGGTGATTTCTTTGGACAACCGTTTTTTATTACTGCTGAAGAGCGAGGTGATTTCTTTGGACGACTATTTTTGATCACTTCGATGCTTCTTCTTTCATTCATTTTCTGGTTGTCACGTTTGTGTGAGAATCCTTGTCTGCTTACACTCATCTAAGGGGATTTTAGTCACTTAGCCACTTTTAGGTGACTTACATCCAGTTATAGAGCTTCGCCATTTAGACTTCATCAGCGATTTACATCGATCTAGCAGAATCTTGTCCATTTTTTTTTTTTGTGACTTACATCTATTTAAAGAATCTTGTCACTTAGGCTTTGTCAGTGATTTACATCCGTCTTGGCGGAATCTTATCATTTAACCCTTTTTTGGTGACTTACATCCATTTAAGGAATCTTGTCACTTAGGCTTCGTCAATGATTTACATCCGTCTTGGCGGAATCTTATCACTTAGCCATTTTTTGGTGACTTACATCCATTTAAGGAATCTTATCACTTAGGCTTCATCAGTGATTTACATCCGTCTTGGCGGAATCTTATCACTTAACCATTTTTTGGTGACTTACATCCATTTAAGGAATCTTGTAACTTGTTGTTGGAAAGATTCCTTGACGCTATGTCGTTTTGGACCTTTTTGAGGCCACGTTGATATTTGCATTAAGTAGCACATGCACTTGCCAAGACTTGGTTAAACAAGAATTTTGGAACAATTCATATATAAATAATAAGTTACCAATAGCCTAGGTGGACCTTTTTCTTATTTCCTTGTAATCTTAGAGTTTTACCTCTTTCATGATCTGTCTAGTAATGCATATATTTTTGCATGAAACCTTACTAGGTGTAAATTTTTATAGACGAATATAAAAGATACAGAGATAAATGTGTAACCTTAAATGGCGATATTATTTTGTCACATACCCCGATCATTTTATTGTTGGGATCTTCCTGACTAGCTCTTCCTTTTTTAAGATGATGAGCTCTTCTCTTTTCAAGGTTTTTTAAGCTCAACATGATACTTCATGTCTAAGGCCTAGATCTCTTTTGCTTCAATTTTTTTTTTTTTTTTTTTTGGGTGCTTTGACGACTATGGCCATTGCTGTTTGTAATAGCAATTTCCTCTTCCTTCTTCTTTAATTGTACGGTTTAGTCACTTCAAAAGTGCTAGCTGCATTTTGTTAGGAATGACAATGTACGAATATGCAATTGCATGCTATACAATCATGGATGTCATTTGACAAAGTGCATTCTATATGAATCATAGAGAAGTATTCTATGATATAAAATGAATTGAAGCTATTTGACTACATGCTTCTTTAAGCTGGTCTTTGTTAATTGCTTACACTGTATATAATTTTTAAAGCAATTTAAAAAGATTTTGGTGAGTTGATGGAGATAGCAGAAATTTATCGAGACTTAAAATCATGACCATATTGTGAACATGATCAACTAGTATTTTAAGTTTAGGAGACCTGATAGAACCTCTTAGACTCATGACGATGAAACATTTGCTACTAAGAATATATATAGCGATATTAATTGTGATATTTGTAATAATTTTATAGCAATATTTTCAATATGTTCTATATATACATATTTGTAGATAATCATGCAAGTTTGATTTGCACTTAGTTATAATAAGCTAATATATGGGATGGCTAATTAAAAAGAAATAAATAAATGAGTTACCTTAGCAAGAGATCCTAAATCACGATACTAATGTGTACGTACCTCGATCTTTTCATTGTTGTAGTCTTCTTGATGAGTTATTTTGACACGTACATTGTTCTTTTTACTATTGGAGTCTCCTTGCCGAGTTCTCCTCCTTTGAGATCTTTTTTGTTAAACTTAACATGATATTTCATGTTGAGGGCCTAGTTCTCTCTTGCTTCATTCATTTGAAGGGATGAGAACTAGGCCACATTGTGGTAATTCGTCGAGGTCGTTCAAAGGCTATATTTCATTTATCAAAGGACGAAGGTCATCCTGAGTTCTTTTATCATTGTTGTCCATAGTATCTGAAGATGACCAAAGGGTTTGCCCCCGTTCAAACATGAAAGGTGTAGTCCTTTGTTTGATGATAACCAAATGAATAATTTGTCATGGTTTAAACCCGTATATTTCTTTCTTGGGGCTTAATCTTATCTTTAATTGTGTACTCAAAATGAGTCACCTCACTAATGCTTGTTGCATTTTGTTAGGAATGACAATATCCAAATAGGCAAATTGCATGTTGAACTATAATAGATATCTTTTGACGAAGTGAATTAAATGTGAATCATAGAGAAGTATTATATAATGTATAAAAAATGAAGCTATTGACTATATGCTTCTTTAAAGTGTCGAGACTAAAGTAGAGATCGTCAATTATTTTGGATACTCCTATTCTCGATAGGTTTCTCTTTGTTTTTACAAATTTTTTCTTTGGTAGACTCATATTTAGCAATCTTTATAAGGCTATTTTCCGCATAGTTGACCTTTGTCATAAGATTACTATTAAACTTGGTAGTTCACCGGTGTTTCAGGTAATTCAACCAATTGGCTGAACCCCTCATGCATGTTTTGTTTGAATCTATATGAGGGTAGATATATATACTCCTTTTTAACCTTGGTCAACGGGTAGTTAACTTTCAAAAATAACACAGAATTGCAAATATTAAATGGTAAAAAGAGATGAATTATTAAATAGCGCAATCCATCACTTTCCGCTTTTGAGCACAACCAATAGTCATCTTAGGATTTGGCTTCTTTTTCTTAACATCATATATTATTATGGTATTTAGAGTGATGATGCCAAAGATTACTTTTGTATTTAATTGGTAATTTATGCAATGCCTTAAATGTAAGCTATATATGTTACACTTGACAATTAAGTTTTATAAAATTAATAGGAGAAAGAGTAAGGTTTTAATTACCTGTCAGCCTTGGAGACTTTTTTAGAAATTGAATATCCGAGCCCACCTTTGCAAGGATGTAAGAACATTCATGCTTGGCTTGGAACCACTTAGCTCACATAACGAGTGATTTAGATATGTGTGTGATACTTTTAGTACCCTTCTAAGCTGGTTTCTTTTCAACAAGCTCTTCTTTGTTGGCTTCAAAGCTACTGGGGCTTGACTCTCCATTTGTGATGTCAAGGGAATTTTAACAATCTTTGGTTGTATTCACCTCTTCCACTTAAGACTTTTTGATCTCTTTCTTGGCTGTTTCTTTTTGACAAGTTCTCATTCCAAAGCTTATAAACTTAAGAATATAGGTCCTTTAGATAGTCTAATACTTTTACTGTGCAAAGTGTTAGACTTGGAGTAGCATTGTCAAGTATAAAATTCACAAATGTTATTTACCACAAATATATAAAAAAAAATTTTGACTTATGGGCAGTTGATGCATCTATAACATAGTCCATAACACAAATATGTATGTGCATAACATAAAGAAAATGTAATTTAATTCATACTGAGCACTAAAATAATGGCTCAATTTGTGAAAGTATGATGCTCAAACATATAGAGACCACTAAAGTTTTCATGAAACCATGTGGTGGATTTGTGAATAAATGGAACAATTTTTGTGCTCTATTTTAAAAGTCAAAGCAACATGTATTTATACATGGGAAATTTTGAACAATAGATTTTTTGTCCTCTATGATGGAACATTCAAGGTATAAAATCTTATAATAATATTTTTTTTTTTTTTAAATAAATTTTGCTTTAGCAATTGTCATGTTTCTGTAATGACTGAATTTTATAATTCTTTGGGGTCTTTCAACCTTAGACCCACCTTGCATTCACTTTGAAAATTATTATCTGTGCAAGGCCGAATAGGCCATTCTTGCATTTTATTTCTAAAGCTTTCTTTATTTTGGATTTTTTATTTTTTATTTTTTTATACCTAATTCTGATTAGGCTTGACCATGCTTATTGGACTTTCTCCTATATCCAAATTTAGTGTTTCTAAATTTGGTAAGACAATAAAATATGACCTTAGCCTCTTTAATGTCTAAAATGATGATATAACTTTGGTAAGATAACAAAACAGTTTGGCTTCATTTTTCTTAAATGCCGAAAGTTATGATATACTATCTTGTGCAATAATGTTTAACTTCCCTATTTCCAATCTTATCAAGATGCATTAGGAAAGAAAAGTAGTGATATAAAAAGTCATAATTAGGATATCAAGGCCATAAAATTTGCCAGTGACTAATCCGTTTAATTTTTGAATGTGTGTTGGATATAACTTTAAGGAAAATTATTAGGTATTTCCAGAGTACCATAAATGCGTACTCCCCCCTCTCACATAAATGGTGGGTCCCACCATGAATTTAATTAGTGGGACCCACCATTCATGTGAGAGAAGGGAGTACGCATTTATGGTACTCCGAGAGTACATAATAATTTCCCTAACTTTAAAGCCTCACTGTTGTACAACTATTCAAACCCAAAATTGAAATCTTAAATTTTGGCTTGACAACAATCAAGGCTACTCCAAAGTTGGTATAAAATTTTGATGTCCTTTTTATCCCCTATTTTCAGTTTGTTGAAATAGGGTATATATTCCCTTGTACATACCGTTTTACTAAATAAAAATTTCTACCTATTTTATCTCAAAAAGATGGATTAAAATTGGATATCTTTCTTGAAATATCTCTAGACCATATATATTTATTACCATGAATTCATGGTCTTCTAACTATATTATGGCATTTTCCATCAATGCTTAGCATAGAACTTGAGAATTATAATATTGTCTAACGTTTTGCATTCAAGGATGGAAAAGTATTATAGTTATTAATTCCTTCACCCACATGTGTCTTTTGAGATTAGTGTAGCGTGAAAGAAGATTAAATATTATTTGCAAATACTTGGAGAGTAGAAGAGGAGAAAATGCGTAAATCTGACCTTTAGATTTTAGATCATAGTGTGTTCTTTGAACTGGGCCATATCCTTAAGGTTTGTCGAGGTCGCTTGAATTTTGTGGTCATCTAGCATTCAGTCCATGCCTTATAATGAACAAAACACCCATTTGATCTCCTCTACACCATAAGACCCTGAATGTGTGCTTTGTTTCTCTGCTTTAGTGGTGTGGACCCTCAAGGAGTCAAGGTAGAGGCCATAGGGTTTGAGACCTTGGATTTGGGTTCTCACATCATCATCTACTTAATTGGACGACAAAGTCATGCTTTGACGAAGATGGTGTGTCAATGATACCTCTTTGTCTCCTCCATCTCAACCTAATCTTATATTGCGAAAGTGGTCGAAGAAATGAGAATGTGCAAATTGAAGAGATGTTCAAAGTGTATCATCCTATGAGATGCTCTTGGTTCAGACGGCGCCAAACTGATGATGCCAAACTAATCTCTTCTCCACAGACGGCGCCAAACTGATGATGACAAAATCATCAGTTGAATCACTCGTCCAATCCGAAACTTTAGACAATCTTGTAGGACCTGCAAGATAAAAAGAGTTGATCAAGAGACCACCAGATTGTGCCCGATGGGGGAGCCTCCGATGCTTAAGTTAGTATCATCCCATATCTTTTGTATATAGATAGCATTTTTGTAGTGGTTTTTTACATACCTTAGCTAGTGAGATCGATTGTCCCTTTTATAGGTGACTTAGGTAGCTATTGTACATAAATTAGAGTGATTATTACCTTGATTGTAACATTTTTTGTCTTGATGAGAGTTTAAGACCTTTGATGGTCATTATTGAATGTGTTGAGCGGTTATCTTTGATGGTCTACTATTGATGCAAGGTCGTCCATATTAATGGACGACCTTAATGATTTTTCTGGACTCATCATGAGTCAATGACTTTAGTAATTTGCATAGAAGCATAGGTGTCCCTCATTGGAGACGATCAAATCTAATTTCCTACAGTGATGTTGGATTTCAGTTTTGCTACATGTGAATTTACCTTCTCACAGCTATGGCCTGAATCTCTATACAAATTACTAAAGTCAGGTACTCTCTATAAGGAGAAGGTATTTGGTATCAAATGATACCATGTCAACGGTATCAAAATTCAATAAGTGTGAAATATGTTAGTAAAAAATAACTAACCCACCAATAATTGAAAAACATGTGTTAGTAGTTAGTTATTTTTGCATATATGTCTCTCATTTATTAGGTTTTGATTTGGATGACGTGGTAAAATTTGATATAAAATACTTTTTACCAGAGGAGATGGTGAGACCAAAAGTGATTGTGTTGCCGATAGTGTTGCTTCATTCACATTGATCTAGGCAACCTGGTCTGTTCCTTCCCCCCCCCCAAAATATCATTTTCTTTTTTTTTTTTTTTAAGTACTCAAAAAAAAAAAAAAAAAAAAAAACCAAATTTGGACAGATAACGGTTATAACTAGTTAACAGAAGTGGATGGAAAGTATTAACTGAACAAATTTGAAACTTAGAAGACTTAATTGAATGAAAGTAAACTTAGAGGATTGAAATGAATTTTGCTCAAGCCTAGAGGGTAAGTTTTATATTTTTGCATTAAATTAATTAAACAAATTACACAAAAATTGAAAATTGTAGTTTCCCTAACTATGATGTAGTTGTCACCCAAAACTAAAAAATTTAGCTATTTCCCTCCTTAACTATGGGTAACAAACAATTTGCACACTAAGATTTCCATCAAATTTAATGGAAAATTTAATTTTCGATTAGAAATGTTTGTCAAGAAAAGTGCATGTTCCTAAACTGTTGATACCAAAATTGACCATTATTACAACTTTGGTATTTGCATTTTCTCCTCTAAAGACTTGAGTCAAGTTCATTGGATATATGGTTGTCACCAGCTCCTTAAATCGTGATCCTCAAAAACTACCACGATGCCATTTGGGGTTGATGTTGTTTTCTTCTTGCCTGATAGCGAAGATAACTTTACGTTCTACAATGAAATCCTTCACCACTTAGAGCACTCACATTAGGCTCAACATAGTGAAACTTGATTAAAACACTTTTTCGTGAGGTTCAATAGCCTTTAGACAAAAAGTAATTTATGAACAATAGCACAATACATGAATTGAGATATTTTAGCTCAATATTTCATTTTTTTTTATCTCTCTCTCTCTCTCTCTCTCTCTCTCTCTCTCTCTCTCTCTCTCTCTCTCTCTCTCTCTCTCTCTCTCTCGGTGCTCGTGCTTGTAGATTAAGAAGGTTTGGGCTAGAATTCACACTCCAATATGATCTTTTAGGTACATAAACGTCAATTCAGCCTCAACATGATTGCATGAATCACGTCGAAGGCGAGCTTTGTGAGAGAAGACATAGGTGGCGATTGGACTGCTGAAGAAGAAGAGCTTGCAAGAGAATTTTAAAACAAAGAGAAGATGAAGACAACAATGAATGTTTCTTCTTTAAAGACAACAAGCATGACATCCTCCTTTATTGGGACTTTGTACAAGTGTATTCATAGAGAAAGAAATATAAAGTTCATTTTATTTTTCCAATATAGGACTTTCAACAAGTCAAAAGCCTTGTAACTTGACTGACACATTCTAATGTTTTCAATAAAGACATCCAAGATTCAAACTTTCATTATCCTAATAATCAAATTATCTGAAGTCTTTCTTACAATAAAACTAGTCCCATATTGGGAAAAAAAAATGATGTTAACAATATTTTTACTTAACAATGAGCAAGTCTTTTTGTCTTATTTTTTTATTTTTAAGATGAAAACACGTTAATTTTTTAAATGACAATTTCCAAAGACTAAATCTTTATTAGCCTTTCTCATAAGTTAAAAAATGAAGAAGTATGCAGCAAATAAGAAAAAAAAAATTCCAAAAATTTATAAGCATGAATCAATAAGTTCTCTCTCTTAATTGAGAGTTTATCAATCTTTAACTTATACAACTAGAGCATTCATAGTGGTGGTTGTAAAACCACTAAAACGCTATTTTTAGCACTTTAAACACCAAAATACATGCTATATCAAAGGTGCTAAAACTAAAAAAATTTAGCAACATGCTACCGTAATCAACTAATAATAGTCAACCATTGTAGCATGTTGCGCTACTATTATTTAATTCTATTGGGTTCTAAGACTTTAGGTTAAAATGTATTAGAACTTCATTTTGTAATGTTGGCAAACCATGATCAAAACGTTTAGCCTTGTTCTAGACTTGCTCAAAGTATGTTTATGTGTAAAGTTGGAATTGAGTGTATTGCAGGATTTACTGTGTAAATCTGCCTAGCTCGATCGATCGAAAATTAGACACGATCGATCGAAGTTCATGCAGATTGTTTTTCTGCATAATTTTCCAACTCAGCCCAAGCCCATATGAGGTGTAGGGTTTTATGTTTTACCTTAAGTATAAAAGGAAAAACCCTAGCCACTTTTACTGTTGTTGTAGTTGTTGTTTATGTTGTGTATGTGAATCTCTTATGAGATCTAGAGGCGTTTGCCTTCACATATACTTAGGGTTATTAAGAATCAAGATTATATCAAGAACTTGATGATCAGTTCTGTTGCTGCATAAAGAGCTTAAAGAAAACACAAATGGGAGTACTTATGGATGCTATGAATCCAAGAAAGAAGTAGTCCGTGGATTCGGAGTTGTCACGTGGTCGTGGTAGTAAGTTTCCTACTCGAGGTAGCAATAAAATGTTAGTGGTCTAATTCGCTATTGTGTAAACTTCAATTCTTTCATAGTGGATTTGTTTTACCTTAAGGATAGCAAGGGTAAATCCTCCCCAGGTTTTTAACCGGTTTGGTTTTTCTGAGTTATCATATCATTGTGTTATTTATTTTCCACACTGTTTCATTGATATGATTTATATGTGTTAACCTAGATCTGCATAATTTACCTAAGTTAATCACTTGGTTAAATAACTAGGTTAATCTGGTTGTGTTTGAGGGGTCTAAAAACGTACAAGTGGTGTCAGAGCGAGTTAGCTCTAGTGTTTAGATCCTTTGATCTAAGAGTTGATCCTTGACTCCTGTTGTCATGGAACACGGTCACTCTCTTGTGATCCCACCTTACTTTGATGGGAATAACTATGCCTACTGGAAAGTAAGGATGAAAGCATTCCTGAAATCTATTGATGAGAGAGTTTGGAACTCTGTTGAATACGGATGGGAGAAGCCCACTACTCCAATGAGTGAGTGGCAAACTTCTCAAAAAGAAGCAGTCGTTTTTAATAGCAGAGCTATGAATGCTATTTAGAATGCTATTTCTATGGAGGAATTCAAGAGAATCTCTAATGTTGAGGTTGTTCATACTACTTAGAATATTCTTCAGACTGTGCATGAAGGCACAAAGGCAGTTAAGATTAATGAACTACAGCAGTTAACTACTAGGTTTGAAAGTATTAGAATGTCTAATGATGAAATTTTTGATGAATTCTATGCTAAACTGAATGATATTGTTAACTCTGCTTATAATTTGGGTGAAATCTATGATCAACCTAAAATTGTTAGGAAGATTCTTTTGGCTAAGGACTTTAGACCCAAAGTGACTACCATCACTGAAAGCAAGGATGTGGACTCCATCCCTGTTGATGAACTTGTAGGATATCTTCAATCCTATGAGTTGGACCTACCTAAGACAAGCAAATCCAAATCAATGGCTCTTAAGTCTGTTGATGATGTTGATATGAATAGATTTGATGATGAACTCTCTGCTACAAAGATTGCTTATCTTTCCAAGAACTTTAAAAATTTTCTTAGGAACAACAATAGAAGGGCAAGAGGTAAAAACAATATTGAACCTAGAAATTTTAGAAGGAATGATCTCACTAAGGTGAATAACATTGAAAAACCTAAAAAGAAAGTAGGTCAACCTTCTAATAATTCTATGGGTCAACAATGTTTTGGTTGTCAAGGGTATGGTCATATGAAATCAGAATGGCCTACATTCTTAAAGTCTAAGGGTAAGGCTATGGCTGTAATCCTTAGTGATGATGAAGTTTCTAACAATGAGTCTGGTAGTGATAAGGATGGAAATTTCATTGCTTTCACAGCTACTATTGTAGTTGATGAAAGTGCTGCTGTTGAAGAGAACCCTTCTGATGGGGAACTCTCTGAGGATGTAGATTTACAAGAAGCCTACAATTAGCTTTGCAAAGTTGCTGCAAAGGAAGCTATGAGTGTTAATTTAGGCTTAAAGAAAATTGCATCTCTTGAACTTGATAAGAAAATTTTGCTTTTGAAACTGTTTGATGCTAATGAATTGTTGAATAATGTGAAGACTGAGAATATGTTTTTGCTTGATAAAGTTAAGAATTTGGAACTTGAATTATCTGTTGCTAGAGAACAAACAAATAGGTCTAGATGCTCCAAACTTGATCACATGCTGAGTGTTCAAAAGTCTCCCTCAGACAAAACAGGTATAGGTTTTGTAAAAAGCATCTCTGTGCCTGAAACTCATTCCACAAACTTTGTTCCTTCTTTTGAGCCCCTCGTGTGTGAGGTTGTCAAACCTGCAAAAGTTACACCTCCTAGGAAGATTAGGGTTAATCTTCAAGAGTCTAAACCTAAGACTCCTAACCCTCCTAAGGGCAAGTTGCATGATAGACCTACATGGGTTTGTCATTTTTGTGAAAATTTTGGGCGCATTCATCCAAATTGTTTCAAGTTACAAGCTGCTAAGCGAGCAAATAAACCAAAAGTACCTGTGCCTCAAGCACAAGATCCTATGGTACTTATTGTTGAATTGGTAAAGGTTTTAAACCTTTATTCCAATCCTGGAGTTGCTTAGAATTCTAATTTGAAGAACAACTCCAATACTAGAGTTGCATCTAAAAAGTTTTGGATGTAAAAGCCTCAATCTAATTGAGTCCTTCTGACATAGTCATTATGCTTTATCACTCTACTCTTTGTGACCATTCTTCTTTGTTGTTTTAATTCTCTTTGTTTTTCTAGAATTGGCATTACATAAAATTCATGCATTTCATTCTAGGTTGTTTTTGTTATTTCTTTTCCAAAAAAAAAAAAAAAAAAAAGAGAAAAAAGGAAGCAAAATGTGTTTTGCATTATTTTTCCTGGATTTGAAATCAAGGTTGGCCATATTATCTTTACATAACATGTTTATGTACCTTGTTTAGCTTGGATGAGCTTATTTATTGCATTTTACTAGTTTGAGCTTTGTAGTGCATGTTGTATAGGAAGATGTTTATAGTTTTTGATCACTTTATCTTGATCTTGAAGTCACATGTCTCTAATTGTTGGACTTGAACTTATTGAGAAATGCATAAATAACCATCTCACCACTGTTTACTAGCCAATCATGAATACCTTAGTGCAGATCATAAGATTTTATGCTCGAGACAGTGTAGCACATGCACAAAAAGAACATAAGGTGTAGCCTCGGATTAAATGCTAAAATTGGTGTGTTCATTATTGGGCTATAATTACTTCACAATCAAATAAAATTAGTGTGTACATTATTCTTGCTATTTTAATAAGTTTCAAATCAAATAAAATTGGTGTGTACATTATGAGGCAAATCAAGAAACTTACATGATTGCAAGCTTTTATTATAGGAGATGTGGGAGTTATATGATGTAACTCTTTAGGTGATAGTCTCTTTCAAATTTATGTGATGATTTTTGTAGAAATTGTTCTTGATTACTATTCACATATCACCTCACATGTATCTCGAGCTTTTGCTAATTGCACAAACTACACGAGTTGCTCTTTGCTAAACTTTGTACATGTTATTGTGTGTGATTTTGTTGTGGCCATCCAAAATTGAAAATTCCTTGATTTTAATGCAAAATATGTTTAATCTTTGAAATCTGAGGATAAATTGATTGAAAATCTTGTTTTCGAAGATTTGGGGAAAATTCAAGGGTTGTTGAAAAACTTTTCATCTCATACTCATGCATTTTATTCATAAAATATTGTGCTTTGAGGAGTTTCTGCATTAAAATGCTCTGTTTTTCAAAATTTTGATTTTTCTAGATTTTCGATCGATTGAACCTGTTGCTCGACTGAACGAAATTGCGATTAAAAATTTGGTTTAAATCTGCTTGGTTCGATCGATGCTCGATTGATGCTAGATCAATCGAATGTAATTTTCGATCGATTGAACTTGTTTTTCGATCAATCGAAAATCATTCAGAGAGTTTTTAAAACTTAAGTTTTTCACGTTTTCTTCACTATTCAAAACTTTTCAAAAGGCACTTTCTCTCTCTCTCTCTTCGACCGATCCAGATTCAATCCATTTTTTTTTTCCCCTCAAAATTTCTTCAAGGTTTTTGTCTTCTTGTGCCGGTAAGACTATTCTACCCTTCCTTTTTCATTTATTTACATCTTTCATGCATTTTTTTTCATGCATTATAGGGAGAATTTCAAACCTATGGAAAATTGGGGTTTTTGGCATTTTCAATCAATTCTTCAAAATTGATCATTGGGTTTTTGTTATAGGATGTTATTAAATTGATCTTTGTGATATAATTTGATCAATTTGATGAATTTGGAAAAATTGGATTTTCTAGGGCTTGAAACTACCCGATTTGGGGATTTTGTTCAATTGAGCATTAATTGATGAAATTGGCTTGTTTGATTGATTGATTTGATCATTATAATCTGTTATCTAACTTGTGTAATGATCAATTGGTCAATTTGTTGAGATTTTTAAAAGTGAGTTTTCAAAATTTGAGGTTTTTTATATAAACTCTATGCTCAAGCCAATTATGTGATTTTTAAAGTGTAATTGAACTTTTCTCACTGCATTAGAGCATGCATCATGTGTTGATATTGTTCATGCATCATATAGATAGTTATTTTCTATATTGTTTTTGCTCTAACTGTGTCTGATGCAGTCTGCCCTTGGGTTTTTCTGTGTTTTGTCTTTTGTCTCTTTTCTGTCTATCCTTTCTGCTCTTTAGCATCATGGTCAGGAAGACTAGAGCCCATAGGACCTCCACTTCTTCTTCTACTCCTTGTTTTGATAGTGAGAGGTTTCTAAGTAAAAAAAAAAAAAACCAGAAAACTTTTAAGAAGCTGAACATTCATAGGAATGTGTGGGCTGAGCGTAAGGTACTTTTAGATGAACTTGTACATTTTTAGACCCCTTAAAAACACAATTGGATTAACCTAGTAAATTAGTCAAGTGATTACTTCGTCCAAATTTCAGATCTAAATTAACACAATCATATACTCATATCAATGTAAAATGCAGAATATAAAGAACATAAAGATATGATGACCTAGGAAACCAAACCGGTAAAAACCTAGGGAGGATTTAACCTAGCTATCCCCAAGGTAAACCTGAATCCACTATGAAAGAATCAAAGTTTTACAATAGGACTTAGACCACTAACATCCTATTGCTACCACCAGTAGAAAACTTACTGACACGACCACGTGCAAGCTCTGAGACCACGGACTCCTTCTTTCTTGGATTCTCCAGCAAATACAAGCACACCCGCTTGTGTTTCTTTAAGCTCTTTAATGCAGCAACTGAATCGATCACCAAGTTCTTGACATAGTCTTGAATCTTGGAAACCCTAAGTATGTGTGCAGACAACCACCTCTTGATCTCACAAAAGATTCACACACACAACATAATGGACAACCAAAAACGTGGCTAGGGTTTTCCCTTTTATACTTAAGACAAAACATAAAACCCTACAAGTCAAACGAGCTTGGGCTGAGTTGGAAGAATTCTGCAGAAAAAAAATTATGCCCGAGTTTCAATCGATCGAGTTTAATTCTCGATTGATCGAGCTAGACAGAATTGCACAGTAAATTCTACATTAACTCGATTCCAACGTTACATAAAATGCATACACTTTGAGCAAGTCTAAACAAGACTAAAACCTGTTTTGATCATGGTTTGCCAACAATATAAATTAGAATTCTAATACATTAGTTCCTAATCCTTAGAACCTAACAGAGCTTAATCCGGAGATTAGGAGAAACTTTGAGCATAGGGGCTGGTTACCTTTGTTGGATGTTGACCATCCTCCTCCGGCTACCTTGATCAGAAAGTTCTACTTGAACCTCTCTGTCCACTCCAATGATTCCAACACTCAGTTTGTGAGAAGTTGGATGAGGGGTGAAGAGTACACTATTACTACTACGATAGTGGCCTCTGCTCTTGGGGTGCCTAAGGTCCAGCATCCTGTTTATCCTTACGATGAGTCTCCACCCCTTGATGACATTATGTCATATCATACTGGTACTTCTATCCAGTGGGGTTATAATCCTCAAATCACTTCTCATGAGTTGACCAAGATTCATTATCTTTTCTTTCGGATTTCTTACCATTCTATTTGGCCCATCTCTCATTTGCATACTATTCCTCTTGAGAGATGTTCATTTTTGTATGCTCTTGTCACAGACGCTCCTATAAGTTTTTCTCATCTTTTCATCCGATCCTTGGTTGAGGTTCATAGGAGTAGTTCTACTGCCCATGGTCTCTTCTTTCCTATTTTTATTCATCGGATTTTATTACATTTAGGATTAAAGGATTTTTCGGCTTCTAAGCTCGTGCATATCATAGCTCCTATAGGTGCCACCTTTCTTAGGCAGAGGGCTGCTCAAATGCGAGCTAGATCTAAACGCCCTAGAGTAGATTCTTTCTCTTCAAGTGCACCTCCTCCTCCTCCTCCTCCTCCACCTTCTACAGGTGATCCGGCTGCTAATGCCTTTGTTGATCCGATTGTTGTTGCTGCTCCTTCACCTTTTGCTTCGAATGTTTCTAGCATTCATCATGATTTGGACACTGTTATGACCATTCAAGTGGCTCATGGTTAGCTTTTGGTGGACATGCTTACTGAGCTTCAGGCCTTACCAGCAGATTTGGCGAGTTTTAGATGATCACCTTTGCCACCTCCTTTTGATGATGAGTGATTGCCCTTTGACAATTCGTCACAAAAAGGGGAAGTACATATGGATAGGAGATTTCGTTGATAGGGGGAGATTTTTGTTTTTTTGGAGTTGTAAAGCTTTAGATTGTATCTAGGTGCTTCACCTTGTATTTATTTTTTGGCTGATGATGTATTTTGTTTTATTTGAATTATCTATGATAGGGGGAGATACTATGATGTTTTTATTTCTGTTTCTTGTTTCACATTGTGCTACATTGATTATTGATTTATATTTATGAAGTTATTCATGAAAGTTCAAAAACGTGTACAAAAACACCTTTGAACGTTTAGACCCCCAAATAACAACTTAATCAATTCAAGCAATATGTCAAACAACTAGTGTGCGGAAACTTAACATATGCTATCAAACGAAATTGATTAAATACTATCTAAGCCATAACAGATTAATATCCACAGCAGATAAATATAAAGGCAAAGATAGAGAGGAAGGAAGATGCAAACACAAAGACAACACGCGATGTGTTATCGAAGAGGAAACCGAAGCCCTCGGCGAAAAACCTCTCCGCCGCCCTCCAAGCGGTAATCAATCCACTAGAAAATATAGTTGGAATACAAGGACAGCAATAGACCCTCCAAGCCTAATCTACCCAGTGCACCTAAGCCCTCCAAGCTTCTTGCTCCAACGAGGTTACGCCGAACCTTTTTCTTTTCTAGCTTCCCGGATTCCGCTACTAGACCGTAGCATCAACCAATGAAGATTGGTTCCTTCCTAACTGCTTCCCAGAAATCCAAACAGCAGTCTCACAATGATGATGATGGTGAGAACCTGGTTTGGTATAAAGCCTCTCAAGGATTTGACAATGGAGAGGAAGAGAGTTGAGGAATTTGAAGAGACTCTAAGGTATAGATTGTGTGTGAATCAATCTAGTTTTTCTCTAGGGTTTCTCTCTCAAAATTCTCTCTGGAAGCTCTCTTTCAATCGTGGGTAATAGGGGTATTTATACTGGAGTGGAGAGGAATGTGAAACGTCAGGTTTTTACAAAACAGGGGTGGCTCGCGGCTTGACCTCGCGGCTTGACTAAGTCGCGAGATCCAGTCGCGAGATAACCATATGGCCAGTTGTCCTGTTTTGTCCTGTAGTGCTCCAGCTAGCATGACTGTTCATCTTCCAGCATGCTTGGCACGTGTGCAGCTTCTGGCGGCTTGCAGTCGCGAGTCACCCGCGAGTCCCAGCCGCGACACTCTGTTTTCTTGCACACTCTTGAGCAAACTTCACTCTATCTCACTCACTACCCTTACATCAAACCCACCTAAATACAGGGTTACTAAATGCTGAATTACAAGCAAATTTGGCACGGAATAAAGCCAATAAGATGGTTGAATAAATTCAACCTTACAATTCATGATATATGTCTTGTAGTTTATGTTATACGAAATCAAAAATTTATGTGTTTATGTGTTTGTTAAGTGTTACAGGAATACACAGGTTGATTCAGTCATGTTGCTTTCTACACTTGCAACTAATAAATAGTAGTTAGGTTGAATTTGTTTTTGTTGAGCAATGTTTTTGCAATGGGCTGTTTTTGTAAATTTGAGCACTTTGTCTAGTTTGTGTTTTGTCACGGATTGCCAAAGGGGGAGTTTGTTAGGTTCTAAGACTTTAGGTTTAAATGTATTAGAACTTCATTTTGTAATGTTGGCAAACCATGATCAAAACGTTTAGTCTTGTTTCAGACTTGCTCAAAGTATATTTATGTGTAAAGTTGAAATCGAGTGTACTACAAGATTTACTGTGTAAATCTGCCTAGCTCAATCAAGAATGTTATGTGAAATCAAGAATTTATTTTGTTTTACTTGTATTTTCTACATATGCGTATATGTGTTTGTTAAGTGTTACAGGAATATACAAGTTGATTCAGTCGTGCTGTTGTCTACACTTGCAACTGATAGATAGTAGTTAGGTTGAATTTTTTTTTGTTGGGCAATGTTTTTGTAATGGGCTGTTTTTGTAAATTTGATCACTTTGTCTAGTTTGTGTTTTGTCACGGATTGCCAAAGGGGGAGTTTGTTGGGTTCTAAGACTTTAGGTTTAAATGTATTAGAACTTCATTTTGTAATGTTGGCAAACTATAATCAAAATGTTTAGTCTTGTTTTAAACTTGCTCAAAGTATGTTTATGTGTAAAGTTGGAATTGAGTGTACTACAGGATTTACTATGTAAATCTGCCTAGCTCGATCAAGAATGTTATGTGAAATCAAGAATTTATTTTGTTTTACTTGTATTTTCCACATATGCGTTTATGTGTTTGTTAAGTGTTACAAGAATATACAGGTTGATTCAGTCGTGCTATTGTCTACACTTGCAACTGATAGATAGTAGTTAGGTTGAATTTTTTTTTGTTGGGCAATGTTTTTGTAATGGGCTGTTTTGGTAAATTTGAGCACTTTGTCTAGTTTGTGTTTTGTCACAAATTGCCAAAGGGGGAGTTTGTTGGGTTCTAAGACTTTAGGTTTAAATGTATTAGAACTTCATTTTGTAATGTTGGCAAACCATGATCAAAATGTTTAGTCTTGTTTTAGACTTGCTCAAAGTATGTTTATGTGTAAAGTTGGAATCGAGTGTACTACAGGATTTACTGTGTAAATCTGCCTAGCTTGATAAATCGAAGTTTGTGCAGATTGTTTTTCTGCAGAATTTCTAACTCAGTCCAAGCTCGTATGATGTGTAGGGTTTTATGTTTTGCCTTAAGTATAAAAGGAAAAACCCTAGCCACCTTTTACTATTGTTGCAATTTTTGTTTATGCTGTGTATGTGAATCTCTTGTGAGATCTAGAGGTGTTTGTCTTCACATATACTTAGAGTTATCAAGAATCAAGATTATGTCAAAAACTTGATAATCAGTTCGGTTGCTGCATAAAGAGCTTAAAGAAAACACAAGTAGGAGTACTTGTGGATGCTGTGAATCCAAGAAAGAAGTAGTCCGTGGACTTGGAGCTATCACGTGGTCACTGTAGTAAGTTTCCTACTCGAGGTAGCAACAGGATGTTAGTGGTCTAAGTCGCTATTGTGTAAACTTGAATTCTTTCATAGTGGATTTGTTTTACCTTGAGGATAGTTAGGTTAAATCCTCTCCATGTTTTTTACCGGTTTGGTTTTCCCGAGTTATCATATCGTTGTGTTATTTATTTTCCACACTGTTTCAATAATATGATTTATATGTGTTAACCTAGATCTGCATAATTTACTTAAGTTAATCACTTGGCTAAATAACTAGGTTAATCTGGTTGTGTTTGAGGGGTCTAAAAACGTACAAATTCATTTATTTTCATGGGTTGGAGAGGAAGAGAGAGAAGTAAGAGACAGAAAGGTTATAGGGAAATTAATAATTTAATATGTTGGGTTGTTTATATTATTTTAATGGATTGTATGTAAAAATAGAAGATTTGATGTAGGGTGTGTAGTAAAGTGGAGAGGTAAAATAGATAAAATAGCTTTTGAGATATTAAAAGCTAAATTGTTAGCACATTTGATGTGAATGCTCTAAGAATTCTTAAATGTACCCTTATTATTGTTGTATTATTATTTGCTGCAATCTCTCTCTTAATTATTTTTTATTTTTAAATTTTTCATGGATTGACTTTTATTAAACAAAAGTGCAGAATTGAGCATTGGGAGTTGACATACTACCAGATCATCTCTCGTAATATAACTAGTGTGTAACTCTGTGCATATGTATGAGTACAATTATTATATAGTTCAAATTATACATTTTTTTAGAAGAAGTTCAAATTATACATAGTATTAGTTTATTTTTTTTTTAAACCATACATTACATGATATTGTTTAAATTTATATAAATATAAATATATATTTAAATTAAATTCAAATTTTATTTTATATTTAAATTATCTATTAAAATCTTGGCTTATCACATTTTTTTAATTGAATTTTAAATTTTATTCCATAATTAAATTTCCCATTATATATGATTATGTTTTTTTTATGGTTTATTTATATTGAATTTCTCACTTTCTACATTAAATTAATTTATTTGGCACAAAAATTAATAAAAAAAATTAGATCAAATGGAACACGTGGCGTAAAATTAAACTCTAATTGAAATTCAATTTTTATACTAAATTAACTCACTTGGCACAAAATATTAAAAACTTAGATTAAATGGGACACGTCGTGCAAAATTCGACTCTAATTGAATTTCGATTTGAAATTTAATTGAATTTTCTATTAGTTTTGCCTATATATATAGATTTCATTTTGCCGCTTGCAACACCCATGGGGCACTTCTTAGTTACTTTAATGTGAACCTTTATTATTGTTATTATTATTATTATTATTATTATTATTATTATTATTATTATTATTATTATTATTATTATTATTATTTGCTGCAATCTCTCTCTATTTTATTTTATTTTTTTTATGGATTGATTTTTATTAAACAAAAGTGTAGAATTGAGTATTGGGAGTTGACAGACTACCAGGCTAACTCTCTTAATATAATTTCATTTTGCCGCTTGCAACGCCCATGGGGCACTTCTTAGTTACTTTAATGTGAACCCTTATCTATATATATATATAATCGAAGCCTTTGAAACTCCCACAATTTTCCACGTCAGCACAATATTTAAAAAATAAATTTTAAAAATAAAATTAAAAACTCTTTTCACTATTAAAAAAAAAAAAAAAACGGATGCTTATCTAAAAAAAATGCGTTAGACACAAACTCAGCTTTGGAAACACAATTGGAGTCTGAAAGAGAATACGCAGAAACCCCAAAAACTGAAAACCCTAGACCCAAATCCTTCTTCTTTGTCTCCACTCCCATCTGGCCGAATGCTTATCTTAATAAAATAAAAAAATAAAAACGTTAGACACAAACACAAACTCAGCTTGGAAACACGATTGGTGTTTGCAAGAGAATACGCAGGAAACCCCAAAACTGAAAGCCCCAGACACAAATCCTTCTCCTTGGTCGCCACTCCCATTTGAGTCAATCTCTTTCCGGCAATGGTAAGCGATCAAAACCCTGCTCTATAAAAAAACAAAAATTCTAATTTTATATACAAAAATTTTGATTTTCTATTTTCTGATCTGTTAGATAAAGAGGTTTTTGTGTGTTTTTGTTGTAGGAATTCTGGATTTTAAGTTTTAGTCTTGGAATTCAATCTCAAAGTAAGCAAAAATAGAAATACGTGTTTGATATGATTCTCTCTCTTATATACCTACCCCTGTTTTTTTTTTTTTTTTTTTTTTTTGTCTATTTGGGTCTGAGTTATAATATACATACATATAAGTTTAGATCTTTCAATTGATTTTTTGTCTGTTAAATGGATCTTAATATGCTTTTTATGTCATTTTGGTTTTCAAAATTTGTAAAATTAGACTCAATTGAGAAAATTTTATATTGGGTTTTTGTTTTTAAATGGTTTATTACATTCTGTTTGCAATTAAACTGTGTATTGTAGTTTTAGTTGTGTTTCTCTTTGTATCTATAATTGAGTTTGTGCACACACTTAGATAAGTCTTTGGGTTTGGAACTCTGTAATTGAGTTTAGTATAATCAATTTGAAATTTGTGTGTGTGTGTGTGTGTGTGTGTGTGGAAACTGAGCTATGGGTTTCAATTTGTTTAGTTGTGTTCTATTTGTGTGTATATGTGTACATACTATGTATGTATTTAAGCTTCGCTAAAATTAATGCTATGTGTTTCATATTGTTCTGTCAATTTTGTATTCTGTGACTAGGTTTCTGTGTTTGTGTGGTTGGTTTCAATGTTTTGCTTAATGAAATGATTTGGGACATGAAATTTTCTGAACTCTATTTTTAGTTTTTAACTGCATTGATTTAAAGTTTTGAGAACTTTTGATTTGTTCACTTGATTGTGGTTTACTTTTATGCCAAAACTGATATTACTACACTAAACTTGATTTAAAGCTTTTTTGAGTTGTGCTTAGAAAATATGTATTTTCTTTTATGCATGTTGTAGACATTCATTACGTTGAGGTTAGACATTCATTACATTATTCAGATAGTGTGTTGCAACACAATCTAAATTTTATACGTTGAGGATGCTATGCTACCTTAGTGAAATTGGTGTGGGTAGATTTTTTGTAGACCATGTGACCCAAGTGTAAAAACTTTTTTCAACACAAACAGAAAATTGTAGAGTGCAGCTTAACATTGTTAAAATTTTAGAAGAAGAAAGTTGTAAGTCAGACTTAATGTTGATTGAATTGTAGTTTTAGCTGTGTCTCTCCTTGTATTTATAATTGAGTTTGGAACTCCGTAACTGAGTTTAGTAGTGTGTTTTGACTATAATATTTTTTGAAGTGAGTCACATCTTCAATATTTTAAATAGATATTAAAATGGTGATAATCAATTTGAATTATTATTTTATTTTATTTTATTTTTTTTTGGTGTGTGTGTGTGTGTGTGTGTGTGGAAACTGAGCTATGGGTTTGAATTTGTTTAGTGGAAACTAAGCGAAATTTGTGTGGAGTACGTTTTTGGCTCTGGTGGAGTTATTAGCTTGCTTTCATCACATAACATTCCTGATAATCTTAGCGAAATTGGTATGGAGTACATTAAGGTTAGACATTCATTACATTGTTCAGATTGTGTGTCGCAACACAATCTAAATTTTATATGTTGAGGATGCTATGCTACCTTAGCGAAATTGGTGTGGGTAGATTTTTTGTAGCCCATGTGACCCAAGTGTTTAAAACCTTTTTCAATACAAACAGAAATTTGTAAAGTGTAGTTTAACATTGTTAAAATTTTAGAAATGCCCGTGAGCAAAGTGTTGTTTAGTTTTTCATATTTGAATATTGTTCAGATTTTTTATCTTCAAGCACATGAACGTATGGACATGCAAGGTATGATGCAGTTAACACATTGATTAGATAAGATACATTTAAATACTTGCAAGGCTGCAAGACTATAACTAAAAGTAACTGCATAAAACAAAATGGAATTCTTAAATCAATTAGAGGATTTAGTTTAGGTTTTTGCTTTTAATTCTGGGTTCCTTTGCCTCTATAAATTACTGGTCACTATGGAAAACATGAGTTGAAGTTAGCTAACAGCAGCAACTATGGTGATGCAGGTGATTGTTTTTTCATTGGATAGAAACATTGAAATTTTTATGCTAATCTCTTTAATTCTTGAAGAAAATAACATATATAGGAAGAGTTCTCATTTTTTTTTATGAGGGTAAGCTGCCTACTCTCACAATTAAATTATTTGATTGATGCCTCAAAAAACTGTGTTTGAAGTGGTGCTGACGGGAGCAAATTTCTCCTTGATCATCAACTGCTATCTCTACAATTTTATGCGCATGGCTTTCCTTGCATCATTCCATTCTATTTGATGTAGTTTTGGTTTATTATTTTGTCTTTACAACTGTTAATGTTAATTATAATTTCTCTGTAAGTGAACATAAGCGGAAATGCATTTAGAATATATCACTAAATCAGTTACCTATTTAAATAATTTTAATTTTTTGGCGAGTTTTTTAATTCTTGGTAATTCATGTTGACAATGACACTGATTTTGGGTTTTTGCTCATTTAATTGGATGTCTAATACCATCCTATCTTAGCAACTCGATTCATGAGAAAGCCAGGAAAATCGTTGGAACTACCTTGCTTGAGATGGTTTGACTCTTTTTTTTTTTTTTTGTTTGGAAGACTGCACAAATTTTGACAACACTACCAAGCCACTAAGCCTTTGTGAACTGCACTCGGCATGCTTTTAGTTTTGGTTTGGCATAAACTTGAAACAAATGCCATAAATATCTAGATTTTTGGCTTTTGTATTCTTAATGTTTGAATAAAACCATATAGTACAATTTAAACATGTTTCACATAAGCTTTTTAGGTCTCAGGTCATGTTGTATTTATATATGGTAAAAGATTGTACCATTTTCCACCTTAGCACAATTCGTACTGGTATTTTTTTTTTTATAACTTGGATATATTGAAGTTTTTTTTGTGTGTGAATAATCTATTTTGTAATTTATTTATGAATTCATAATGAAAACCAATGGAATACTTATTTTCATGAAGATTATAAAAATGTTGATCTTTTTTAATAATTCAATAGTTTGGGTGGGGTTATTATGAAATTTATTGACATTAAGAGTGTTTGGTTTTACATTGTAAATCTTTGATGAATTGGTATAATTTGGTGTTATAATTGATACTAATTTGGAAAAAAATTAAGTAGCTTGAAGAAGTTGAGAAAAGAGAAGAGCCTAAGAAAGGGAGGAAATACATTCTTGAAAAGCATTGGATAAAGCTTGAAGATGTAAGTACAATTGTATATTACTTATTAAACCAAATGTAAGAGCACATTATGATTATTGTAATATATTACTTCATAATATTTGTATTTATCTCATTTTTAATATTACTTCATAATATTACATGTTTCATCTTATATTAGAGCAAATTTAGCTTTCAATAATTGAAATTTGAGAAATGTTTAAACCTAAACATGTTAACATTTAATTTAAAACAATCCCGTACATCACACAGGTTAGCAACTAGTTATTGTTATTATTATTATTTGCAACAATCTCTCTCTAATTTTTTTTTTTTTTTTTGGATTGACTTTTATTAAACAAAAGTGCAACGCCCATGGGGCACTTCTTTGTTACTTTAATGTGAACTTAATCTATATTAATTTTCAGGTAACAACGTACTCTAACTAACTATAAGTGAAATAAATTAAGAGCTATTTGCCTTACTCTTCCAACAGCTAAGAGTCATAGGTCCCCTAAGGGCCTATTAATTTTAAATCTAAATAATTATAAACTCTTGACATTTTAAATTCATGAGAATTAAAATTCTTGAGAGTTTTTATTTATGTTGTTTAGATATGCTTAGAATTTTAATTTAAATTGTTGTATTATAAAAATAAAATCTTTTAATGATATAAGTCTTAATTTTTAAAAAATATTCTTATATCATTTAGTAACTAAAGAATAACAGAATTGCTTCAAAAAAAAAAAAAAAAAAAAACTAAAGAATAACAGAATCAGTAATTTGACAATTATTTATAATTTTTTAAAAATGATAAAAGCACCCTTTAAATATTTTTGTTGGTGTGAAGAAATTAAACATTTTTGTTTTGAAATTAATTCTATACAATTATTTTTAAGAAAAAAAAAATGAATTTAAGTAATTCTTACTCATACGATATATGTAAGAATTGATATTTCATAGTTTGGGTTCGTGTTTTTCATTTAATGGAAATTGGTATTTTCATGAAAAGTATAATTCTCAATATTCTGTTTTTACGAAATGTCAACAATTATACTATTCTTATTCTAAATTCCTACGTAAGAAACAAGCACTTAATAAAAAGTTTTGGAGTGTGCATTCCGTGATTAATTTGCTCTTAGTAGAAAGGACAAAATTATACTCTAAATCTGTTTAGAGCTATCTTTTTTAACTAATTACGTGACAAATTATAAGATTATTTATGTATTTTATTTAAACAAATTACATAATTCATTAAAAAAATTCATATGATTAAAACTATACATAAATAATCTTTTCAATTACAATATAATGTGTTTGTTTGAGAACAGCTTATTTAACTGAAATTGAAAACTTTTTGCTGAAAGTACTATAAATAAAACTAAAAATTAGCTAAAATAATATAGTGTGATCTATAAATAGTACCAAAAAGCGCAGTAGAACCCATGAATAGTGGCAAAAATAAGCTAAATAGTAATTAAAGTTGCATTTTTCAGCCAATGCCAAATGCAACCAATAGTAACTAGTAAAATGTAGCAAAATAACTTTAAACTTATTTAGAGCCAAACTTTTTCCTACAAGAAAATAGAAAATTTAATTGGGACCTTGCTAGGACGTGGAAGAGATAGATATATGGATTTTATACGCAAAGGGAATTCCAAAATATTCTCCTTATAAAACATCCTCTCTGTTAAATAATGAAAAAAGATCGATCTAATTTTTTCCGCATAGAGTCAACTCCAAATTTCTTCTCCACATAAAGGTGAAGAAGACTCAGATTGCAATAACAGAGGAAAGGAAGTACTCATAAACGACAGCAGTTTAGCCAAAAGGAAGAAATACAAGTCGAAAGAAAACGATATGTCGTTGGACTTAAAGAATTAATTGGCACGTGTATCATAGCTCAGTGGATTACAGCTGTCAGTTAGTTATTAGATAGTTTTGATAGTTGGTTGGTTAGTTTTTTTTTCCCTCTTCAGCTCTTGCACCGTATATATATATTATATAGCAGAGAACCTCTCAATGTAATTTAAGCTTTCACATTTCTCTGATTCAGTGAATGAAATCCCTAATTCCTATTTAGAAAGCTCTTCTTTTACAATAAATGTATTGCACTTCATGTTTGTTTGTCATATATAATTAATGTAAATTATATTTGTTGTGTTTTCTACCTCTTTGAAATAATAAGATCAGAATCATATATTATACAACGCTGTTCTACTGTCTTTTTCTGCTTTTCCAAAACGGATGCTTCATTGCCCAACACAATGCTACCAGTCACTCCTACCTAAGATCAAATTATAACTTTTGGCATGTGTAAGGGTAAAACTAACTCTTAAGTTTCCAAGCTTTTCAGAAATTCTGTGAGAGAAATAATCAAGAGGATTGTAAGTTTTATCCAACATCTAGCCATTCTAAAATTAGGATTCATTATACAAAGAGAGTCACATATGAAAGATAAAATATTATCTTGATTAGGCAGTGTTAGTAATGAAGCTTACATTTTGTTTACAAGCCCACCGCCCGTGGTGGAGCAGCTTAGCTATTTATAGTTAATTATCTAATGTCCTCATTCACCAACAGGGGCGGAGGCACGTTATGTTTTGAGGGGGCCATGGCCCCCCCAAAATTTTTTAAAACTACTATAATAGCAGGCAGTAATTGGTCTCACACTTTCTCATGTAAGAGCTGGCCCCCTATGAGAAAAACTTGGCCCCTCCTCCAATACGTAGCCATAAAAATGCCCCTCCCCAAATTCTTACTTTTCATCTTTTTGACTTTTCCTTTCATTCTCTAAAACATGTCAGCCATATCCCACATTTGTATTGGTATGGGAATTATCATTAGAGAGTAGTGAGACTGTGAGGGGTACAGTATTAGACTATTAGTAGGAATGAAATTGATTTTGAATTTAGTTGAGATGAATGAAATTGATTTTGAATTTATTTTTGACCATAATAGTCTAATTTGGTTGAATTTAACTCTATTTATTTTATAGTTGTTTATTGTAACTTTGTTAATTTCTATAAATATTATTTCTTGTAAATGTAGTCTAATTTTAGTTAGATGTAATGTTTTCTAAAACTAATGCAGGAAGACATGTATATATGTTTTTTTTTTTTTTTGCTAAACAAGACATGTATATATGTATATATGTCATACTTTGTATTTTTCTTGAATTGCAAATCAATATGATAATATTAACTCGGCCCCCCCAACCAAAAATTTCTGGCTACGCCCCTGTTCACCAAGCTTTTTTATTTTCCGTTTACTGTACGTGAATTCTTCAAGTTTTCCTCCCTAAAATCACAGATACCTAATCAAAGAAAACATATTAATTAGAATTCACATTCAAAATCCAAAATAAAACATGGAAATGCATTCACCAAAGCAACATAAAATGAAATTGACAAAGCAAAATTCAAATATCTAAGAAACAGTTACATTGAGAGAGAGAGAGTGAGAGAGAGATGGGAGACGTTACTGTCAGTAGCAAAGGTCTTGAGCTAAGAAGCGAAACCCATCCATTTTTTTGTAGGCAATTAAACTCGCGCTTTGACACTTGATGACCACGATCTCATTTACCTTTGGTCGTACTTGTGTCATTATTCATTAAGACAAAGTTGAAAGACCATTACCACTGCACCATTTGGACACCTTTTCCAAGTATTAGTGCTTTGGTGAGCAGGAAGAGCGCATGGGTTTGAGTTATGAGCAGCATATTTTTATTTTTATATTTATTCTTATTGATAAGATCGTGAGTAGCATATTTGATTTGTAAGTGTTTCTTTTTATCTCAAAATAATAATAATAATAATAAATAAATGAAGAAATGAAAGACCATTGGCAAATCATGCTATTCCTTCTACAGCTTTACTGAAGTTTGGATTGGTTGAAAATCGAAGTGCAAAATGCTAAAGAACACTTGGGGTTTGGGTAGTTGCAAATTGACCCTTCATCTCAATTCTGTTAACTATACTAATATAAATGGTCATGTGTTGTCTACCTTTTATTTTAAATATGAATATTTTTATAATAAAATGGTCAATCACATGCACATCACATGATCATTTGGATAAGTAAAGTATTTATATGGGTGATTGTACCATTTTCTACGAGACGAGAAGATAAGTGTCTAACACATTCTTCCTATCAAAACTTAAAAGTGTCTAACACATTCTCTGTATATAACTTACCTTTCAAAGTTAACCTATGGAACACATATTAGGTTTATCCATATAATTTTTGCATTATTTTATTTTATTGTAATTAGGAAGTAAAGCCTTTTTAAAAAAAATATAAATTTAATTTGATAATTACAATAAAAGAATGGGGATTTGAGTCATAGATGTCTAAATTGGAAAAACTAGGTATCAATATAGTTACAAGACTCTTGGCATGAAATGAAGCCATGTACTTTTGGTTTTTATCATATTATATTTAAGATAAATGCCATGTAGTTTGAATTTATTATTCGAAGATATTTCATGTAATTTCATATATCCATTGTGTAAGGAAAGTGCAAGCAATTTGTGAGAGTTGGTTATTTATATGGTTTTAAAAATTGGATTGAACCGACGAGTTTGACCAAACCCTAAAGTAGTCTAGTAAAAACCAAGAACCAAATCAAATTTCAGGTTATTTGAAAGTTTTGCTTTTTATTTTTGAGACAATTTCAACCTATAGTGTTCACTCTTGATAATAGTTGTTTATCATCAGACAAAGACACCAATTGGTTTTTTGTGTAAGCGGAGATTGAACCCCAGATCTCTTATTCAACCATCAGATATTTTACTAGTTAAGCTAATTGGAACCCACATTGTTTCTGATTTTTAAAACCATGGTTATGTGCTCTAGAATCTTAATGAAGAAGATAAGGTTAATCCATGATTTTTGATTTACTCCAATATCTTAATGATGAAGATAGGGTTGTTTTATGCTGCTTGAGATAGAACTTGCTTACAAGTTTATCAAGCACTTTGAGGGAGCAATTTGTCTAATTCCAAGAGCATTCCTTTGGTGGTGAGCTCAATTACAAAATTGGGCTTTGAAGTTCAACTCATGTAGCAAAGAAAATAACCCACCCTGTATGGTGAAGTAATGTGGGTTAAAAGTCCAATAACTTATGAAGAAAAATAAATGGGCTAATATTTGTTTGGATCCAATATTTTATGTCCAATTCTAATGTAAAAGTTTTGCATGGACAAAGGCAGGAAAAAAAGCCCTTAAGTACATCACACTCTATAGAAACTTGAAACCTAGTGGCAAACGCTAAACGTGAGTAGTGGTCCAGAGTTAAAGTGTCACTCGTTGGTAATTAGTTGAGTGGTAGTCCCTAGATTTCTATTCATTGACTATTTTTTATTTGGTCAAATTACATTTTACCCGCACGTGTTTTGGTCAAAATTTAAATTGTCTATCTGTGATTTGAAATTTAATATTTTACCTACTTGAGATTAGCTTAGTTAGAGTTTTGTAACCCATCTCTGTTAAAAACATAACTAAATATATAATTTTGCTCCATTTTATGTCTCTTTCTTCCAAAAACACAAAAAACATAAAAATGCAAGATCAAAAAGATGTTGGTTTGGAAAAATGAGTGAATGTCATAAGATAAAATTGAAAAGAGAGAAGAATGTTTAACGGAATGATGGATCCAGAGATGACTTGCTCAGGAGCAGATGAGTCGAATGTCACCTGCCAATTTCGCTCGAATCCAATAACAAATTTCTACCTAATCATCAATCTATGCCTTTTCATATATGGCTTTGAAAATTCAAAGCTGAAAATTGCGGTCGTTATTCTCTAATTTTGAATTTCTGCTTTCGTATTATTAGCTTTTTTTAAAAAAAAAATTTATTACATAATCTACTGATTTGATTGAATTCTGAGTTTTGAGAATTGGGTATCTCATAAATTTTCTTTTCAAGTTCTGGGTGCTGATATATTTGAATTATGGTCGAATTAATTGGGTGTGATTAGGGCCCTAACTAACGCTCACATTTGCAAAAAAAAATTTGGATCTTTAAATTGTATGGTTTTATTAGTTATAATTATGTGACTGACATTGCAGACGATGTCTAGTCCAGGTTTGATGAAGATGGCCACTGAAGGTATGAAGAACGTGAGTCCTGAAGACTTGAAAATGGCTGCAAAGCAGTTGATCTCAAATCATGCTCTAATAATTATTGATCAATGATTGATTTCATATCCGGTTCTTTATGCTATGTTTGGATGTTGGGGGAAGGAGGGGAGTAGAGTAGAGGGAGGGAGAGTAATTTAAATACCTTGTTTTGATGTTTTTTAAGGAAGGAGGGAGAGGGATTTGGAGGGGTTTGAACTACTTCCAACCCTCATTTTTAATTCCTCCAAATTGGAGAGATTTGGAGGGGGAGTGGAGCATAAAAATACTTGACTAAATGAATTATCAAATTTACCCTTACCATATTAACAAAATTACAAATAAAAAGACTAATTATTCCACTCCCCCTTACTTAATTTTAAAAACATCCAAACAAGGTAGAGGATAATCATTCCCCTCTACTCTCCTCTCTCTCAAAACTTCCAAACATAGGGTTACTTTATAAATTAGTTTGGTCATTTATTATGTCAATTGAATTGATGATTGAACCTACTTGTCAATGTTTGTGAACGGCATTTTCCCCTCTTTCAAAACACTTTTGATCTTAGTTGATATAGTATTTTTATGTTTTTTGTGTTTTTGGAGGAGAAAGACATAAAAATTGAGCAAAATTACATATTTAGCCATGTTTTTAATAGAGGTAGGTCACAGAACTCTAACTAAGCTAATCTCAGATAGGTAAAATGTTAAATTTTAAACCACAGGTAGGCAACTTAAATTTCGATCAAACCACAGGTGGGTAAAATATAATTTGCCCTTTTTATTTCAATGATTTTAGGAGAGATGGAAAAGTTTTTTTTTTTTTTTTTTTGAGAAGCCAGCCTGGAAGTCCAAGAAGGAACTTTATTAGACAAACAAAACTAAGGAACATCAGAAGCAACCAGGGGGGCAATGTCTCTAGATATGTCTTCTGACCAGACCTTAAAATCTTCCCCCTCTTTTGCTTTCTTTGCCAAAGCATCGGCAACCTTATTACAAGAATGATTAACAAAACAAAAATCACAACAATTCATTTGAGAGGACGAATGGTAGATATCATCAATGATATGATCGAAAGAAGAATGTTCAGCTGATCCAGACTTGATAGCATTGATAACCCCAACAGCATCAGCTTCGAATACCACCTCATGAAAACTCAATTCCAAAGCAAAATAACTGCCCTGCGGCATGCAAGGATTTCTACCTCAGCTATTGTTTGTGAGAGGGAAATACAGATTGAAAGAGCACCAATGACAGCACCTCACTAGTCCTGTATCACCATGCCAATACCTGCAGAATTTATGCTCTGGAAAACTAGACCATCAAAGTTAGCTTTGTACTTATTTGGGTTAGGAGGGCGCCACTAAATTGAAGTCGGGAACTGGGTAGAAATTGGATTCAAATCCTGGGCAGTGAAGAAGTCCTGTAAGAGGCCACCAACTTTTTGTACAATATGATTCAGGGGAATGGATTGGAGGCCCAGCCAAAGGAAATTACACCTGTTCCACAAAAGCCAAGAAATGATTATAAAAATTTTTGCTCTAAGATCATTAAATACCTGCAAAAAATGAGCAAACAGATTAGAAAAATCCCCCGGGGGGATTACAACTGAGCTTCGGGCCCAGCTTAGTTGGCTCCACACATTCTCCAGTGCCTCACATCCCCACACAGCATGGAGAAAATCTTCAGGCTGGGCATTACAGACCATGCATCTGTCAGTATTAGCTATATGGCAACGGAACAAGTTGACCATGGTGGACATTGCCTCATTGCAAGCACGCCACACAAAATGCCTCATCTTGGAAGGGATCCATAGCATCCATAAGCCTCTCCAAAATGACTTCTGGGGGTTAGGATTTGAGCTGCTAGTGTTGTTAGTTGAAGCATCACAAGCCAACAACTTATAGGCACTTTGGGCAATAAACAAGCCAGAAGGAGTTTTAGACCATATTAAACAATCACTAGGGAGTCTGAAACTCAAAGGAATACTCAAGATGATTTTAGCCTCATGTAGTAGGAAGTTTTGGTGAATTACATCAAATTTCCAAGCACATGAAGTTGAATTAATGAGGCTACTAACCTTCGCATCAGGTGGAATATTGGGGAGAGGAGAGATGACTGTTCTATAGCATTGGTCAAGAAGCCATTTGTTTTCCTTTATCCTAATAGAGGCACCATTCCCTATCCGCCAAACCATGCCCCTTTTAACCACCTCTCTAGCACTACAAATACTCTTTCACGCATAAGACCCCATTCACCTCAGGTGCTTCTAGAATTGAGCAATTCGGGAAAAATCTAACTTTGAAAACCCTATGGCATAGAGAATCCAGATTATTAATCATTCTCCGTACTTGCTTGGCCAATAGAGCTTGGTTGAACTTCTCAATCTTCTTAAACCCCATACCTCCCACCTCCTTTGCTTCACAAAGCCTTTCCCATTTTACCCAATGAACTTTTCTTGCCTCACCATTGTAACCCCACCAAAATTTTCGAATCATGATCTCAATTTCTTTTATCAAACCCTTGGGAAGTTTAAAACAACTCATGGAGTAAGTTGGGATCACTTGGATTACTGATTTAATGAGCACTTCTCTACCAACCTAAGAAAGGAGTTTTTCCTTCCACCCCTGCAATTTCTTCCAAATCCTTTCTTTAATATAGACAAAACTATGTTTTTTTGCTCTCCCAACAAAAGCTGGAAGGCCCAAATATTTTTCATATTGTCTAATGGATGGGACACCCAGTAGCACTTAAATACTAGCCTGGATATCATGATGGGTGTTAGCACTGAAAAATATATTAGTTTTTTCTCTATTTATTTTCTAACCCAACCCCTTCTCATAAATAGATAGTATATCAAGAATTACCTGACATTCAAATTCTTTTGCTCGGCATAAGAGAACACTATCATCTGCAATGAACAAGTGAGACACCCGAGGACCATTTCTACAAATTGAGACACCCCTAAGCAACCCATCTGATTCGACTTTGTGGATCAATCCCTAAAGCCCCATAGCACATATCAGGAAGAGATAAGGGGAGAATGTATCACCTTGCCTTAGGAATGATGTGACCAACTAGGACCTCCATTAATGATGGCTGAAAAAGAGACAGTTTTGATGCAAGACATGATAATATTTACAAATTTCCTGGAGAAGCCCAAATGCAACATTGCTTTTTCCAAAAAAACTCATTCCACCCAATCATAGGCCTTACTCATGTCAAGCTTTAAGGCCATGAAGCCCAACTTCCCTTGAGTTTTCCTTTTAAGATAGTGCAACGTCTCAAAAGCCACTAAGATGTTAGCAGTTATGAGACGACCTGATAAAAAAGCACTCTGGGAATCTGAGACAATATATGGTAAGATACATTTCAATTGGTTAACTAAAACTTTTGCAATAAGTTTGTAGACCACATTATAGAGACTGATTGGTCTAAAGTCTGAAACTTTTTTAGGATCCTTAATTTTTGGTATAAGAGCTATGAAAGTAAAGTTGAAGTTAGCAGGAACATGACCATTATTAAGTGCATTTAGGATAGCTTTAGTAACATCCCTACCAACAATGTGCCAAAATGTTTTTTAGAAAATGTGTGATTTGGTTGAGAGCTTTAAAGACTTCCTCACCTGTGAAATTCTTGTCCAATTCTAAATTCATTTCTGCAGTAACAATGGATGTCATGCCAGCCAAAACCTCATCAAAACCTGTGGGATTTGATGTAGAGAAAATGTTTAGGAAATACTCTTCCACCATTCTGACCACATGGTCTTCATCTTCTACTCACACCCCGGATTCATCCTCCAAACCTAGAATTAAATTATGCCTGTTCCTTTGGTTTGCACGGCAATGGAAGTACCTAGTGTTTCGGTCTCCATCCTTCAACCAATTAGCATGTGCTCTTTGCTTCCACATGGTCTCTTCCTTGGATTTTAGCACCTCAATTTCTTTCCTTAGCTTCTAAATACAGTCAGGTGCAGTAACATATAACCTAGCCTCCTCCACCCCACTAAGCTCTCTTAACTTCCTTCCAAGTGTGTTCCGTACCAGCCCAAATGTTTCCCAGTTCTAGAGAGAAAAGTATTTTTTCTTCCTTGGTAGGTGAGAAAATAGAGAAGACGGAAAATGGAATGGGCCACAAAATTTAATACCACCAAAATGGAGAGAAAAGAGGGAGGAAAATATGAAGGAGAAAAAAAAATCATATTTTATCTTTTTTTTTTAATTTATTTAAAAGTAATGTTAAAATTTGCTCATTTTATGTAATAAAAATGGGTAAACTTAGCTTTGTTTAGTTGGAATAATAGAACATATTGGGAGGTCAAAAAGTTTAAGGATACAAAATGTTTTAGTTTTCCCTCATGTATGTTTAGTAAAAATGATGGAAAAGTGGGAAGGAAAATGTATATTACTATTATGCCCTTGTTGGAATTTGAAACAATGAGATAGCACGGGTAATTTTAAAATTCATGTTCATGGCCATTTTTTCACATATTTTCTTGCCTATTTAGAGAAAAAGAATGATAGGCCTAAGTGGAAAACCCCCCATCTCACCATTTTCCTTCCTCTTTTTCTTTCCAACCAAACCGGAGAGAATCTCATTTTCATCATTTCTTTCTCCATACTTCCCCTTTTCACCCCAATCAAATGCAACTTTGCAAACAATATCCTTTTTTATTTTTATTTTTATTTTTATTTTATAATTTGATGGTTAGTGGTAAAAGGATTAAACTTTGGATGTTTTCTTTGGGGAAAAAAAAAGTGTCAATTAATTGTGGTATAAGGCTCTTGGCCATTAGGTACATTATTTTAGGTACAATACATTATATCCCCAATTAAAATCAAATATATAATTGTATTGACCAAGAAAATACAAATAGTGTTACATTCTCCAAGGAAAATTAAATACAATACAACTCCGTGTTTAAATTTAATTTAGGAACTAAATGTACTATATAATATACATACAATAGTGTACCCCAATTTCACCCAATAAGAATATAATAGTAAATTGCTACAAATCTACTACTTTTGTGGTCCTATTTTCTTTATTATCAAAGGAAATATGCACCGAATTTCCAACTTCTCATTCCTCAATCCTTCCTTCCAAGCACGTAAGATAGAAAATTTGTCCAAATGATTGATAAAGTACCTTTTCCATTCACTTATTTTCCATGGTTCCATCTTTCCATTCTCCCTAAGAAAATTTGTCCGCTGACTGACGCTTTTACTAAGCTCTGACTCCATTTTTCTATAAGGTGACTCCTATTTTCCACAAATTCAACTTGACCAAGACTTTCAGTAATCAGCGTAATGTAGAAGTTGTGATTATTTTTTTATCATTAATTGACAACAGATTAATAAAGGTTCTTTCTTAATATTGACTTACAAATCCCTACCGAGAATTCATTAATTATTGAAAAATATATATAATCTTGATCAGAGTGTCACAATGTTATATATATACACATACTTGGAATAGGATCATTATTATCCACTTTTCATTTTTTGGTTTGTTTAGTATCCTTATTGCAGAGTTCAAATTAATTTTCTTAAAAACACAAATAAGAGAGGAAAAAATTATTTTAAAAAATACTTAAAAGATAACCTAAGGAGAAACAAAACCAAGTTCACACAACTTCACTACTCTTGGAGGTTTTAATCGGACCAACTTGTAATTTTATTTTTTTTTATAATTTGAATAAAGGACCTAGAATCGAATCCAATCTACATTAAAAACCAATTGATATCTTATTCAGATGGTAGAAAGTAATCATTATAGAGAGTTTTCATAAGTTCAAACGAATAACTACTATCTTTGTTTGTGTAGTTAAAATGATAACCACATGGAATGACCGCAAGAATCACATCGAAGGCCAGCTTGTGAGAGAAGACATAGGTATGTGGTTATTGGACTATTGGAGAAGAAGAGCTTGCGTGAGAATTTGAAAACAAAGAGAAGATGAAGATGACAACAAATGTTTCTTCTTTAGGGATGACAAGCATTACATCCTCCTTTATTGGGACTAAGGACAAGTGTATTTATAGAGAAGAAATATATAATTCATTTTAATTTTTCCAATTTGGGACTTCTTTTCCTAATATTTTCAATAAAGACATCCACTTTCTCAAAAATAAAAAATAAAAAATAAAAAAATAAAAAATAAAAAAGGAAAAAGAAGAAGAAGAAGAAGAAGATAAAAACATCTAAAATTTAATGAGAAAATAAATGAGTCCAGTAAAGCGATTAATAAAAGTCTAGCAATGCTATTAAAAAGTGTAGTTGCACGATTTTCCTGGTCCAAATCCTACTGATCAGGCCTTGGCCCAAGGCGCAACACACAATAAATCTTTGTAGAGGATGGGTCAAAGAACTTAGCTTCAGTGAACTTAGTCAGTCTGATGCATGGACAACATCATTGCAGAAACAAAAACACAAGAATGGATATCTCATAGAGGATTTTATTTTCTGGGTACAGATAATACATTTTTTCATCCCCCTCTTTGAGGGACTCCACTACATTATATAACTCTCTCATTCTTATCTGAACCTTACACTTGTTGATCATCTAAACCCCCACTTGAGCACCTGTCCTATCAGACACCCTTATCACTCCCTTGTGAGTTGCAGTGGCCAAGGTAGTACTGTTCAGGGGTCTTTTCCTCATTAATGCGGCCAAGAGGGTGGTTGTGACACATTTAATGTGGTGGTGGTAGCTTTCCATGAGATATTTTGGGTTTTATTCTTTTTTATATGCTTGGAGGATGAACTGCAATGGTTTGGGCGAGCTCTTCATCCGGACTTCGTAAGTCCGAGGAGGAGTTACTCCTCGGACAGATTTCTTTTACCGCAATTGGGCTTGAATAAGGTTTTGGCTGTGACTTCTCCTTGGACAGGATGCTTCTCGGATAGGCCCGTAGTTTAACTAGCCCATTATTTTGGGCCGGGCCCCACAATAGCCCCTCAAAACTCCGGTTTTTATCTCCTTCCGAGGAGAGAAGCGGGGTTTTGATGTTAGTGAGAGGATGGAAGTAAGGAGGGCTTGGGGCGCACGTGCGGGCAGTTACTTTGGACGCGCTACAATTTACGAGGCGCAGCCATTTACTTCCGGAGGCTTTATGTCCCCTTCATCCAACGGTGACGCGTGGATCGAACGGCCATCATTTTTTCTCGAATTTTTAGGCAGGAGCGATCTTTTCTCTCTCCTCCCGGCTATATAAGATGTCAGAGAGGTTCAGTTTTCTTTTTATCGGCATCTCATAAACTCCTGAGGATTCCAGAGAACTCCATCGAACTCCAAAAATCTACGAATACTTGCGTCCGCTAAGCCTCCATAGCCGTTTTTCGTGAAGCATCTCCTCCAAGAGAGATTTCCAGGCATCCCATTGAGCGTTTTGTGAAGGTATCAGTAAATTTCATTCATTTCGCCGTTTCGATTCCCTCCTCGGACTTTACTTTTCTCCTCGGTCTTTATTTTCATTCCTCCAGTTCAACTCAGATGGGTAGATTCGAAAAACTAGTAAAAACTCCGGCCGCTATAGAGGTCTTTAGGGCAAAATACCACATTCCCCCGGGGGTGGGGCTTCAGTACTGTCCTCTTGAAGGAGTATTGACAGATAGAGGTGAGGGAGAAGTTGTCATCCCCATGATTGCTTTCATAGAGGGAGGGATGACACTTCCCATGCGTAGGATTACAAGGGAATATCTGTTCAACCATAGGTTGACGCCGCATCAGTGTGCCCCAAACATGTTCAAGATACTAGGCTGTGTAGATGTCCTAGACGAGCGGATGAATCTAGGCCTTACCTGGCACGATATGGCTTATCTGTACGAGTGTCACCATATCGAGAACGGAGGGTATTATCTTAAATCCCGATCCGAGGTCGTCAGGTTGATCTCTTGTCTCCCAATATCCAATAAGACCGTGAAGAACGATTTCCTGATTGCTTCGGGAGAGTGGTTCGATGGTATTCATTGTCCAACTCGGGCAGGAATCCCAGGTGCGGCGTCTTTAGGGCCAATCCTTTTCGGGAAAGGGTTTAGTATTGGGGGGTTATTTTTCTCGCTTTCTTTACAATTGGAAAATTTCATGAACTAATCCCACTTTTCTTGGACGTTTGCAGATAAAGCCCATGTCGCTCCTCGGCTGAGCCTCATGAACGTGCCGGCGTTGAACTACCTTCTAAGGTCGGAAATTTACGTCACTGAGGACGGGCAGTTACGTGCGGCTCATCTGGTTCTGGGCTATCAACCTCTAAGCCGCTCTTTCCAAGCTATCGGTCACGCCATAAGGGCCGGCAGTCCGAGGTTGGCTAGGATTGACGTGTCTAAGACCGGGTTCCTAGCTCGATGTGACCTTCCACCAGTCGTACTACCCGGCGTTCGAGATCCCTATCTAGCCGAGCAACTACCTCCGCCAGACGAGCCTGGCGTTGCTGTTCCGGTTGAAGGGGAAGCCGAATCATCTCGTCTTTCCCTTGAGGAAGAGATAGACGAGTTTTACCTTGAGGAGGAGGTTCAGCAAGCCCCCTTGGTTGAGCTTTTTGATCCTGAAGGAGAGCAGGACCAACACTCCGCAGTTGGTGCTCCCATAATCATAACTTGCTCGGACGACCCCTCGGATGAAGAGATAGAACCCATGGCCGGGAAGGGAAAAACTTTACGGGAGTTGATGGCCTCCCGAGGGAAAGGTCAATCATCAAAAGGTCAGTCATCAAAAGGACCAACTCAGTCACAGGCCCAAATCCTTCCCCCTGTGGTCTCTCAGATTCCCTCGAACCTAGGCCTTAAGGTTAATCCGGACTTGAAGAAGAAAAGGCCGGTTGACACTCCTGAGAAGGGTGAGGTGGTTGCCCAGCCAACCAAGCAGCAAAAAACCACCCGGGCTCCAAGGAGCAGAAGGGGTGACTCAGCGGAAAGCCGGGATGAGGAGAACCGTGCTGAGGTGCGCACCACCCCGAGCACATGGAGCCCCAAGTTGGAGATAGATGGGGTTGCCATTCCCTACAATGCGTCAATCCGAGAGTATAACCGGGGCCGAGCAGGGTACGTAGCTGATTCCTTGGAGCAACCCCTACTCCTTCCTCGGGATATGAAGGCCTACAGGCGGTTCTCTCAGCCCGAGATTTTCCTATCCCTCAAAAGGGATCTCGCGATGGTAAGTGACCCGTTTACTGTTTTATTAATTTATTTAACCCCATCAACTTTTAAACCAATCTTGTTTCATTCGCAGATTACTCAGCAGGTATTTGTGGTGGAG
The DNA here is from genome assembly GCF_001633185.2 of Quercus lobata. Classification (NCBI taxonomy): domain Eukaryota; kingdom Viridiplantae; phylum Streptophyta; class Magnoliopsida; order Fagales; family Fagaceae; genus Quercus; species Quercus lobata. The sequence continues at coordinate 54,069,236 of NC_044906.1, forward strand.
GAGTTTTTTCGTGATAATCGCAGTTGGGCTGAGGCTGAGACCCAATCTCTGACGGAGATGGAGAAAGCCTTGGGGTCCCTCAAGCACGATCACCTTGAACTCACGGAGAAGTTCAAGGAGTCGGAGAAACGGCGCAAGAGTGCAGAGGCCGGTTTGAAAAGTGCTGAGACCCAGGCGGAGGATCAGCGCAAAGAGTTGTATTCGACCCAGATCAACCTTGCCACCGAGAGGCAGGCAGTGCTGGATCTCAAGGTTGCCCTGCAAAAAGTCGAGGATGAGCTGCGGCGGGTCAAAGAGGAGGCTCAGCTGATCCGAGAGGCTGCAGAGGCTGAAAAGAGTGCTTCTCGCCAGCTCGGGGTCCAAGAAACGAAGGCCAGGCTATCCGAGGAGATCCTCGAGGTGTCCAGGGACTACTGCAGCATCTCATGGGCTCATGCCCTTGATGCTGCAGGAATTCCTGCAGATTTGGCGCTGAGACTGCCCGAGAACATCTTCTATCCTCAAGAGATCCGAGAGAATCCTGATGGCGCCCAAGCAGCTTCGGAGCAGGATCTGGCGATGCCTGATGCCGTCCCTATGCCTGATAAAGCGAAGGATCCTGCCACGGACCCTACCATCGAGGCTCCTCCTCCTCAGCCAGAGCAGAAAGAAGATCCTCCTGCTAAGGCTTAGCTTTTAGGCTTTCAATTTCTGTATTCCCTTCCTTTTTTTTTTTTTTTTTTTTTTGAATGAGAGTCGTCCTGTTTTTGCGCTCTTTTGTAAGGACCTCTCTTTGTATTGACCTCGGAATATTAATATAGAATGTTTGCCTTGCTTTCTATGGATGTATGCTAGTACCACTCCCTCTTTTTTTTTTTTAACGTTTGCAACGACATAAGTAAATGTAAACGGTCAAGATAAAAAGGATGCTGGGTAGTGAATTTGAATGAGGGTTGCAATGGTGCTTGACTGCGCGCAGGCCTTAAAATGATTTCCCCTAAGTAGTAATTTCTCAATCTGTCATAAATAATAATTTCCCCTAAGTCTGTGGCCCGAGGAGCCATGTAGGACTTAGGTTCTGTTTAAGACTATGAATAGTTGCCATAAGTAATAATTTCCCCTAAGTCTATGGTCCGAGGAGCCATGCAGGACTTAGGTTCTGTTTAAAACTTGTAGAAATTGCCATAAGTAATAATTTCCCCCAAGTCTGTGGTCCAAGGAGACATGCAGGACTTAGGTTCTGTTTAAAACTTGTATAAATTGTCATGAGTAATAATTTCCCCTAAGCCTGTAGTCCGAGGAGCCATGCAGGACTTAGGTTCTGTTTAAAACCATGAATAGTTGCCACAAGTAATAATTTCCCCTAAGTCTGTGGTCCGAGGAGTCATGCAAGACTTAGGTTCTATTTAAAACTTGTATAAATTGTCATGAGTAATAATTTCCCCCAAGTCTGTGATCCGAGGAGCCATGCAGGATTTAGGTTCTGTTTAAAACTATGAATAGTTGCCACAAGTAATAATTTCTCCTAAGTCTGTGGTCCGAGGAGCCATGCAGGACTTAGGTTCTGTTTAAAACTTGTATAAATTGTCATAAGTAATAATTTCCCCCAAGTCTGTGGTCCGAGGAGCCATGCAGGACTTAGGTTCTGTTTAAAACTATGAATAGTTGTAAATAGACCAGTAGGGAGAGGATAATCACAAAACAAAACATGGGCTAAGCCATTTTCATTAATAATAATATCTTCTGAGGTTATTTACATTCCATGGTCGAGGTACAGTCTTTTCATCCAAATCTTCTAGATAGTAGGCGCCTATCCCGGCCACGGATGTGATACGATATGGTCCTTCCCAACTGGGCCCCAGCTTGCCACAAGAGGGGTTTTTTGCACTGCCGAGAATCTTCCTCATCACGAGATCACCCGGACCTAGAGGTCGCAGTTTAACATTGGCGTCATACCCTTGTCTCAGCTTCTGGTGGTAATAGGCCATATGGATCGTTGCTTTTTCCCTTCTTTCCTCGGCTAGGTCTAGACTTCTTCCCAACAACTCGTCGTTACCGTTTGGGGTAAACGAGTTAGACCTCAGTGTGGGAAAGTTGTTCTCGATTGGGAGCATGGCCTCAGCCCCATAAGTCAACGAAAAGGGGGTCTCACCGGTTGACCATCGCGGCGTTGTCCGATAGGTCCATAAGACGTGCGGGAGCTCTTCTACCCATCTCCCCTTTGCCTCATCCAGTCTTTTCTTCAGTCCATTCACTATGACCTTGTTCACGGCCTCGACTTGCCCATTTCCTTGGGGGTAGGCGGGGGTGGAATATCGGTTAATGATTCCGAACTTGCGGCAATACTCCCTAAAGCTCTTACTGTCGAATTGAAGACCATTGTCGGAAATTAGTGTACGTGGAGTTCCGAAGCGGGTGATAATGTTCTTCCAGATGAATTTCTGGGCATCCACGTCCCTAATGTTGGCCAAAGGTTCAGCCTCCACCCATTTAGTGAAGTAATAGGTTCCGACTATTATGTATCACTTGTTCCCCGCAGCTTTAGGGAAAGGTCCGACAATATCAAGACCCCATTGTGCGAACGGCCATGGGCTAGAGAGGGGGTTGAGAACCCCTCCGGGTTGGTGGATATTTGGGGCAAATCTTTGGCACTGATCACACTTCTTAGCGTATTCTTAGGCCTCTCTTTACATGTTCGGCCACCAATATCCTTGGGTGAGTGCCCTGTGCGCCAGCGACCTTCCTCCGGTGTGACTTCCACAAATTCCCTCGTGTAACTCTTCAAGTAGAGACTCGGATTCTTCTGGATGTACGCAGAGTAGGTACGGTCCAGAGTAGGAATGCCGATATAGTTTGTGGTCCTCTAATAGCCAGAACCGAGGAGCATTTCTACGTATCTTCTTGGCCTCTAATTTTTCTTCCGGTAAGATGTCGTTTTTGAGGAAGTTCTTTATGGGGTTCATCCAGCTGGGACTCTTTCTGATCTGATGGACTTGGGCCGGGTTTCTTCTAATGGGACTTGCCTGGACTAGATCTTCAACAAGGATCATTCGCGGCAGATTATGCGCCAAGGACGTGGCAAGAGTGGCCAGTGAGTCTGCATGGGTGTTTACACTCCTGGAAATGTGCATCAGATTGAAGGACTCAAAACTCGTCTGTAGGCGTTTGACTTGTCCTAGATACTCTTGCATCCTTGCATCTCTGGCTTTCAGCTCACCCATCACTTGTCCGACGACCAACCTGGAGTCCGAGAATGCTTCTATTACTCTTCCGCCCAATCTTTGAACCATCGTCATCCCTTGAAGTAAGGCTTCGTATTCGGCTTCATTGTTCGTAGCCGAGAACCCGAGCCTCAGTGATTTTTCAATGGCAGCACCATCTGGCGATACTAAAACTATTCCGACTCCGGATCCTCTCTGGTTGGCTACGCCATCCACATAGACCTTCCAATGCAAGGTTCCTCCTGCTGAAATTGTGCCAACCGACTTTCCATCCATGTCTTTTTGCTCGGTTATTATTTCTACAGAGGGTTCAGCAAACTCCGCTACCAAGTCTGCGAGGACCTGACCTTTGATGGAGGATCTGGGCATATATTTAATATCGAAGGCCCCCAAAAGCGCACTCCACATGGCGATCCTTCCTGTGTAGTCAGCGCTTCGAAGCACTGCTCGAAGGGGGAACTGAGTTAGAACGATGACCGTATGCGCCTGAAAGTAATGAGGGAGCTTCCGGGTGGCATGTACTATCGCCAGAATTGCCTTTTCCAAAGGTAGGTATCGCACCTCGGCCTCATGTAATGATTTGCTCACATAGTAAACCGGTCGCTGCACCCCATTATCATCCCGTATCAGTACCAGGCTTACAGCATGGGGAGCTACAGCGACGTATGCAAACAGCACCTCGTCTGCCTCAGGGCTAGACATGATGGGTGGTCGTGACAGGTATTCCTTAAGCTGCTGGAAAGCCCTAACACAATCCTCCGACCATTCAAACCCTTTCCACTTGTTTATCAGGAGGTAAAAAGGTCGACATCGATCCGCTGATCGCGATATGAACCGATTTAATGCTGCAATCATGCCAGTGAGCTTCTGCACTTCCTTCGGATTCCGAGGAGCCTGTAGGCTGTTAATTGCTTTGATTTGATCGGGACTTACTTCTATTCCCCTGTGGGTTACCATGTACCCTAAGAATTTCCCAGACCCGAACCCGAATGAACATTTGGAAGCATTCAGCCGCAACCGGTGTTCCCTTAAGATAGCGAAGATTATTTCAAGGTCTTTCACGTGCTCGGACACCCTTTTACTCTTTACAACCATATCGTCTATGTAAACCTCAATGATCTTACCCAACTGTGGCTCGAACATCCGGGTCATCATCCTTTGGTAGGTTAAGCCTGCGTTCTTCAGCCCAAACGGCATCACCTTATAGTGATAATTTCCGATGGGCGTCATGAAAGCCATCTTCTCTGGGTCTTCTAGCGCAAGGGGTATCTGATGATAGCCCTGGAAGGCGTCTAGGAAGCTCATTCGAGGGTGTCCCACGGTTGCATCCACCAATCGGTAGATTCGGGGTAGGGGGAATGGGTTCTTTGGGCACGCCTTGTTCAGGTCCGTGAAGTCCACGCAGACCCTCCACTTCCCGGTCTTCTTCTTTACCACCACCGTGTTCGCCAACCATTCGGGGTAAAAGACCTCTTTAATAACCCCTGCTTTTTTCAGTTTTGCCACTTCGTCTCTTACGGCACTAGCATGTTCATTTGAAGGGCGTCGAGGTGGCTGCTTCTTCTGAGTGGAAGAGGGGTTGACGTTTAGGTGGTGACAAATAAGGCTAGGATCAACTCTCGGGGCGTCGTAGGCGTCCCATGCAAACACATCGACATTTCCTCTGAGAAATCTGACCAGTTCCTCTTTTTCTTGAGAAGGCAACTCAGAGCCGACCTGAAAAAACTTCTCCGGGTTGTTGTTGACAGCGATCTTATCTAAACTTTCACACCTTATCTCCTCGGCTAGCCCATCGCCTTACCATGCCGAGGTGGCTGGTTGCTATAAGCTCTCTGGGGCCGAGGACTTGGCACGGGGCCGATGTAAGATGGCGGCCACCATACACTTCCTGGCCACGGCCTGATCTCCTCGGATCTCTTCTACTTGTCCTTTGGATGGGTATTTTACTTTTTGGTGAAGTGTGGAGGATACGGCTTCTAGGGCGTGGATCCATGGCCTGGCAACTATTGCGGTGTAGGGTGAGTAAGCGTCGACCACGATAAAATTTACCTCCACCACCTCCGACCCAGTCTGTATGGGTAGTCGAATCTGCCCCTTTGGCGTAACAATCCTCCCTTCGAAGCTGAGAAGGGGGGAATCATAAGCTGCCAAATCTTCCGGCTTCAAGTTCAGCCCCTTGTATAGATCAGGGTACATTATCTCTACCGCACTTTCCAAGTCTACTAACACCCTTTTTACATCAAAGCCTCCAATTCTTAACGTAACCACCAAGGCATCGTCGTGAGGTTGAATAGTTCCTCTCTTATCCTCGTCCGAGAATCCCAGTATCAAAGAGCTTCCCTTTTTTGACCTTTTGGGTTCCCTTTGCCTGTCCTCGGAGGGGAGCCGATCAACAGCCAGTACCCTGGGGAGGGGTGGCCCAATTCTTCCTGATGCGGCGAGGATGACATGTATCGTTCTGGTGGGGGGTCTTAAGGACACATCCTTTCGAGACTCTTGTATTGCTTGACCGGGATGGCCGCTCGAGGGGTGCAGAAGGTAACGCAACTTCCCTTCTCGGACCAACTGATCTAAGTGATTCCATAGATTCTTGCAATCCTCAGTGGTATGCCCATGGTCCTGATGATAATGGCAATACAGGTTCTGGTTACATTTGGAAAGGTTTCCAGCCATCTTTCCCGGCCACCTGAAATAGGGCTCGTCCCTTACTTTCTCCAGCACCTGTTGTACTGGCTCCCTGAATACGGCATTTACTGTCTGCAGGTTGCTCTGTCCAGCCTGTCGCAAAAAATCTCTCCTCGGCTGGCTAGGGTTATACCATTCCGACCTAAAATCATTTACTTTGGGGGGGATGACCTTCTCCTTTCCCCTTCCTTGCAGCTGATCTTCCTCCACCCTTTTGTACTTGTCGATCCTATCCATCAACTGATGAACGTCGGCAACTAGTTTACCAGTGAGGGATTTCCTTAAGCCATGCTCGGTGGGGAGACCGCTTTTAAACGTGCTGATAGCAACATCATCATGGTTGTCATCTAAGTCGTTATACACCTCCCAATATCTATCCGAGTATGCTTTTAGGGTTTCTCCTTCGTGCATGGATAAGGACAATAGCGAGCTGAAGGGTCGAGGGACTCTGGTGTTCGTGATAAAGCGGGAGCAGAAAGCCTGAGTGAGCTGCTTGTAAGAGCCTATGGAATTTGTCTTCAGGCTATTAAACCACCTCATCGCCATTAATCCCAAGCTGGATGGGAAGATTTTGCACATTAGGGCTTCATTTTGTGAATAGATTGTCATTTTTTGGTTAAACTGACTCACATGCTCTACTGGGTCTGCTCGGCCGTTGTAGATGGCGAACGCCGGTTGGTTGAAGCGTCTAGGCAGCTTAGCCCCTTCGATTCTATACGTGAAGGGTGACCTTGAAACCTGGTCCAGCACCTTCTTCATAGCATCGTTCCCCGAACCCTTGCTGGAGGGGCTCTCATACTTCCGTACAGGGCGTGGTTCCCTTTCGTAGGAAAAGGTTTCACTTGGGGGGGTCCTTGACCTCCGTAGGTAACTCGCATCCTCCGCATTAGAGGACTCGCCTGAGTCAGAGGGAGATCGTTTTCACTGCACACGTCGTAACTTCCTTTTCAGGTCATCTATCTCTCGCTGCATGGCCTGATGACTATTTCGCCTCTGGGACACGTGACTACCTATCTGAGTGTGACTCTGGCTCGTCCGGATAGTATGCACACTTCCCTCACGATTCCCCCTGCCGCCTGGGTTGGCGGGGTTATTTTGCCTCTGGGACTCGGCGGGTTGTGTCTGTTGGGAGTTAGCCTGGTGAGGATTCTCCTGGTGTGGACCTAGTTCTGCCATGCTCGACCGTTATGCTAGCTGATGCCCTAGTTCTTTCCCACAGACAGCGCCAATTGTAGTTGCACGATTTTCCTAGTCCAAATCCTACTGATCAGGCCTTGGCCTAAGGCGCAACACACAATAAATCTTTGTAGAGGATGGATCAAAGAACTTAGCCTCAGTGAACTTAGTCAGTCTGATGCATGGACAACATCATTGTAGAAACAAAAACACAAGAATGGATATCTCACAGAGGATTTTATTTTCTGGGTACAGATGATACATTTTTTCGTCCCCCTCTTTGAGGGACTCCACTACATTATATAACTCTCTCATTCTTATCTGAACCTTACACTTGTTGATCATCTAAGCCCCCACTTGAGCATCTGTCCTATCAGACACCCTTATCACTCCCTTGTGAGTTGCAGTGGCCAAGGTAGTACTGTTCAGGGGTCTTTTCCTCATTAATGCGGCCAAGAGGGTGGTTGTGACACATTTAATGTGGTGGTGGCAGCTTTCCATGAGATATTTTGGGTTTTATTCTTTTTTATATGCTTGGAGGATGAACTGCAATGGTTTGGGCGAGCTCTTCGTTTGGACTTCGTAATGTCCGAGGAGGAGTTACTCCTCGGACAGGTTTCTTTTTCCGCAATTGGGTTTGAATAAGGTTTTGGCTGTGATTTCTCCTCGGACAGGATGCTTCTCGGACGGACCCGTAGTTTAACTAGCCCATTATTTTGGGCCGGGCCCCACAAAAAGATTTAGCAAAATAAATGTAAAATTCTTAGCAAAGCTAAGCATAGATTCTCTACGCGACAAAATAAATTTTCATAGTTAAAGAATAAGTGACCAACAATGTCAAAGTAGGTAAGAGTAACATAACAACACAGAATATCTTCATTAGATAGTGTTTTCTTATTATGTGATTTAGGAAAAGATGTATAGGAGAGAAAAGGGGCAGAGAAAAGTAATTTCTCTTGTTTGGTAGGTGAGAAAATAAAGAGGACAAGAAAGCGGGATGGGTCGTTATTTTCCCATAGTCTACAAATTTTTTTTTTTTTTTTTTTTGAGAAACATAGTCTACAAAATTTAGTACCTCTAAATGAATAAAAAAGTGAGAGGAAAAGGTAGATCAATTTAGCTTGCTTTAGAATTATTGTCGTCCACCGATTGAAGCTAGTTTGGAGTCTTTGGACTCAAATTTTCTACGGTGAGAGCAGCCACGCTTTTAATAAAGCCTTAAAGGAAGGACCAAGTTTTAAGTTAGCTTTAGAATTCTGCCGTTTATCCTCAAAAAAAAAAAAAGTTAGCTTTAGAATTATTGTCGTCCACTGGTTGGATTTTCTATTACAATTTCGGCTTGACCAAGTCTCCCGACTCTCCCTTACGTGTTTCTAACTACTGTCAACGTAATTTAGAAGTGTGATTTTTCGTGTCTCCATTGCCGACAGATTAAATAAAGGCTCCAAGCTCAAATTAAAGTATAGTCTTCTTGGTGAATTTTTTTTCTTTTCAAATATAATCTTGGTGAAAGTGTTACATTGCTTATATATATATATATATATATATATACACACACATACAGTTGCAATAGGATACTTAATATCCACTTTTTATTTTACTTTTTTTTTTTTTTTTCCTGAAAATATCTTTATCATTGAGATCAAATTAATTTTCTCAAAAAAAAAAAAAATCAAAGACCAAAAAAAGAGAATTTTAAGTTTTTAATAAATATATATGAAAGTGTTGTGAAAATATTGTGAACATAACATTCCTCTACAAGACAATATTCATAAAAGGTACATCATAATTTCAAATTAAAAAATAAACCATTTTTATTTAAGAAGTAAAAAATTAAAATTATAACCACCATACCAAATTTCCAATTTACCTTTTTACTTTTTCGTCTAATGGCAACTCAATTACCAAGACTAACCCATAAATTACTAATATGAAAACCCCCCATTTCCAAGCAACTGCAAAAAGAAAAAAAATTAAAAAATGCTTCTAAACATAAGCATGGAAGAAAACATTCTGAAATGAACTATGATCTTTATAAATAGCCTTTAAACCTTCAACATTGTAAATTGTCAAAGCAACGATGGCTAGCATGAAAACCACCTTTCTACTTGCTCTTATTTTCCTTCTTTTGCAAACTGAGTTTATTTCACTTGAAGTTATATGGTCCAATTCTAGTGCTGGCAACTCCACTGTGGGTTGCATTGACATGGAAAGGGAAGCCCTTCTTAAATTTAAAGAAGGTCTTGATGATCCTTCAAGAACTCTTTCTTCCAGGGTTGGCGAAGATTGCTGCAACTGGTTGGGAGTAGGCTGTAGCAATCGAACAGGTAACATCATAAAACTCGACCTCAATGGCCAACTTTTATGTGATCAAATGTCTGGTAATACCTCAACAGAATGTTGGAATCCTTTGATCGGTGTTTTATTTTCTCCTCTTTGCTTGAATTAAAATATCTAAATTACTTGGACCTAAGCAATAACAATTTCACTGGAATCCCTTTCCCAAATTTCATTGGTTCTCTCAATAAGTTGAGTTACCTTAATCTATCCCTTTCAAACTTTGGTGGAACGATCCCTCCTCAAATTTGGAATCTTTCTAACTTGCTTTATCTTGATCTCTCTTTGAATTCCCTAACAGCTTCAAACATAAATTGGCTCTCCGGTCTCACTTCCCTAAAATACCTCAATTTGAATGGCGTGAACCTTTCTGAAGCAACTACTGATTGGCTTCAAACTGTTAATTTGCTCCCTTCTCTGTTGGAGTTGCACTTGTCCAATTGTGAACTTCATTATCTCCCTCAAAGTTTTCCCTCTGTCAACTTTACGTCACTTTCAGTACTTGATCTCTCTTTAAATGTCTTCAACCCTTCTTCAATTCCTCAATGGGTGTTCAATTTCACTTCCCTCACAAAACTCGGACTTCGCCAGTGCAATCTCAAAGGCTCCATCCCTAAGATTGCAAAGGGGAACATTTGCAATTTGAGGAACTTAGATTTATCAGAAAATTATAATTTAAGTGGCGAAATAACAGAATTTTTCCAGGCCTTATCGGAATGCAGTAACAGTAGCCTAGAGGAGTTATATTTGGGCATTAACCAACTCATTGGGAATATCCCTCATTCTTTGGGGAATTTAAAACGTTTGAGAGTGCTTCAACTTTACGGCAACACATTCTCCGGTTCAATTCCATCATCTATACAAAATTTGTCCTGTTTGGAGATACTGTCCCTCGAAGACAACAAGATGAATGGAACCATACCAGAATCAATTGGACAACTTTCTGAGTTGAGAGAGTTGCGTCTCTCCGGGAATTACTGGCAAGGTATCATGACTGAAACTCATTTCCTAAATCTCACAAAATTGTCTTATTTTTCCTTGTCGTCATCATCTAGTAACCTTTTAGTTTTCAATGTGACACATGACTGGATTCCTCCTTTTAGTCTAAAATATGTCAAGATTTTGGACTGTCAATTGAACTCTACATTCCCTGCATGGCTTAGAACACAGAAGGAACTCACAAAGATCCATTTAGTAAATACTGCAATTTCGGATACAATATCAAATTGCTTGTGGAACTTGTCTTCACAGCTTGTGAAGTTAGATCTTTCTCATAACAAATTAATGGGAAATCTCCCTAAGTCATTAAACTTCTCTTTCTTGCTGAGGGTATTTCTAGATTTCAATCATTTAGAGGGTTCCCTACCACTATGGCCTCATGTGACTGAGTTATCTCTGAGAAACAATTCACTTTCAGGAACAATACCAATAAGAATTGGCCAAGAAATGTTATTCTTGAAAGCTTTGGATCTTTCTGGCAACTTTCTTATTGGTAGCATCCCATCATCCATAAATGAAATAACATATTTGCGCTCTCTTCTTCTATCTAACAATTATTTATCTGGAAATATCGACTACCACTGGGAGAGAATGCCAGGTCTGGTCTACATAGATCTGTCCAAGAATAATCTATCTGGTGGCATTCCAAGCTCAATGTGCTCACTACATCAACTTATGTGGTTGCAATTGAGTAACAACAATTTTTCTGGGAATCTCTCTTTATGCCTGAAATTTATTTCAAGCAAATCACTAATGACACTTGATCTTGGTGAGAATATATTATCAGGGCCCATACCAGAATGGATTGGAGAAAGACTTTCGTCAATAAAGATATTAAGCTTAAGAGGAAATATGCTCTTTGGGAAAATTCCTAAACAATTGTGCAATATCACTTGCATCCATGTCTTGGACCTTGCCCAAAATAATTTCTCAGGATCTATTCCATCATGTTTTGGTAGTTTGGTTGGTGACAAGTATTTTGATGGCATAATATTTGAAGAGATCACAGCGCATATGGATTTCGTTGTTAAAGGAAGACAATATGAATTCTACAATCAGATCTCAATTGTTAATCTCATGGATTTTTCAAAAAATAGTCTTTCAGGAGAGATCCCCACAGAACTAACAAATTTGACCTTTTTGAATTCGTTGAATTTGTCATGGAACCATTTGACGGGAATTATACCAGAGAATATTGGAGCTTTGCGCTAATTAGAATCTCTTGACCTCTCAAGCAACCATCTTTCAGGTCACATTCCTTCAAGCATGTCTTCCATGACTTTTTTGAGCCATTTGAACTTGTCATATAACAACTTGTCTGGACAAATTCCATCAACCAACCAGTTTCAAACCTTCAATGATCCGTCTATTTATGAAGGTAACCCACAACTTTATGGGCCTCCTCCATTGCCAACAAGTCTCTCAATGCCAAGTGACAGGAATGCAGAACATAAAAATGGTGAAGATCAATTTGAAAAGTTATGGTTGTACCTAAGTATTGCACTGGGTTTCATTGTGGGATTCTGGACTGTTTGTGGCAGCTTGTTGATAAAGAAGTCTTGGAGACATGCTTACTTCTGTTTTGCTGATAAAGTGAAAGAAAAGCTTTTAGTGGTCATTGCAATGAAAATGGTTTGTCTGCAGAGGAAGATTCAAGCAGGAAGTCACTGAGATTGGGCTAATGGGATCAAGCAGTGTAATATATATGTATTGTACTGGTTCTTTGGTTGTCATGTATCGTACTTAATATTTTTGCTTAAGCTTTTTGGTTAAGTAATGTCTCAATATGTGCCAAGTGGAGTCTTCTGTTATCTCCCCAACAGGAGCTTCAATAAATTTGAAGCTGCACGTGACAAGACAAATTATAGTTTGTGCTTCTCATGTATCCTGTAAAATATAGTGAAGATGCTTGTTACCTCCATTATGCACGAATCACAATGTCAATTTTTTGTTTGTTTTGCCATTCCAGATTGGGAATTGCATGGACTAATAATGGAGACATAGCAAAAGCACCTATAATCACAACCATTGAATAGACTACTATATCCTCAATGCAAGTTAACATGCAAAAAATTACTCTTTACATTTTACAGATGCAATAATAACATATAAGCTCCCCAAGCACTTGCACAAGATATTACATGAGTGTCAATTCATATTTCACTTTAAAGACTGCCTCAACCACAAATAAAAATAAAAATAATAATTGCGATTTGCTTGAGGAAAGCCAGGTAATATAAAAAGGGAGCTTTAAGATCAAATTTATGTCTTCTATGCCAGTTAGGAGTACCAATTCTTTAAAATATAGACATAGTAAAAAGCTAGGCATAGCTTCCAACTCTACGGTCCGGCAAGGCTCAGACTCTTCCTCCTCCCACTAAAGCTCAGGCTGCGCATCAAATTTGGAAGGCAACATCTTGCAGACTTGGCAAATTTTCCCTTCCCATGGTTGTAACTTCTGTTGTGTATTGCCTCACTACTGCATGCAGAGTTTGCTACATATCCATAATGGTTTTTATTTGTAGATTTTGAAGAAAGGGGACAAAAGATAGGATTGGTTTTTGAACTCTCTTGTATATTTTGACTGCCATCAATAGCATCATCCCTTAAGCTCTCTTGAAAAAGCTCAATTAGTTGTTTCTTCATATCTGTTGGAGAGGGTTCAAGAATGGGACTGGAGCTACTGTCCATGTAAACTGGTTTTTTGACGTGAGGAGTTTCTTTGAAGCCGCAATGATGGATAGGAGTGTTCCCACAAGAGGGGGTGGTATCTGCAGAAATTACAAGCTAGTAAAAAATCTAAGACGCAAATATAAACTAGTCTCTCAATTTCTTTTCTTTTTTTAAAAAAGAGAGTCTATGCTTAGAATTATAAACGTTAATAATAAACACATATAAGTCAGCCAAATTCTGAAACAAATTGAAAACAACTCTTACCACCACTGACACTGAAGAAATCTTCACAATCAGATTCTAAGCAGGACTGCAGATCAAAATATACTTCCTCTTTAGAACCTGCATAACGGGCACCATTCTGTTAAAGATGCTATATTGTTCAAGAGCAAGTCAAGAGGAAATGGCCGTAATGGTTATGTAAAACATTTACTAGAATGTGTAAGCTACAAAGTCACAGAAGTGGAAGACCTGGACTACTACATTTCCCAAACAAGTTTGTGTAAACAAGTTTGCATACTGAAGTCAAAATCTCCCAACTTCAACCCACAGTTGATTTATACATTCCTTGAGAGGATAGTAAGGTGGGATGAAAGAAAATATAAGAAGAATCAATACAAAGTAAAGAATATATAGACATTTTCTCAGCTATTTTTCTCATATTTTGGGAAGATTAAAAATGGTGGGCTGGATAGAAAATTAATAATCTCTCCTTTTTAACTTCTTTCCACTTTTCTAATTAATCCATCTTCCATTCTCTCTTTACCATTTTCTTTACTCTCACTTTTCCACCTTACCAAACGCACTTAAAAGACACCCAACAGTCCCAACCCAACAATCTTGGCGTATAATGGAGGCCATAGAAATAGCTGTTTATAATTATCTCCTTTGGCTGCTACCACACTACTGGAAAGTTCCAAAATTTCAGTCCAATAGAATTTATGCTGTAAGACATTACTATATTACAGCTTCCTTCCCCCTCCTGCACTGCAATTTTTTCTTCATTCCCTTAGAATGTCACCATTTGCATGTAGCCATTCACTCTTCAAAGTCAAAAGGTGATTTGCCTTCATTTAAAGAAGGTAATTGCTAATTCTACAGTTAATGTGCTAAAACATCAAACTGATTCTTGTGTACCCTGCAAGTGCAGATCCCTCCTAGAAAAGGAAAAACCAAAAAAGAGAGAAATCCAAGAAGCATTTCAAAGGACTAGTGTACTGAACCACTATGATTGAGGACTATGGAACCACTAAAACGGTCACATAATTTTTGTAGGTTCAAGCTAAAATAATACATCGACGAATCAAGTTATTTGAACCAAATCAAAATCATTTTCAACAATAAATGACAGAATCCACAAAGCTTCAAGTCATACTGTCATGGATCATATGTTCTTCAAGAAAACAAGAACTACATGTGTTACAAAAATGAGAACTTATTACATCAGAAAAGACAAGTTGATAATTATGCAGAACATGGTTAAGATAAGTGAGGATGAAACAAAGAACAATATAGTTCAAAAAATATAAACCATCAAACATGAAAAAAAAAAAAAAAAAAAAAAAAAAAAAAAAACCACAAAAGATAACGTGGTCATAGTCCATAAAAGGAAACAAATGTAAAAGTACACGGTAATGAAATTGAATCTAACCCAAGCCAAACTTATATCCAAGTTTAGAAACATACTTAATTCTCGAGAACTGCCTACAGGGGACATTGCTGACGACTGAGGCTTCAAACTAAGCTCAGACCTTGAGTTTTGGCAATCTACTTTTTTTTCCTTGATGGGTGGTTCAATGAAGACACTGTCCTGTGTTGATTCTGTTGAACCAATTGAGCATTGAAGGTTCAAAGCTGAGTCTGAGGTATTAGAAACAGGAACACAACTTCCCACGTTTCAACAAATGATACTACACTCATCCATTATAGAAACCCAAACACTTTGTGAAATACAAGAGAGACAGAAGAGAACAGAGAAATTAGTTGGGCTTCTAATGCTTATAGAAAGAGAAAAGTTGCTAGTTTATCACCCAACCAAATTGTTGGGGAAGGAGTTGATTGGTCTTGAAAGCGAAGTAATTGCATTTGCAGGCGTGGGTCCCTTTTAGAATTGCTTCATGTGGAGGGGTGTTGGTGACTTGGTGTGTAGGCCCGTAGTTTTGCAGTGATCGCTCACTAGCACGAAGGATTGGTTTTTTTTTTTTTTTTTCATATTCATATTCATGGCTTACATGCTGGAACATGGTGTAGATTTTAGATTTTTGAATATTAGGTGCATCAGAGGCCAAGAAAATTAAAATAAACCAAGAATGATTATGACATTTTGTTTGAAAAGTCAACTATATAGACATAATGATTAATGCAAGGATTGATTGAATCGGCATATCTGAAAGGTCGAAGATTGATTGAATCTGTAAGCCCATTATCAAATTCTTTTCCCCCTAAACATAGTTTAAATTTGATAACTTTTTAAAATATATATATATATATATATATATATAACGTTGCCTAGTTTAAACTCAAATAATAAATTATCTTTAAAAAAAAAAAAACTCAAATAAGGGAGTGTTTGGTAGGTAAGTTCAAATACACTTTTGATCATTTTAAATAACATTACACACATTTTCACATATATTTTCACCCACACGTATATCAAAAACACCTAAACAATATTACTCAAACTTCCTTACCAAACGCCTATTTTAAACAACATTACACACATTTTCATACATATTTTCACTCACACGTATATTAAAAACACCTAAATAACATTACTCAAACTTCCTTACCAAACACCCCCTAGTGTTCGTGTGAAGTACAACTAGTTTGGGTTTTCCTTTTCTTATTATTAGTTTTTCAATATATTCTTGGTAGACTACCTCTAAATGAACCCAATCGTGCGAAGCACATATTTGAAGTAAGTTTACATCATACCTACCTGCGGTTTGAGCAATGATTCAACTCTAATTTTCACGTAAACGACATCAAACATAATAATAATAATAATAATAATAATAAATAAATAAATAAAAATTACGTAGGAAGGACATATGGATAATTTGAGAAACTGTAAATTTCAAATAATGAAAACTCTCTGTATATGTCTATAAATATTTTTAAAAAGAAAAATTTAACTTGCCCCTTAGTGGCTCCATTAATATTAAGGTCCTCAAGGATCCTGATTGCTACTACAAAGAACAACAATATCTCCACTAAGGACATCGTAGAGACAGGGGCAGCCTAACATAATTTGGAGCCTAAGGCGAAAAATTTATGCGGAGTCTTTAATATGTAAATATTAATTAAACAAAATTATTTAATACTAATTAAATTAAGGTTAATTTGATACATTAAATACATAAATAATACCAACTAAACTAACGTTAATTTCATATAGAGAATTGAATATCATAGTTGAATTATAAATATTAATAAAAAGAAATAAAAATATATTGCGATTGAAAAAGATACTTTATTTTGGATATAAGACGATGCATAGTTAAATAAAGTTGTAATTTAATTTTTAATTTTATATTTTGATTTTAAGAGAGAGAGAGATAAATATTATTTGGTGTATAGTTTTGTAGGAAATTAGTTTACAAAAATCAAAGTCTCAAACTATTAGGGGAGATTAATCTATAATTGATGATTTAACACATTTGCAACATCTTTTTGAAATATTTTAGGGTTTCAATTGAGTTAAGGTTCTATTGGTCTTATACTTTGAGAGTCTTAATAGAAATGAAAAAGAAAAATGCGCTAATTAAAAGTACTATAAAATGTTCAAAATATAATGGGATATTGTTTCTTATTGATGAACTTTATCAAACTAATGAATGTTTATATCACTTTTTTTGTGATTAATAACATGGTAATTTGTAAGCTAATTGTAAAATTTGTACATCACTAATAAAAAAAATGTACAACCTTTAAAAAATATATATAATTTTATAAAAATTTGGGCCTATAACTATGAAAAATGGGGCCTTTTTTTCCAAGGAAATATTTATTTTTTAGTGGGGCCTTAGGCCTAGGCCTAGGCCTAACTTGCCTAGGCCTTGAGCCGGCCCTGCGTAGAGATCGCCAAGCATGCGGTGAAAATCAATTTTTGTGCATTTGATTAGGTGTGTATTTGGGTGTGGGTGAAAAATTAAAATTATTTCACTACTTAACTTATTTTTACTATTATTTATGGGCTCATTGTACTTTTTGATACTATTTATGGGCTCCACTACACTATTTCAACTAATTTTTACCTTTATCTACAGTACTTCTAACAATAATTTTTCAGTTTCAGCAAAATAAATGGTATCCAAACACACCCTAGGTCTTGATTGTGACTTGTGACTCTCCCCCTGTCTTTTTTCTTTTTTCTTTTTTTCTTTTTTTAATTTTGGTTCTTTTCACTTTTGTGTAATTAGAAGGATTGATGTAGTTTTTTTTTTTTTTTTTTTTTTTTTTGAAAACGAGGCATTCATTCATTCACGAACATGTAAAGAATCTTGGTACAAAGTCTCCACCGCAGGTGGTGGTGAGTCCTCTAACCAATAGACTACATCACTAATATTTTTTGCATACTTTGCTAAAGAATGCACAATCATATTCCCCCTCTCTTAATACAACTTATTGAAACCCGCTGCATCCCGTTTAGGTAAGCACAAATATCCTCATATACATGCCCAAGCAAGGAATTATGGCAAGACAAACCCGAGATGGCTTTCATTACTGTGCTGTTATCACCCTCAATTACAAACTCTGAAAATCCAGCTTCCAAGGCAAAAACAACTGCTTGTTGACACGCAAAAGCTTCTCCCTCTTGATTATTAGTTTGGTTTTTCATAAATTTGAATCGATTTCTAGTTTATCGTTCTTAACCATTGGTGTTGGGCAAAAAATAATAAAAATAAGATCTTGTGGATTTGTGCTTCTATTGATGTTGTAGAGAGTCCATATAAAATGAAGAGAGAAATGAGCAAAAGAGAGACTATTGGAGATGTTCAAATAACGTTAGTTAATTTATTATTCAATCAAGAAATTCTAATCCAAAGTTGATGATATTTCAATGTGCAATTTTCTTCGATTCTATCATAAATTTAATATTTGTATAATGCTTGCCATTGTTTTCAACGTGTCTTGGCAGTAATAAAGAATTTTTTACGTCCTTAAAGTATTAAAATCAGTATGTGTAAAGTTTTGCAAAATAGGAAAAGTTGCTCATTTTACACATTTTGAGCAAAAAAAACACCCAAATTAGTGGATGTAAATGCACAATTGCTATAGTAACTGTGCATATATACACAATTACTGTAGCTCTTCTATCTATTATTTTATATTTTTTTTCTCTCTCCCCTCTCTTGCCTTGTCAGACTCTGTCTCACCCACTCTTCAATGCCAAGAAGAAGAAGAAGAAGAAGCCAACCATCACAACAACCCAGCACCGCTAACCACCACCACTGCAACCCAATACCACCAACCACCACCACAACAACACGAACACACCACAAAATCATCAAAATCGTTCTAAATCTAGATCCAAATTCATCAAACCCATATACAAATTCATATAAATAATCAAACCGAAATTGAAAAAAGAAGGATAAGAAGAAAGAAAGAAGTTGCTGAAGAGAAGCAGAACAAAAGTTCACCTCCAGCTGCGGAAGCCATTTATGAGATGGGAAAGAACAAAAGTTCTCATTCAGCCACCCAAAAAAAAAAAAAAAAGAACAAAAGTTCTCATTGGGCTTTGGATTTTAAAATGACGTGTAGATGAAGCGATAATTACCAATTGTGAGGCTATCATTTTCAGCTCCTTCACAGTACATAAATGCGCTATACATATATTTATCTAAGATAACATATTGTTAGAACGATTAAAATTAGAGAATAAAAGTATATATAATTATACATATGATGATTCTCATACAATGACAAAGTGTATACACTTGGGATATATGATAAAGAGAAATTATTAGTCTACTGGGCAGTGGGCAGACTCCCCTCTAAGCCCAGCCAACTTTATGATTCCCCTACGATAAGCCAAACACAAGGGTTTCAACTTTTAATAACAAACCAATATAGAACTTTTAGTCCAAGAAATAAATTTCATATCAATACAGAATTAATAATTATTATTTCCTGTTTGCTAGTATCATCCTATTGTGTGCCAAATTTACTAGCCTCTCACCCTGTTCGTCTCTCTCTTGTATAAAATCACTTCTGCATTCATTAGTCATTACTCATTGGTGTCTTCTCAGGCATTGCAAGATGGATTACGAAGCTATAAAGGGTAATAGGATGAGAACAAGAAGCTTTCACAATGAAAACTACAACAGAAGGGCGTTTTTGAGGAATTATCCCCTTCACTGGGTAGAAGATGAATACAGCAAAGAAGATACAGCAAGGGTTTGCGGACAACAGCAATCAAAAGAAAGATGAATACAAAAAAGAAGAGACAACCACAGTGACAGTCGAAGACCAGAGCAATCAAAAGAAACCCAAGAAGATTTTCCTATCTGTGTTTTATTGGGGTGGAAAGAAGATTTTGTTATTCAGGAGACTCAAGCATCAGCTCAAAATTTATTTCATTGCATGCATCCCTAATGGCTTTAAGAAACCTACTGTGTTAATTTCAACTTGATTGCCCACTTCCTCATCTTCTTCCAAATTTCATTATTTGCATAAAGTACAGGCCAATGCCATTAACATATTGGCATACATATTGGCATACAATGTAACTTCACTAGTCCACAAAAGAACTTTCATACATGCCACACATAGCATGCTTCAATCTAGAAGTTTATATTTTTGTAGTTAAAGTTGCTCGCACTCAACCATATGAAATGGCATTGCAAATGAAACTTTATGTTACATTCAAGTAGGTTTCCAACTTAACATACCTACCATAATATACAACAAATGGCTGAGTTGTAACTGATTACTTTTTCAGTCATAATCATTCCTATGAAGAGTTTTTACAAACTAATGATCAAGCAAAGAATGGTTGCACCATCAATAAACAAATTTCCTGAGAAAAATGATCTACCGTCAATATGGAGTTGGCCAACTAGTTCTTGAAACAGTGGTTACCAGTATTCACACCCACAAAACCATATGATAATATTAAATTTCAAGGAGTGAACTTCTTTCTACATGATCCAAAGAAAAAGAAAGAAAAGGTTGCATCTTAATACAGACAAGATGAGGACTCAGAAAAAGATTATTGACACACCCATTGAGAAGCATCCAAAAGCCACCCACGGGCTCAAGCGCTCACCTGTTACAGAAAAAACAAGCAAGGAAATGTCTGCCATTATTGCAATGTATGATAGAGTAGGTAATATGCTCATAGAATCCTTAATAAATAGTTAAATACACACCGATCAAAATATGCTTGTACTTTATTTTCTCATCTACAGTTTGCAAGTTTACAAGTTTGAATGTCATAATCTGTACATCCATCAATGAGCAATCTCCAATTCAGTGGACCCTTAGGTAATAACCCGACTAGTTGTCCTAAAAACTTCTAAATTAATCATATTTCACATAATAAAGCATAATTGTTAGGATTGATATAACCAAATCAGCATCTCTATTTTTGTGCTTTAAAATTCTTGAAATAATTTATTAAAAAAAAAAAAGAAAAAAGATGAATTTTAGGTCAAGGGACATAATTTGGGATTTGTTGGGCACTGCTTTTTTTTTTTTTTTCCTTTTCCTTTTCTTTTGTGTGAATAACATCTAAGTGCATCAACTACGACATCAACCAAGCCATAATCCCACATTTTTAGGATTGGGATTTGCTATGAATCCTCGACAAACTAGTTGAGGTCTCCCACATGTATCCTTTGCAAATGATCAAACCATCTCATGTAGAGCCCTCCCTATCTTTAAGCGAATTTTCTTATTTCAATTTTCTCTTTCCTTTATTTCCACTTATTCCTTTTAACATTCTCATTTCAACTCCTCTCCTCAATATGATTGAATATTGTACTAAACTTACATTACATGCACTATGTATTAATCCTACTTGGCCAAAAGTCTTTAGATTCTTGTTGTGGGTCCAGCCCACTTTAGTGGCAAGAAAGCCACATAAAGTGCAAGACTCCTATTAGAAATAGGAGACCATGTTGCTATGGAAAAATAAAGTGGCGGCTAGGTTATTTACCTAACATATAAATAGAGTTTTATATGTGATAGGGTGGGCAGTAGAAAAGAAAAGAAGAGTGCTTCCTGGAGTGAAAAAGAAAAAGGAAAAGAAAAGCTGCCAAGTGTGATTGCAGTGAGTGCAGTGAAGAAAGAAAAAATTGTGTGTGAGAGCAAAGAAGACAAGGAGATTTTCTTTAGCCATGAGACATATACGAGAAGATTAATTTGGAGTTTTTCTCTAGGGGTAAATTTTGAATGCTACAACCACGGGTAGTTGTTGTATTCAAAGTGTGACTGAAGATTTCAAGTGAGTTTATATTATTCCTAGAGAGATATTATTGTATTTGGTGAGGATCTCAAGTTAGGCATAAACTTGAGAGGATATTGTATTTGATTTGACAATAGCAAAATCATTGCAGCTCTGTGGATGTAGGTAAATTGTGGAACCATGTAAATATTGTCTTGTGTGATTGTTTTCTTTGGCGCATATTTTTTCTCAATTTTGCATCTCACAGATTTGGGATTTCGTGTATATTCCCTACAATTCTAAACTCTAAAGCATCTCTCCAAATTCTAACTTGACATTGACTCCTACATCAAGTTTCATTCACTAAAAGTATATCTTCTGCAAAAAGTATACACCAAGTGACTTCATCTTGAATCAATTTAGTGAGCTCATCCATCACTAGTGCAAAGAGATATGGACTTGGTGATGATCCTTAATACAAACCTATAGTGATAGGAAATTTGCTTGTGAAGCATCCACTTTTTCTAATACTAGTTTCAGCTCTGTCATAAATATCCTCAGTGTACTTGGGAGGAACTCCTTTCTTTCCTAAAATCCAACACATAATTTCTCTATAGACCCTATCATATGCTTTCTCTAGGTCAATAAAAACCATATGGAGATATTTATGGGCTTCTCTATATACTAGGAAGTTAAAACGAAAAAGAAGGCTCCTTTTCTATTTTTCTTGTTATCTTTACCTTGATGCCAACCCAAGGAGAGTTTCCTAGGTCTCCATCATCAACATTCATACTTCATAAATACACCCAAAATATATATATATATATATATATATATATTTATTTTTCCCCAAAAAGAAAGGAAGAAGAAGAAAGAGGAAATTGTCCTGAGAAGATAACAGATAAAAATCAAAATAAAAATGAAGTGAAAAGAGAGAAACAAGGAGTAGTTGTGGACTAGTCCAACAAAAATGGTGGTAAAACATCTAAATAAAGGCCTACCTATTCTGGCTGCCTTCCAAAAGAAACCACGAAACCTGTCAAATAAGCATATTACAGTCATTAGTCCACATTGTAAGTTTGTAACCACTTCATACAAATCAACCATCAGGCCAAGACTGATTGCCTGTAATAACACTGAACCATGCTTAACATGGATAGATCAATAAAAAAAGGGACTAACTATACATAAATTTGAATAAAAGAAATAACAAAAAATTGACATTAAAAGGACAACAGGTGACTGAATTTCAGTCAGGTTGAAGTAATTAGCCTTAATCAGAGCTAGAATGGGGAGAAGGGGATGGAGGAGGCAGAAACCCTCATAAGATATTTCTGCAGGTTGTCTATTGTCTAATAATTAAGAACCAGATCTTGTCATTTGACAACATGCAAAGAAATATCACTATAGTAGGCAATTATTTTGTCAGAAAATTGTTTAA
Source organism: Quercus lobata (assembly GCF_001633185.2). Lineage (NCBI taxonomy): Eukaryota > Viridiplantae > Streptophyta > Magnoliopsida > Fagales > Fagaceae > Quercus > Quercus lobata. The sequence goes on from NC_044906.1 coordinate 54,092,139, forward strand.
AAAACCAGTTTTAGATAAAAAATTTTGAAACCATAAAAGATAGTATTGATAGACTCATTGCTTCTACAATCATGGTTTAAATTTTCTCCACAAGAGCAAGAAGAAGCACAGCAACCAAGGTAATATATGAGGCACTAAAAGAATCCAACTCAATGTGGCCTGCCACTAAGAAAATTTTGATGGTGTTGGGAGTAGAAAAGGCAGCAGCTATATGGAATTGGTATCTCAAGTAGGGAGCAGGTATCATGTTATGTACACATCATCCCTCATTCTTAAATGTGAAGTGATTAGTGAGGTACAACTTTGCCATTCAATGCGCACTTGCTGTCTTTGAATGTCAGCTTGGTTGGCCAGTTCACCTACTAACTGTTATGAAATGAGAAACCCAACTAGGATTTGTGATGTGTGAATGACAGGAAAAAGTAGAAACAGAAAAAGATTAAAACACAGGAACACAGGAACACCAAATTCACATGGTTCACCCAAAACTATAGGGTTACACCCACAGAGTTAATGTAGTTTAATTATAACGGTTACAAAAGGAGTTACAGGGATCATTAGCATATTCATATCGCCTTATTCAACTATTACTAGGGGTACATGCATGTGTGAAGTCACTATAATGGGCTTAGACTTCTAATGTATTCTCAATACCCCAGTAATTGTACGGACACCAATCTGACAGGGGGCCAAACTGCCGGCATAGTCAACACAATAGATCTAACTCCACACACATCCCATTACTAACTATAACAAGCTAAATGCAAGAACAGAAAATGTGTTTACTGTAAAAGGTTCAGAGATTCAATTAAATCACTCTCCAACAAATTGCTATAACTTAACAAAACAAATTGCAGGAGAAGAAAATGATTGCAGTATTTTCAAAATAATCATATCAAAATGAGACAACCACGAGACCTATCTATCAATCAAACACGAAAATCACACTCTAAAAAGAATAACAGAGACAAAATACCCCGTTCGCTGTTCAAGGATTGCTGGAAATTGCATCTTCAAGTAAGTGCAGGCGCAAATTCCCAACAGCACAACCGTTAAAAATGAATGGAAGTTGAAGAGTGCCGACTGGATCCCAGATATAACAATGTCAAAATTTCATTAATTTCAAACTTAAATCAACAAGAATAACTCAAGATTCAAATACTAAATAATCTTTGTTACCATGTCCGGTTGTCCTTGTACAATTTATTTCCTTCCACGAAATCTACAAAAATGAAGAAATAAAACATCATGAGCAACATAATGCATAACACAAGCAAACACTAGCACAAGAACAACGAGCAAACCTAAATTACGCCTCAATAAACCAAATACACAACAGTAACAAAAATGAGAAATACCAGTCATTTACATTCACATCAATCAGAGTTGGTGTATCTCACTTTACAAATAGAAAATAGAAATAAAACTTTACCGTACAAATGGAGTTCCTAACGTCGACAATACGAAAAACCAAGTAATTCTTGAACATATATTTTCTTTTTTCTTGATATCTTTTGTTAACACTTATACATAGGAATTGACGAATCACATAATTCACATTTTTTATCCTGTGATTGAATAAAAAAATACGAACCAAACAAGGAAGATTCGAATCCAAAGCTTTGGCAGCCTTAGCGTTCTCAAAACCCTAAATCTTAATACGTACTCCGTTGCCGAAAATCTCAATTTTCACGAATAATACTAATAACAACAAGCGAGTGATTCCCACCAATTCCACTACGAATTAACGAGTTTAAAAAGGGAGAGAGAGAGAGAGAGAGAGTCTTACTTTAGTCGAAATGACGAAAAAGGACACGGGGGCCGAGCAGGAGAACAAGGAATCCAGGAGTTTTCGGAGCTCAGCTATGAGAGAGCCTTTGTTCGGAAGTTATACAGAAGAGGAGGGAGAAATAGAAAAGAAAAGAAAAGCGCATGCCGGGAAATAGATCTACTTCGGTGCATCACTCAGCAAATGACGGAGCGCCACGTCACGGAATTATACTAATACATTTATAAAGTGTTATTAGTGACACTAACACGGAGTTAAGAAATTCAGGCACGAGGGTTTTTTATTTTATTTTATTTTTTTTAAATCAGGATTGAGATGGAAAATGTGAACTTGCTTTTAATGACTGAATTTGAGAGTTAAGAAAACAGCTCTCAAATCTTAACCATTGAACGAAAAAAAAAAAAAAAGTTAGGAAAGGTTAAAAGTTAAAAAAGTGAAAGAAGTAGAAAGTTTTTGTGAGATGAATGAGAGTAATACACTCAATTAGAGCTTTTTGCATTATTTAGTATTAACTTGTAATCTCATGTCTTTCTCAAAAAAAAAAAAAACTTGTAATCTCCTGTATATGCATGAATATACTTAAAAATATATAATAAAATTATTATATAATTTAAATATTTTTTATGGTCATTATTATTGTGGGGCCCGGCCCAAAATAATGGGCTAGTTAAATACGAGCCCGTCCGAGAAGCATCGTGTCCGAGGAGAAGTCATAGCCAAAACATTATTCAAGCCCAACTGCGGCACAAGAAACCTGTCCGAGGAGTAACACCTCCTCGGACATTACGAAGTCCGGACCAAGAGCTCGCCCCAACCATTGCAGTTCACCCTCCAAGCATATAAAAAAGAATAAAACCCAAAATATCTCGTGGAAAGCTGCCACCACCACATTAAATGTGTCACAACCACCCTCTTGGCCGCATTAATGAGGAAAAGACCCCTGAACAGTACTACCTTGGCCACTGCAACTCACAAGGGAGTGATAAGGGTGTCTGATAGGACAGGTGCTCAAGTAGGGGCTTAGATGATCAACAAGTGTAAGGTTCAGATAAGAATGATAGAGCTATATAATGTAGTAGAGTCCCCCAAAGAGAGGGACGAAAAAAAAAGGTATTCGGCACTTAAGAAATAGAATCTTCTGTTAGGTATCCATTCTTGTGTTTTTGTTCCTGCAATAATATTATCCATGCATCAGACCGACTAAGCTCACTGAGGCTAAGTTCTTTGACCCATCCTCTACAAATATTTATTGTGTGTTGCGCCTTGGGCCAAGGCCTGATCAATAGGGTTTAGACCAAGAAAATCGTGCAACTACAATTGGCGCCGTCTGTGGGAAGAACTAGGGCATCAGCTAGCACAACAGTCGAGCATGGCAGAACTAGGTCCACACCAGGAGAATCCTCACCAGGCTAACTCCCAACAGACATAACCCGCCGAGTCCAACAGGCAGGATAACCCCGCCAACCCAGGCGGCAGGGGGAATCGTGAGGGAAGCGTGCATACTATCCGGACGAGTCAGAGTCACACTCAGATAGGTAGTCACGTGTCCCAGAGGCGAAATAGTCATCAGGCCATGCAGCGGGAGATAGATGACCTGAAAAGGAAGTTACGACATGTGCAGCGCAAACGATCTCCCTCTGACTCAGACAAGTCATCTAATGCGGAGGATGCGAGTTACCGATGGAGGTCAAGGACCCCCCCAAGTGAAACCTTTTCCTGCGAAAGGGAACCACGTCCTGTACGGAAATATGAGATCCCATCCAGCAAGGGTTCGGGGAACGATGCTATGAAGAAGGTGCTGGACCAAGTTTCAAGGTCACCCTTCACGTATAGAATTGAAGGGGCTAAGCTGCCTCGACGCTTCAACCAACCGGCTTTCGCCATCTATAATGGCCGAGCAGACCCGGTAGAGCATATGAGTCAGTTTAACCAGAAAATAGCAATCTACTCGTAAAATGAAGCCCTAATGTGCAAAATCTCCCCATCCAGCTTGGGATCAATGGCAATGAGGTGGTTCAACAGCCTGAAGACAAATTCCATAGGCTCCTACAAGCAGCTCACTCAGGCTTTCTACTCCCGTTTTATTACAAACACTAGAGTCCCTCGACCCCTCAGTTCGTTGTTGTCCTTATCCATGCACGAAGGAGAAACCCTGAAAGCATACTCGGATAGGTATTGGGAGGTGTATAACGACTTAGATGACAATCATGACGATGTTGCTATCAGCACGTTCAAAAGCGGTCTTCCCACCGAGCATGGCTTAAGAAAATCCCTTACTGGTAAACCAGTTGCCGATGCTCATCAGTTGATGGATAGGATCGACAAATACAAAAGGGTGGAGGAAGATTAGCTGCAAGGAAGGGGAAAGGAGAAGGTTATTCCCCCCAAGGCAAATGATTTTAGGTCGGAACGATATAACCCTAGCCAGCTGAGGAGAGATTTTTCTCGACAGGCTGGACAGAGCAACCCGCAGACAGTGAATGCCGTATTCAGGGAGCTAGTACAACAGGTGCTGGAGAAAGTAAGGAACGAGCCCTATTTCAGATGGCCGAGAAAGATGGCTGGAGACCCTTCCAAACGTAACCAGAACCTGTACTGTCACTATCATCAGGACCATGGGCATACCACTAAGGATTGCAGGAATCTATGGAATCACCTAGATCAGTTGGTCCGAGAAGGGAAGCTACGTCACCTTCTGCACCCCTCGAGCAGCCATCCCGGTCAAGCAATACAAAAGTCTCGAAAGGATGTGTCCTTAAGACCCCCCATCGGAACGATACACGTCATCCTCGCCGCACTAGAAAGAACCGGGCCACCTCTCCCCAGGGTGCTGGCTGTTGATCGGCTCCCCTCCGAGGGCAGCCAAAGGGAATCCAAGAGGTCAAAAAAGGGAAGCTCTTTGATACTGAGGTTCTCGGACGAGGATAAGAGAGGAACAATTCAACCTCATGACGATGCCTTGGTGGTTACGTTAAGAATTGGAGGCTTTGATGTGAAAAGAGTGTTAGTAGACTCGGGAAGTGCGGTAGAGATAATGTACCCTGATCTATACAAGGGGCTGAACCTGAAGCCGGAAGATTTGACAGCTTATGACTCCCCCCTTCTCAGCTTCGAAGGAAGGATTGTTACGCCAAAGGGGCAAATCCGACTACCCATACAGACTGGGTCGGAGGTGGTAAAGGTAAATTTTATCGTGGTCGACGCTTACTCACCCTACACCGCAATAGTTGCCAGGCCATGGATCCATGCCCTAAAAGCCGTATCCTCCACACTTCACCAAAAAGTAAAATACCCATCCAGAGGACAAGTAGAAGAGATCCGAGGAGATCAGTCCGTGGCCAGGCAGTGTATGGTGGCTGCCGTCTTACATCGGCCCCATGCCGAGTCCTCGGCCCCAGAAAGCTTATAGCAACCAGCCGCCTCGGCAAGGCAAAGTGATGGGCTAGCCGAGGAGATAAGGTGTGAAAGTTTGGAGAAGTTTGCTGTCAACAACGACTAGGAGAAGTTTTTTCAAGTCGGCTCTGAGTTGCCTCCTCAAGAAAAAGAGGAACTGATTAGATTTCTCAGAAGAAATGTCGATGTGTTTGCATGGGACGCCTATGACGCCCCGGGAGTTGATCCAAGCCTTATTTGTCACCACCTGAACGTCAACCCCTCTTTCACTCCGAAGAAGCAGCCACCCCGACGCCCTTCAAAGGAACATGCTGGCGCCGTAAGAGACGAGGTGACAAAACTGAAGAAAGCAGGGGCTATTAAAGAGGTCTTTTACCCCGAATGGTTGGCAAACATGGTGGTGGTAAGGAAGAAGACAGGGAAGTGGAGGGTCTGCGTGGACTTCACGGACCTGAACAAGGCATGCCCAAAGGACCCATTCCCTCTACCCCAAATCGACCGATTGGTGGATGCAACCGTGGGACACCCTCGAATGAGCTTCCTGGACAACTTCCAGGGCTATCATCAGATACCCCTTGCGCTTGAGGACCAAGAGAAGACGGCTTTCATGACGCCCATCGGAAATTATCACTATAAGGTGATGCCGTTTGGACTGAAAAACACAAGCTCAACCTACCAAAGGATAATGACCCGAATGTTCGAGCCACAGCTGGGCAAGATCATTGAGATTTACATAGACGATATGGTTGTGAAGAGTAAAATGGTGTCCGAGCACGTGAAAGACCTTGAAAAAATCTTCACTATCTTAAGGGAGCACCGGTTGCGGCTGAATGCTTCCAAATGTTCATTTAGGGTACATGGTAATCCATAGGGGAATAGAAGTAAGTCCCGATTAAATCAAAGCAATTAACAGCCTACAAGCTCCTCGGAATCCGAAGGAAGTGCAAAAGTTCACTGGTATGATTGCAGCATTAAACCGGTTCATATCGCAATCAGCGGATCGATGTCGACCCTTTTACCTCCTGATAAACAAGTGGAAAGGGTTTGAATGGTCGGAGGATTGTGTTCGGGCTTTCCAGCAGCTTAAAGAATACCTGTCACGACCACCCATCATGTCCAGCCCTAAGGCGGACGAGGTGCTGTTTGCGTACATCGCCGTAGCGCCCCATGCTGTAAGCCTGGTACTGATACGGGATGATAATAGGGTGCAACGACCGGTTTACTATGTGAGCAAGTCATTACATAAGGTCGAGGTGCGATACCTACCCTTAGAAAAGGCAATTCTGGTAATAGTACATGCCACCCGGAAGCTCCCTCATTACTTTCAGGCGCATACGGTCATCGTTCTAATTCAACTTCCCCTTCGAGCGGTGCTTCGAAGCGCCGACTACACAGGAAGGATCGCCATGTGGAGTGTGCTTTTGGGAGCCTTTGATATTAAATATATGCCCAGATACTCCATCAAAGGTCAGGTCCTCGCAAACTTGGTAGCGGAGTTTGCCGAACCCTCTGTAGGAACAATAATCGAGCGAAAAGACATGGATGGAAAGTCGGTTGGCACAATTTCAGCAGGAGGAACCTTGCATTGGAAGGTCTATGTGGATGGCGCAGCCAACCAGAGATAATCCGGAGTCGGAATAGTTTTAGTATCGCCAGACGGTGCTGCCATTGAAAAGTCACTGAGGCTCGAATTCTCGGCCACGAACAATGAAGCCGAATACAAAGCCTTACTTCAAGGGATGACGATGGTTCAAAGATTGGGCGGAAGAGTAATAGAAGCATTCTCGAACTCCAGGTTGGTCGTCGGACAAGTGATGGGTGAGCTGAAAGCCAGAGATGCTAAGATGCAAGAGTATCTAAGACAAGTCAAACGTCTACAAACGAGTTTTGAGTCCTTCAATCTGACGCACATTTCCAGGAGTGTAAACACCCATGCAGACTCACTGGCCACTCTCACCACGTCCTCGGCGCATAATCTGCCGCGAATGATCCTTGTTGAAGATCTAGTCCAAGCAAGTCCCATTAGAAGAAACCCGGCCCAAGTCCATCAGATCAGAAAGAGTCCCTACTGGATGGACCCCATAAAGAACTTCCTCCGAAACGACATCTTACCGGAGGAAAAATTAGAGGCTGAGAAGATACGCAGGAATGCTCCTCGGTTCTGGCTATCAGAGGACCACAAACTATATCGGCGCTCCTACTCTGGACCGTACCTACTTTGCATACATCCAGAAGAGTCCGAGTCTCTGCTTGAAGAGTTACACGAGGGAATTTGTGAAAGTCACACCGGAGGAAGGTCGCTGGCGCACAAGGCACTCACCTAAGGATACTGGTGGCCGAACATGTAAAGAGAGGCCCAAGAATACGCTAAGAAGTGTGATCAGTACCAAAGATTTGCCCCAAACATCCACCAACCTGGAGGGGTTCTCAACCCCCTCTCTAGCCCATGGCCGTTCGCACAATGGGGTCTTGATATTGTCAGACCTTTCCCCAAGGCTGCAGGGAACAAGCGATACATAATAGTCGGAACCGATTACTTCACTAAATGGGTAGAGGCTGAACCTTTGGCCAACATTAGGGACGTGGATGCCTAGAAATTCATCTGGAAGAACATTATCACCCGCTTCGGAACTCCACATACGCTCATTTTCGACAATTGTCTTCAATTCGACAGTAAGAGCTTTAGGGAGTATTGCCGCGAGTTTGGGATCATTAACCGATATTACACCCCCGCCTACCCCCAAGAAAATGGGCAAGTCGAGGCCGTGAACAAGGTCATAGTGAACGGACTGAAGAAAAGACTGGATGAGGCAAAGGGGAGATGGGTAGAAGAGCTCCCGCACGTCTTATGGACCTATCGGACAACGCCGCGACGGTCAACCGGTGAGACCCCCTTTTCGATGACTTATGGAGCTGAGGCCGTGCTCCCAATCGAGAACAACTTTTCCACACTAAGGTCTAACTCGTTTACCCCAAACGGTAACAACGAGTTATTGGGAAGAAGTCTAGACCTAGCCGAGGAAAGAAGGGAAAAAGCAACGATTCATATGGCCTATTATCACCAGAAGCTGAAACAAGGGTATGATGCCAATGTTAAACTACGACCTCTAGGTCCAGGTGATCTCGTGATGAGGAAGATTCTCGGCAGCGCAAAAAACCCCTCTTGGGGGCAAGCTGGGGCCCAGTTGGGAAGGACCATACCGTGTCACATCCGTGGCCGGGATAGGCGCCTACTATCTGGAAGATTTGGATGAAAAAACTGTACCTCGACCATGGAATGTAAATAACCTCGGAAAATATTATTATTAATGAAAATGGCTTAGCCCATGTTTTGTTTCGTGATTATCCTCTGCCTACTGGTCTATTTACGACTGTTCATAGTTTTAAACAGAACCTAAATCCTGCATGGATCCTCGGACCACAGACTTGGGGGAAATTATTACTTATGGCAACTGTTCATAGTTTTAAACAGAACCTAAGTCCTGTATGGCTCCTCGGACCACAGACTTAGGGGAAATTATCACTTATGACAATTTATCCAAGTTTTAAACAGAACCTAAGTCCTGCATGTATCCTCAGACCACAGACTTAGGGGAAATTATCACTTATGACAATTTATCCAAGTTTTAAACAGAACCTAAGTCCTGCATGGATCCTCGGACCACAGACTTAGGGGAAATTATTACTCATGACAATCTATCATAGTTTTAAACAGAACCTAAGTCCTGCATGGCTCCTCGGACCACAAACTTAGGGGAAATTATTACTCATGACAATTTATACAAGTTTTAAACAGAACCTAAGTTTTGCGTGGCTCCTCGGACCACAGACTTAGGGGAAATTATTACTTATGATAATTTATCCAAGTTTTAAACAGAACCTAAGTCCTGCATGGCTCTTCGGACCACAGACTTAGGGGAAATTATTACTTATGACAGTTTGGGAAATCATTTTATGGCGTGCGTGCAGTCTAGCATCATTGCAACCCTCATTCAAATTCACTGCACAGCATCCTTTTCATCTCGACCGTTTATATTTATTTGTGTCATTGCAAACAAAAAAAAAAAGAGCGGTACTAGCATACATCCATAGAAATCAAGGCAAACATTCGATATTAATATTCCGAGGTCGATACAAAGAGAGGTCCTTACAAAAGAGCGCAAAAACAGGACGACTCTCATTCAAAAAAAAAAAAAAAAAGGAGTACAAAAATTAAAAGCCTAAAAGCTAAGCCTTAGCAGGAGGATCTTCTTTCTGCTCTGGCTGAGGAGGAGGAACCTCGATGGTAGGGTCCGTGATAGGATCCTTCGCTTTATCAGGCGCGGGGACGGCATCAGGCACCGCCAGATCCTGTTCCGAAGCTGCTTGGGCGCCATCAGGATTCTCTCGGATCTCCTCAGGATAGAAGATGTTTTCGAGCAGTCTTAGCGCCGAATCCGCAGGAACTCCTGTAGTATCAAGGGCATGAGCCCATGAGATGCTGCAATAGTCCCTGCACACCTCAGGGATCTCCTCGGATAGCCTGGCCTCCGTTTCTTGGACCCCGAGCTGGCGAGAAGCGCTCTTTTCAGCCTCTGCAGCCTCTCGGATCAGCTGAGCCTCCTCTTTGACCCGCCGCAGCTCATCCTCTCACTGACATCAAAACCCCGCTTTTCTCCTCGGAAGGAGATAAAAATCGAGTTTTGAGGGGCTATTGTGGGGCCCGGCCCAAAATAATGGGCTAGTTAAATACGGGCCCGTCCGAGAAGCATCGTGTCCGAGGAGAAGTCATAGCCAAAACATTATTCAAGCCCAACTGCGGCACAAGAAACCTGTCCGAGGAGTAACACCTCCTCAGACATTACGAAGTCCGGACCAAGAGCTCGCCCCAACCATTGCAGTTCACCCTCCAAGCATATAAAAAAGAATAAAACCCAAAATATCTCATGGAAAGCTGTCACCACCATATTAAATGTGTCACAACCACCCTCTTGGCCGCATTAATGAGGAAAAGACCCCTGAACAGTACTACCTTGGCCACTGCAACTCACAAGGGAGTGATAAGGGTGTCTGATAGGACAGATACTCAAGTGGGGGCTTAGATGATCAACAAGTGTAAGGTTCAGATAAGAATGATAGAGCTATATAATGTAGTAGAGTCCCCCAAAGAGAGGGACGAAAAAAAAGGTATTCGGCACTCAAGAAATAGAATCTTCCATTAGGTATCCATTCTTGTGTTTTTATTCCTGCAATAATATTGTCCATGCATCAGACTGACTAAGCTCACTGAGGCTAAGTTCTTTGACCCATCCTCTACAAATATTTATTGTGTGTTGCGCCTTGGGCCAAGGCCTAATCAATAGGGTTTAGACCAAGAAAATCGTGCAACTACAATTATATTTTGTTATCTCTTAGAAAAACTTTGTAAAAATATTATTTAGTAGAAAATGTAAATTGTTCATATTTATTTTATTTTAATTTTTTTATTACTTCTTAATTTTTATTATTCTAAATATTTTTTTTTTACCGTCACTATTTCTAGACTTTTTGGTTTTTATAATTTATTGTTACTACTCTCATATTAAGCCACATCAATAGCCACATCTCTCTCTCTCTCTCTCTCTCATTTTTAACTTTTTTTCTTCTTATTAATCCCCAAACTATTGTTATATATTTTCCAACATTTTCACTTAATTTTACCTTTTCATCTTCCCACTACTATCTACCTTAAATATCACTCTTCTTCTATTCCTTTATCTACCTTTATTTTTGCTTATTCTTATTCTCATCTTTTTACTATAAATTTGTAATTTTCTCACATTCTATGCATAGCTTTTCCAACCCCCATACAAAAATATATATATATATATATATATATATATATTTCTCTCTATCTCTTTTTTTTTTTTTTTTTTCATTTCTTGGTTTTTTATTTATTTATTTATCTTGCACCTCTATTTTATATTTATTAACTTTTGTGTTCTTTAGAACTCTACTTTGGGTTAATGATACATGTTATCCTATTGTATTATAAAAATAGTATATACGAATATAGTATTATTCTATTACATAGCATTAATTGGGTGTTTGTTAGTTATTATAAATCTTTTAACCCCTTTTCTCCTCATATAATTTTCTATAATTTTTTTATTATTTCTCACATTCTCTTTTTAAAAAAAAAATGATTACTCTCTCTCTTTCTCTCTCTCTCTCTCTCTCGACTTTTTATTATTTCCTTGCCACTCTACTTTAGGTTGATGAAACATTGTATTTTTTTTATAACTCTATTTTAGGTTAATATATTTTGGTGTTGTATTTTTGAGTTCCCTAATACAAGTTGTCACGCCCCATACCCCCAAAAGGTCCAAAGCATGAGAAAGACATCTCAAAGTACCTGTAGATTTTTCCTTTTTGACAATCCAACCCACATAAATCATATCAAGTACTAACATCAAGAATTATCATAATAATTCCATTGAATATACTCCCTAAATAAGTCAGAGGTCTAAGCAATAATTACAAGAACCATTGGCCATAAAAAAATAGAGGTCTGAATGAATAATTACATATCATCAGCTTGTCCCATCAGTGGGAATAACATCACAACCACTATAATATACAAAAGAATGAGTCAAGCCTATTCTAAGATGTACATCATCTAATATCTCCATTACAAAAGTTCATCGTCCATCAGTAGTTAGTCTAACTACTGTTAGCCACCAAAAAGCTGTCTTAAAAGATTGTTGCCTACTCTAAAAAGTTTATAAAATAATGCGATGAGACAGAGCCCAATAAGTAGCATATTTAATAGGGGTAGGGGAAATGCAAGTTCCATTTTCAATAATAGTATTATGATATGACAAGAATGATTGAATAATGAAACACAAAGTTTCTCAAAGTAAATACCTTAAAACTATATACTAGAATCTGTGAGCACCAACAATATAATTTCCACAACCATAATATTTAACATAAGGTAAATTATCACAAATATACCACACTACCACATAGACTGGTCAGGGGATCCAATTCACAACTGGCATGATATTGTCCTCTTTGGTATGCATACTCTTGGCCCCATGGACAGCAGCCTCACCCATACCCTCAAGGTTTTTCTCTCCCCCCATGGGCAGCAGAGAAAGCGTGCTAAATAGAACCTCTCTTGCATGTGGTCTCTTGGCCCCATAGGTAGCAGCCTTACCTACACACAATTAAGGAACCTCTTCCCCCCATGGGTAGTAGGGAAGAACGAGTCATCCAAAGTAAAATGACACTGACTTAAATTTGATTCCGTTATCACAAAGACTACGAAAACCAAATCAGGTGATCACCGGGAAATCACACATGGCATGGTGTTAAAACCACATAAGCTCACAGGTTACATTACTTTGAAACACATAGTTCATATCCAAGTAGTTTCAGAAAAACCTCAAATAATTTAACTTTTACAAAGTTTGTAAGGTTTTCAACTTCATTCTTGTCAAGAGATTTTCTATCAGTTTCCCAAATAATACAAAAGAAGATATGCATCTTTAAATTTTCTAATATACCATAAAATTCATGATTTCCTTATCAAAGATTAAATAAAAGATGCTCATTTTTTCATATCAACAATTCATACATTTCCTCAAATGCAATACCAAATATGATGCATTTTCATATATAATCATACATATATTAAGGTTATGACACAATAGTTTTAGGAAAATATAATTTCCATGGGTAGTTTCCAAAAGCGTGTCTACCCCAAAAACATCATTTATGCAACATGTTTATTTTTCAAAAATCTCATTAAAAAGCTACTTACCTCGCAACCGCAAAAGCCTAATTCTCCAAGCTCCAAGGAGATTAGCTAGAACCTAAACAATATCAAGTAAACTATCACAATAAGAATAGAGCTTGAAATTGTATCTAGCTACAATTCAGGAATTACCAAATGAGCACTTAATTAGGCAAGCCTAGTATTTAACCTCATCAATAATAATATATCTCACTTCCAAAGTTTCTTAACAAATTAATTCACAAGGCATAAACTCCAATTTATAAAGTTGATCCCATTTAATATCATCTCCAACATTATGACTAGCTTCCCTAAAATTTACACTACACCATCAAAAGACCCATGAAAGCAAAATCAAAATATCCTCCAAGACAAGAAATTTTGGATATCAACTAACTCCAAATAAATCCAATGGCAATGGAAAAAAATTAGATTTACCAACTATCACATGTTATAACTCAAAACCCCTAAATTTTCCACCATAAATAAACCTTAGGTAGTCATCATTAGTACAAACCATATACCCACTCATCAAATAATTCCACCAATACAAAACCCATACATACAAACACATAAATATCACTTCTAATGCTCATAGATCACATGGGTATCATTATTAAAGTTTAGATAAAAATAACCTCAAGCAAAAGTGTAAAACCCACCAAAAAGATTAGAAATTTTTACCTCAAAAAAAGGATGTGAATGTGGGTTCACAAAAATTTTCCGGTGATCTTGCTGGAAAATGATGGTGGAAATGGTGGTGGTAGTACCAGTGAGAGGATATAAGAGTAGTGAGGAGTGTATGTGAGAAAACAAAAAAATGAAAAGAAAGGAAGAGTGAGCCGGCCAAAGAGTAAAGGGATGAGTGAAAATGAGTGGTGGGTAGTGGGGTTAGGTGGGGCACGTGTGGTCCACTAAAAATCTGACCTTACACTTTTTTTTCTTTTTTTTTATTGACTAGGACGTTACACAAGTAGTCTCTTCCCTCTTAAAACTTTGGTTTGACTTTTGTTTAAGTTAAACTTAGCTATTTTGGAAGTGAAAATTTGAGTTTATATCAAAATATAATATTGGTTATGCATTTGAATGCGTCTATCAATTATTTGATAAATATTAAAAAGTAATTTTGTTATGAGTTTCGATTGTCATGGTAATCTCCTTTAAAAGAATGAGTAATTTGAGTAATTTATTTGAAACTTAAAAAATTTAGTTGTACAGAAAAAAAAATTTGGAAAAACATAGCACACTATAACATAATTCCAAAGAATATGGACCAGCTCATAAATGAATAATATTAATCAAACACTACACCAAACAAATAGAATGATATATTGGTAGGGATAGAAAGATGAAAAATAATTTTAGAAATTGTTTAATTTTTATAGAAAACAAATTATCTTTAACAAATTTTAAAGAAAAAAATTATACATTATACTACAATTACTAAATAATTATCTATTCTCACGCATTGCATGGGTCTACGGCTAGTTAAGATTAATTTTGAGAACTGATTTGATGTAGATTGAAGCTACAGTGTTAATATCAAACTATTCCATAGAAGCTTGTCACTCATGTTGGAATAACTTAAGTGTCTCACAAGGTTGCAATACTTTTGGTTTTTTTAGAAAGGAGTAATTGGATGAAAAATAGACTATTTTCTCCCATGTATTTGGATCAATGTTCCTAAATCCTGCAAGAACCAAATTCTACATTTAGCATTACCAAAATTAGGAAGAAAAAGAAAACCCCCAATCATGTTTTGAGATTTTCTATTTCTTTGTGACACACAAACCCATCAAATTTTTGAGGCAAATCTATTATTATCTATTGCATTGCAAGATTAAATTGTTAACACATAATAAGAAACAATGTGCTAAACATAGTATTTATGACTGTCAAAGCCAAACAAAAATTGAGAAAGGTACCACATCAAAAGAGAACCATTGAACTTAAATATATATATATATTTATATAAATATGTATGTATATATTGTAAGGCCGTAATTTGGGTCCCAGGCCACAATTTGGGTCCCTAGCCCAAGTGATGGATGAATTTAGGCCCAAAAAACCCAATACAATAAATTTGTAGAGAGTGGGTTGGAAAACTGGGCTTTAATGAGTTGAACAACAAGTAAAATGGATTCAGATGATAAGAAAAGGAAGATAGACTGATTTAAACTAAAGAAAATCATCATCAGCAAAGTCCGAGGATATCAGTTCTTATATATTTCTCTCAAGTTGGATTACAGACTCAGTTCTTGACTGCTACAGTGTTTTTCTCTTAATTTCTCGATCCTCTTCTCTCAGGGTATCTCTTCCATTTTATACTATCTTCAACTTCCATCTCCACCCTCCACGTGCAGATCAAATTGTTGGTGTTGATTCTTGTCCCATCAGCACCTTCCTAAAGTCTTTAGGTAGTAGCTGTAAGGCTGAAAGTTACTGTTCAAGTATCACTTCATCATTAATGCAACCAGAGAGTTAGCTGCAAAGTATTTAATGCGGTAGTAGCAGCTTTCCCTTTAGATATTTCATGACTTTCCCCTGTCCTAGTTCTTCCTGATACTTATCCTTATCCATGGAATGATCTAGAACGTTACTTTTGATGGCAAACCATACCCTCTAACCTCGGCTTTTCTCAACCGAGGAGGGATTCTTCCTCGGACCACCCTTCTGGATGGCTTTAATCGGATTTCACTTCTTCACTTACTAACATAGATCCTCATGAAAGTATTTATCTGTCCTCAAATTGTTTAATGTCCTCGGATTGGGCCCCTAGCCTAATATATACATAAATATAGGCTCCTAGGCCTATCACCCCTACAATAGCCCCTCGAGATTCTTCTTTCTGGCTCCTCGAGAAGAAATGAGGAATTCGATGTAATGATAATTCCTTCACGCCCATTTGACATCACCTCTGACGGTACAGATGCCTTTTTTAACTGCCCAAGGCCCGCTCTTGACACTTCGGCATACGAGACTCGCCCTCATTAAATTTTTACGGCTCCATGTTCCCCACGTTCTATGATGCGATGCGATCCAACGGCTGAGGATTTTGCTGGAACCCGGGCAGGAATTTTCTTGCTTATAACTTTCTTTTTGATATAAATACTACCTGAATCAACCACTCATCTCACTTTAGCATTTGTTTCACTTTAACGCTCATACACTGAACCTGCGAACTTATCCAACTTACTCGTGCCCTCTCAAATTCCAAGAGCCTGTCCGAGAAGAATTTTCTTCTTTCTGTAAGTCTTTATAAACCTTTTCACTTTATTTTTCCACATACTTTTCTTTTCTTTACGTCCTTTCCTCCTCGACTCCTCTTATTTCTCTCAATCTTCTTAGTTCCTCCAAACCTTCTTAGGAATGGATAGATTCGCCAATTTGGTAGACTCCGATGAAGGAATAAAGAGCTTTAGAACTCTGTATAGGATCCCGCCAGGAATGTTTATTAGGTATTGTAAGGAGGGAAAGTGGCATGAAAAAAGGCAAGAGGGAGAAGTGGTAATCCCAATGATTGACTTTATAGAGGGTGGCCATGGGCACCGTCACCAAGGACTATCTTAGGACTCATAGGTTAGCTCTCACCCAATGTGCCCCAAACATGTTCAGAATCTTAGGGAGTGTAGACGCCCTTAATGAAAAAATGGGCTTAGGGTTGACCCACCACGATGTCAACTGGATTTACAATCTCCACCATCTAAAGGGGCAAGGGTACTACCTAAAATCTAGGTACCATGAGGTTAGGCTCATCTAGTGCCTCCCCGACTCCAACAAGGGCCTAAACAAGGACTTCTTGATCGTGTCAAGGGAGTGGCACAATGGCCTCTCCTACTCGACGAGAGAGGGGAAACTAGGTGGGGTCATAGGTCTAAGTTAAATATCTGTATTTGAGTTTTCTTTTGGCTCGTTCTGCTTTTTTCTAACTATGTCTTTCTGTTTTTCCCCATGGTTTTGCAAATAAGAACGATGTTGTGCCTAACTTCAACCTTGTCAATCAAACAAGCCTAGATAAAATACTTAAGGCCGAGGTGTTTGTCCATAGTGACGGCCAGCTCAGAGCAGCACATCTCATTCTCGGCTACACCCCTATATCCAAAAGCTACTAGGTGCTGAAGTGCGTCATCAAAGCTAAAGACCCTCGTCTACATTGGATAAGCGTAGCCGCCCCGGGTTTTCTTATCACCAGTTCGATCCTAAAAGACACGCTCACCACCGATCCCATACCTGAAGGCATACCAAAGGTAGCCTTGCCACCATAGTATACAACCGGAGAGGCCATTTTTCCTCACCCTGCCATTATAGAAGAAGAAGAAAAAGAAAAAGTAGTTGAAGTATCTGACTTCGAGGACGAGTTTAAAGTCTTCAATCAACCCTTGTCCCCAGGAGCTTCAACTGGTGACCTCGGCCATCCTTCCCCAGTCCAATCCAGTTACAACCAAGAAGCTGCCAGCATTTTGGACGATATGGGAATACAGTGCAAACAGAGGTCCACTCTCCAAAAACTGCTAGAGTCCCAACCAAGGAGGGACGCGCTTGGGAAGGTAGCCCAGACTAAGCTTCCCACTCCTCCACCTACCCAACCCCTCCGACATGAACTTGCCAACCTCAAAAAGAAAAGGGAGCAGAAGGGTAAGGGGGTGGTGAAAGGAGAACAAACCCACCCCTCCTAAGAGGATGAGGCCCAAAGAGGGGCCAAACAAGCTAGGGTAGGGCAAAAAGGCGACGACCAGAGGAGTGATTCTCAGGTCGCACCTCCATCTTAGACCCCCACCCCAATGCTGGATAGGGCTCCTTTGCCTGCTAATGCCTCCATCAGGGACTTCCGAAGAGGGAAGGCTGGTTATGTGGTCGATGCGGTGAAGCAGGCACTGCTACTCCCTGAAGATATGGCCAATCTAAGGTCCCTGAAGAGGCACGAGGTTTTCTTTAGTCTGAAAAGGGACCTCACGATGATAAGTTTCTCTATTCGCTCTTTTTTCTTTTCTTTTTACAAGTTTCCTCCCCTTTCTTCCTTTTACTATTTCTCTTTATTTACCTTTACCATGTTTCTTTCATCGGCAGGCCGTTTAAGCCACATTCCAGGCAGAAGAGATAACCAATTTTTGCCATTGCCAGATGAAGGAAGAAGAAGGGAGGCGCAATGCTGTCGTGGAGGCCTTCAATCTGGTTGAAAAAAGAATAAGTGAGATGAAGAATAAACTATCTGAGGTGGAGAGGGACAAAAAGAGCGCAGAGGCCGCCTTGGACAATGCTGAGAGGCAAGTTGAAGGCCAACGGGTGCTTCTTCACAATGCCGAGGATCAGCTAGCCGCCTTCAAAGGATAGATCGCCGCTTTGAAGAAGAAATTGGAGAAGGTAGAGAAGGCAAGGGACCAAGCCGAGCAAAAAGGCTATGATGTAGGGGTAGCAGAGACAGAGGAGGCCCTCAGGGCTGAGGTCTCGGGGGTATGTAGAAATTACTGCCTCCAAGTGTGGAATGAGGCCCTCAACCAGGCTAGGGTTGAGGCCTCTTCTGCCTTTAGGAGAGCAGAGAGTGTATACTACCCTCCTCCTATCCGCGCACTTGGCCCAGCCAATTCCAAGGCTGACACCTCCTCCGAGGTGGCAGAACTTGGAAAGGGCAACCCAGCCAAGACCCTTCCTTCTTCTAGCAACCTGTCTGAAGAGGCTCAATAGTAGGGGGTTGTTGAAAAATAAGCTGATGCTAACAAAGGAGTGGCCCCTGATGCCACCAAACCCCCAACTGTTCCTCAAGATCCATCTAAAGAGAAAAGGGTGCCTTCTACAATGGAGATAGTTCTATCAACTCTCCCATTGCCTGCCTAGAGTGACCTCAAGAGCAAAGATTCAAGATCTTCAGAGGCAGCGCTCTCCCAAACTACGAAGGGTCCACCAAAAGAGAAAATTGTAATTAAGAAGTAGTTTAGAATGTAGTTCTCTTTTTTTTTTTCTTTCTTTTTTTTTTTAACTGATGTCTTTATTTGCAAAGTTTGTAACGAAGTTAACCTTTTGTAACTAATTTGCCTTTTTCTAAGGCTTAATCTTAATGAAAATTGTAAGTCTTTCTTTCATACTTGTGACGTTCATATTGATCCAAACATGATTTTTGTTTCAGTTAACACTTAACAAATGTGGTGATGAAGTATAACTCTGCTTATTAATTTGCATAAGTGGCAGCATAGTTGTCACACATCATATGACCAGCATCAAGACATGCTAGATTTACTAAGTCCACCACCTCGGCAAAGTATGGCTTCAATTTTAAGAACATACACATTGATGTAGTATACATACAGGTTTAATTCTACTCAATCCTCCATTCATTAGTAGATTTAATGGACTAGAAGAGCAAGTAATTCTCAAACAGACATAGATATTCCTGCAAATGCTTCAAGTGATGCTCATGAGCATGTTACCAGAGTGAGGATCTCTGCCATTTAGAATGGCCGATTCTATTTGACATTCAAATAATCAATAGAAAACACTAATTTACCTCAGGCATGTGGTCTGAGGATCCAGAAAGGACCAAGGCTCTATTTGATACTTAACAGAATGATTAAAAGATATCAATTTACCTGAAGTATGTGGTCCAAGGAGTCAGGCATGACCAAGGTTCTGCTTGATACTTAAGAAAATATTACAAAGTGTTAATTTACCCAAAGTAGATGGTCCGAGGAACTAGACATAATTAAGATTTTGTTTAACACTTCGAAAAAGAGCTTAAAATATCAATTTACCCAAGGTATGTGGTCCGAGGAGCCAAGCATGACCGATGTTCTGTTTGATACTTAGAAAAATAATAGGAAGTATTAATTTACCCAAATCTTGTGATTTGAGGAGCCAGGCATAGCTAAGGTTCTGTTTAACACTTAGGTAGATGTCAAGAAGTATTAGTTTACCCAAAGCATGTGGTCCGAGGAGCCAGGCATAGCTAAGGTTCTGTTTAATACTTAGATAGATGTCAGGAAGTATTAATTTACCTAAAGTATGTGGTCTGAGGAGCCAGGCATAGCTAAGGTTCTGTTTAATACTTAGATAGATGTTATAAAGTATTAATTTACCCAAAGCTTGTGGTCCGATGAGCCAGGTATAGCTAAGGTTCTGTTTAATACTTAAATAGATGTTATGAAGTATTAATTTACCCAAAGCTTACGGTTCGAGGATCCAGACATAGCTAAGATTTTGTTTAATACTTAGAAAAATAACTAAAAATATCGATTTACTCAAGGTATGTGATCAGAGGAGCCAAGCATGACCAAGGTTTTGTTTGATATTCAAACCAATAGTAGAACGCATGACGCATAATATAATGAACCAAAATATGGTAAAGAAAGCTTTCATTAATAATAATACACTCTCAGATTGTTTACATTCCAGGGGCGGGGTACAACTTTTTCATCTAGATCTTCAAGATAATATACACCTATTCCAGTCACTGATGTGATACGATATAACCCTTCCCAATTAGGTCCCAATTTTCCCCATTCTGGGTTCTTTGCAATTCCCAAAACCTTTCTTAAGACCAAGTCCCCAGGTGCTAGCGGCCTTAACTTTACATCTGAATCATACTCTTGCTTGAGCTTGTGTTGGTAGTATGCCAGCTGAACCATAGCATTTTCTCTTCGCTTTTCAATCAAATCTAAACTCTTCTCCAATAGCCCATCATTGTTGCTCGAAGTAAAAGAGCTTGTTCTCAGCGTTGGAAATCCTGTTTCCAGAGGAATTACAACCTCAGCCCCATAAGTCATCGAAAAGAGGGTCTCCCCAATGGACCTTCAAGGTGCAGTCCAATATGTCCAAAGGACGTGTGGCAACTCTTCCATCCACTTTCCATTTGCGTCATCCAACCTCTTTTTCAGCCCACTCATTATGACCTTATTGACAGCCTTGGCCTGTCCATTCCCCTGTGGATATGCCGGGATGGAATATTTATTTGTTATGCCCAGGTCACAACAATATCTCCTGAAAGATTTGCTATCAAATTGAAGACCATTGTCCGAGATGAGTGTACGAGGGATTCCAAACAGAGTGACAATATTTTTCCAAATAAATCTCTTGGCATCCATATCTCTGATATTTGCTAGTGGTTCAGCTTCGACCCATTTGGTGAAGTAATCTGTGCCGACCAGTAACCATCTCTTATTCCCTGTTGCCTTAGGGAAAGGCCCTACAATATCCAAGCCCCATTGAGCAAAAGGCCAAGAACTGGACAGGGGATTAAGGACTCCTCCAGGTTGATGAATGTTTGGGGTCAATCTTTGGCATTGATCGCACTTCTTCACATACTCTTGTGCTTCCCTCTGTATATTTGTCCACCAATATCCTTGAAGAGGGCCCTGTGAGACAAAGATTTACCCCCTGTATGGTTTTTGATAGGCCACAAACTGAATGACCCCTTGTGATAGAAATTAATTAATTAATTAGTCAAGTTATTAATTAATCAATTTATCATGCAAACGTGTGGTAGCACAAAAAAATCACCAATAAACTAATTACGTAGCGAAAAATAAATAACACGATGATTTGTTTACGAATGGGGAAAACCTAACGGCAAAAACCCTATCAGGTGATTTTCAGGTCACCACTCTCGAAACTCCACTATTATCACAACAAGCGGTTACAAGTAAAGGAATCCCAAGTACCTTACCAACCTACAGTTGAACCCTTATCCCAATACCCAATTGGACTTGTTCTGTAGTGATAGTTCTCCTTTCTGATGCATAACTCCCAAGTACGTGACTAACCAATTGCGCGAATCCCAGTACACGACTTCAATCACCAACTAAGAAGATTGTTGGTTACAAAGTTCTTCAGTTCATCCACATGATGAAGATCAAGAAGATGCTTGGTCACAAAACCCTATGGTGCACATACACAGCAACTTCTTCAAGAGAAAGAGATGAACTAGGGCAAGAATTTCGTCTCTGATCACAATTTGCTTGAACAGAGTTTGCTCAATACTTGTACAACTTGTGAATTGTTTGACGGCCCTTAAAACAATCCTTTTATATGTCTAAGGTTAGGAGAAAAGAAAACTCAAAGACGTATTCACGGATCCCAAGAAAATCATATCAGAATTCTGAAATCCTTAAACCTCGACAGATAGGAGGTGTTGAGCAGCTGTCGAGCACACCGGGCTTTGAACAGCTTTCTTAAGCTCGATAGATGCAGCTGTCGAGTCAACTGTCAAGATTTAATGAATTTGCACTATTAGCTTGTTTTCTTGGATAGACTTAAAGGTTTCAACACTTGATCTTAAAACATAGTTTCTTGAAGTATTTAAACACATCCTAAATCTACCCAAATACAAGTAAATTGCGTTTTGTCAAAGGATAAGCCAATTACATAAAGTAGTGACATATGTTCCTAACAAGTGAAACACATATATCCTAACAATCTCTCCCTTTGGCAATCCGTGACAAAACCACAACAAACAAATGAACATATAAGAGAAGTCATATATCACTCAACTCATATTCACTTGTTGAATACAATAAAATCTATTCTAACACAAACTCTTGAAAAACTTTGCAAGAAGAAAGTTTATGGCAAGTAGATTTTGACAACCTGTATTTCTGAAATACTTTAAACAAAACTCATCAAGGTATCTTTGTGTGAAACAGAAATAATAGATTGCATACAAGTAATAAGAAGCATGTGTATAAAGGGAGAAAAGAAACAACAGGTGAAGGGGTAGGTGAAAGAAAAACATACATCAATATAAATAGGAGTAAAGTACAATGTATGTCTATAAATGGTCGCAA
Organism: Quercus lobata; assembly: GCF_001633185.2. NCBI lineage: Eukaryota > Viridiplantae > Streptophyta > Magnoliopsida > Fagales > Fagaceae > Quercus > Quercus lobata. The sequence goes on from NC_044906.1 coordinate 54,114,850, forward strand.
GACCTCGTGTACAAGAATAATGTATCTAAAAAAAAAGAAAAGAAAAGATATATATTATCCTCACTACATCCCTCAAAACATATCAACACTCCCCCTAACAAAATGGTCATATACTAACTCTCCCCTTAAGACTGACTACTCTCATATCCAAAACTACTCCCCCTTTCCAAAACTACTCCCCCTTTTTGTCACGAGTGATAAAGGGTAAGAGTGTCAAATAGACATCTCTTCGATAAAGCTAGCATCTCCATCAGCATCATCCGAAGCATCATCGTCATCACCATCATCATCATCCTCATCCTTAGAATCAGAAGCCACGGGAGAAGGTGGTGAAGGAGTTGCCTCAGGAGCAAAACCACCCATGGACGCCTGTCACCGTGCAATACGACCGACACGAATGTTCACCTGATACAACTCCATAGAAAGTGTATCTAGGCGAGCATCCATGCGCTGCAGTTGCGGCATGATGTCTCCTAACATCACATCGCCTGAAGAAGAGGAAGGAGCGGACGTGGATGGAGGAGAACGGGATGGAGCTGAATGGGAGGGAGGAGTTGCTAAATCCGACTGCCTTGATCGAAACTGGGCCTCGCTACGTTTAACGGTAGCGTAATCTATGGCACACATGACAATGAAATGGTCGGAAGAGGGAAAAGGAACAGAAAAATGGCGTAAGATCCTTGTGATAGCGGAAGGAAAAATGAGCTTATCACGGGACGCCGAATCTAGATGAACATCTGTAATAGAAAGAATGAAATGAGAAGGGAAATCTATAATAAGATGCTCAATAAGAGATAACAAAAATTGAGCACGAGGCTCTGTAATGGAGTTATAGTGAGAGAGTGGATGCAAAACAAAGGTCATCACCATGTTCATGAATCTAGGACCATTAGCAAAAGGTCTACATGGTGTAAACTGATGCTCACCCCAAACAAAAGGGCGCTCACAGAAAGCAGACATGATCTCATCCTTAGACACAGTCCTCAGACGCTCACAACTAGGATAGTCAGGAAACTCTATCCTAGGGACCCGAAGCACATCCGCAATAAGTTGCGGTGTGATAGGAATGCGCGTACCTCAAACGCGAGTGAAGAAAAAATGTACTAAATGATCAATCTCGTGCATGTTGGAGTAAAACTCCTGGATAAACACGAGAGGATAGGTGACCGAAATGTCACACAGTGACTCCCATCCCCTACGGTGAATGACAGTGGGAAGGTCGATGTCGGCAAAGTCCAACAGAATGACTTGGCATTTCGAATGAATGCCTCGTCTAGAAAAGTTCTCCGAGAACGCCTTGAAGGCATCATCATCACGAAACCAAATATGAGACAAAGTAGGATCAGAGGATGAAAAAGCTCTAGAACAAAGAGGGTTCTGGGCTGGAGTGGATTTACGCTTAGGTGTCATAGACACGACCAACGTAAACAGAAAGAGAGGGAGAGAAAGAAAGACAATCAAAAAAGTCTCAAGCAATTTCAAATATAACAAGTATAATGAGAAGAGAGTACGTATGCATGGGAAATGCATGAACATGTGACATGCAAAAGAAATTTCATCATGGGCTTAGCCCAATCCAAACCTAACAGCACACAAACAGATAGCACACATTAAATGCATGATAATACTCTTATAATGCTAATGTGATGCAATGTATGAGGTTTTAAACTCATTTAAGTGAAAACCCATCCCAAAATTTCAATAATAACTCATCAATTTTGAAAAACCCCAAAAAATTTTCAAAAACTCCAAAACCTAGGTTTCAAAACATGAAATGCATGAATGTGAAAGAATTAGAAGCTCACCAAGTGAAGAAAAACTTGAAAAAGCTTGAAGAAACCTTGAGGAACAATTATTGGAGTGAGATGAGAGAGTTTGGGAGAGAAATCAAAGAAGTATCAAGAGAGAGATCGAGAGAAATGAGGGTCAGATCGCACGAGGAAGTTTAAATAGACCAGCAGTAAATCTCGATAGATGAAGGTGTCTAGAGGTGTCGAGACATCTGTCGAGGAAGGTGTCGAGAAAATAGTCGTCGACAAATACAGGTATCGAGGAGGTGTCAAGGAACAAATCATCAGATACCAGATCAGAATCTCAATTGATCCAGCAGGTGTCGAGAAGCTATCGAGGAGGCAAAAGCATTCTCAATCGATCCACCAGGTGTCGAGATGCTATCGAGGATGCAGAAACATTCTCGATTGATCCACCAGGTGTCGAAGAGCTGTTGGGATTGCGATAAGAAAAAGCTAAAGAAACTCGACAGACAGCAAGGTATCAAGGAGGTGTCAAGCTAGCTTTTAAAACTAGTTTTTTGAGATGTGAAAAACACAGACATGAATGCAATCCAACATGCAACTCAACTAATGATCCAATCAACATATTAAGCTCCCAAAATCATTTCTCAATTAAAATTTTAAGCACATGGATCTTCAAAAACACACACACATTAAACAAATCTAACCAATTTTATATTTCAAAAAGAAGTCAAGACAGTTTAGTGAGCATACATTAACACATGTAAAACCTTGTGATGGCCAAATCATATTGTACCTGCACATGTATCAAGAATAGCAAAGAATATTGCGTGTTGTGTGTGAAAAACATTACAAGATTGCATAAGTGTATACATGTTATAACGATTTGAGATATGAGAAAATCACTTTAACTCACACACAATCATAACTACTTGATGGAGACTATCACCTTCGAGGTACATCCTATAACTCCCACATTTCCTAGAATACACGCTTGCAATCATTTTTGAAGCATTTTTTTTTTATCTTTTATCTTTTGATTTTTCTTTTGCATATTTTTCTTTTAAGCGTATCATGCATGGGCATATTAGAGAGAGAAAAGAAATACCCAATGATATTTGACATTCCAATTTTGCTATGCCTAAGCACACAAATTTCATTGACACTGCACTTTTGCTATGTCGAAGCATACAGATGTCATATTATGATTGGCGGGCAACAGTGGTGAGATGATTATTAATGCCTTTCTCTTAGGATTTTTTAGTCCTTCCCATCAAAAAGAGTGATACGAGTGTTAAGTACAAGAGATAACTTAATCTTACTCATCACTAACAAGAGCCACAAAGCTCACTTGCTTAGTTGTGCATAGAGATGCTCATCTAAGTTACAAATAATACAAAGTTTAGAAAATTTTGTTTCAATGGCCATCCAAGGTACACAAGTACTGATGTATACAAAACAAACACTGTTTTTGTATTTTTCTAATTTTTCAAATTTTTCAAAATTTTTTTTAATTTTTATGTAAAAAAAAAAAAAAAACAAAGCAGAACAGAAAAAATAACCCAACAAAAACATGTTAAACAACCAAGGCATAAAAACTAGACAACTGCATGAGGAAGAAAGAAAAAGAGAAGAAGATCATCCCATGGAGATAACACCAATGTTTTGACGAAGGAATTCGAAGCGTTTACTGTCAAGAGGTTTGGTAAACAGGTCAGCCTTCTGATCATCAGTGTGAATAAATTCAAGAGTGAGAGTACCATCTTCGACAAGCTCCCTAATGAAGTGATGTCGAATCTCTATGTGTTTGGTTCTAGAATGTTGAATCGTATTCTTAGAGATGTTAATGGCACTGGTATTGTCACAATAGATAGTGAGATGTTCTTGACAAATACCATAATTATGGAGGATTTTTTGCATCCATAGGAGTTGGGTGCAACAGCTACCAGCAGCAATGTACTTAGCTTCTGCAGTGGATAATGAGATGGAGTTCTGCTTTTTACTCATCCAAGAGACAAGATTATTACCCACATAGAAACAACCCCCTGAAGTACTCTTTCTATCATTAGCATTCCCAGCCCAATCAACATCAGAGTACCCAGCTAAGACATCACTTGTGTCCTTACTGTACCACACACCAAACTCAGTGGTGGTTTTGACATACTTTATGATTCTTTTTAAAGCAGTCATATGGGACTCTTTGGGATTAGCCTGATATCTAGCACACACTCCAACACTGTAACTAATGTTAGGTCTACTAGCAATAAGGTAAAGAAGACTACCTATCATACTTCTATATAGAGATGGATCAACACTTTTACCTAATAAGTCAATAGTGAGTTTAACATTTGGACTCATAGGGATTCTGATAGAACTAGCAGATTCTAAACCAAACTTTTTCACAAGATTCTTAGCATATTTAGATTGAGATAGGAATATACCTGAATCTTGTTGACGAATTTGCAACCCAAGGAAGTGAGTCAGCTCTCCAATCATGTTCATCTCGAACTCGGCCTGCATGAGTTTTGAGAAACCATGAGCAAGTTCATCCTTAGTCAATCTAAAGATGATGTCATCAACATAGACTTGTGCAACAATCAGCTCGCCATCTTCTCTTTTGATGAAGAGAGTCTGATCAGCCTTTCCTCTTGTGAACCCATGTGACACCAAGTATTGTGTAAGCCGATCATACCAAGCTCTGGGGGCTTGCTTTAACCCATAAAGTGCCTTCTTGAGGTACAGTACATGATCTGGAAAATGTAGATCAATAAATCCTTTTGGTTGAGCCACATAAACGTCCTTTGAGCAATCCATTTAAGAAAGCAGTCTTTACATCCACCTGATAAATCTTGAACTTTAATTGACAAGCCAGTGCAAGGAGAATTCTGATGGACTCCATACGGGCAACCGAAGCAAATGTTTCATCATAGTCTACTCCTTCCATTTATGAGTATCCTTGAGCTACAAGCCGAGCCTTGTTGCGGATCACATTGCCCTCCTCATTAGTCTTATTGCGGAATATCCACTTTGTACCAATGATGTGTTCACCCTCCAGTCTAGGTACCAAGGTCCAAACATCATTCCTTTGAAACTAAAGAAGTTCATCATGCATTGCTTCGACCCAACTTTCATCCTGAAGAGCTTCCTCAACTTTTGTGGGTTCAACCTGTGATAGATAACAAGAATAAGACATAAAGTTAGCAACACATTTATCAACAGTTCGTTTCCTTAACGTGAGTTCATTCATATTTCCTACAATATCTTCTGGAGGATGATTTAATTTAACCCTGGATGAAGGTCTTTTCTCTTCATGAGACTCAGAATTTGGTGAAGTGGGTATGTCTACAGAATCTTCCACAACAATAGGAGTATTAGGAGTACTTGGAGATGCAGGTTCTTGTTCAATAAGTTCATGAACTTCATTAGGCTTAGGAGGAAGAATTTCTTTGGGTAACTCCTTAATACCTTTCTAAGAACTAGAATCTGAAGACTCATCAATAACAACATTCACTGTCTCCATTACCTTCATAGTTCTCTTGTTGTATACCCGATAAGTCTTGCTTGTGGAGGAGTAGCCCAAAAATATACCTTCATCACTCCTAGATTCAAACTTTTCCACATTCTCTCTATCCTTGAGGATGAAACAGGTGCTTCCAAAGATCCTGAAGTACTTCACATTTGGCTTCCTTCTTTTCCATAACTCATATGAAGTCTTCTTGGTACCGGGTCTGAAGTACACCCTAATTAACCGTGTGACAAGCAGTGTTAACAGCTTCTCCCCATAAGTTTCCGGCCAAATCCTTGTTGTATAACATGGCTCTAGCCATCTCCTGAATAACTCTATTCTTTCTTTCTACCACATCATTCTGCTGAGGAGTAATAGGAGCAGGGAATTCTTGAGATATGCCTGATCTTTGGCAAAAGGACTCCATATATGAGTTCTCGAATTCTTTACCATGGTCACTTCGAATTCGATCAATCTTTAGGTTCTTCTCATTCTGCAATCTTGTGCATAAAGTTTCAATGTATTCAAGAGCATCAGACTTGAATCGTAAGAGAATGACCCAAGTGTACCTAGGGAAGTCGTCTACCACAATCATGATGTATCTCTTACCACCAAGAGACTCGGTTTTAGTTGGACCCATAAGATCCAAATGTAGAAGCTCCAATGGCCTAGATGTAGCTGATGTTTGAGTGCTTGGATGCTTAGTTTTTGTCTGTTTTCCAAGCTGACATGATCCACACACCACATTGCTCATTCTACTAAGTTTTGGTATTCCCAAGACTGATTCATGCCTAGATACAATAGCAAGATGTTTGTAACTAGCATGTCCCATCCGTTGATGCCATAAATCTTCATTTGGCAAACGAATGCTGTTGCACACAATATCAGCATCAGGAACCAATCCATAACAGTTGTCTAAAGTGCGAACACCGCTTATGAGGTTCTTTCCAGACTCATCCATAACAAGACATTTTCCCTTTGAAAATAGTACCATGAAGTCTTGATCACATATCTGACTTATGCTTAACAGGTTCACCCTTAGACCTTCAACTAGGGGTGTGCATGGGTTGGGTTGGGTTGGGTCGGGTTGAGAGGATTTTTTGACCTAACCCACATGGTGGGTCAAACAAAATTCAACCCAACCCAACCCATCACATAAGTCCAACCCAACCCACATGGGTCGGGTTGAACCCATAAGTTTGAAATTTTTATTATTATTATTAAATTGAGTAGAAAAAAAAATATTAATATATTAAAAAAACCTAAAGATTAGTATCAATGTAACTCCTTAAAGGCAAACAACACTAATGACTAAACAACAATAGTAATTTATTAGGATTTGTGTGAACTAATTGGTTTTTATATAGGATAGGAAGAACTGGCTATTTAAAAAAAATTATTAATTATATAATATTATATATATTAAATTAATATTAGTAGGAGGAACTGAGGAAATGCTGCTCTACAACTGTTTTTTTTTTTAAATTATTAAATATAATATATATATATATATATATATATATATATAAAAGTTCCCTACAATTGATTTAAAAAAAATTATTAAATATAAAAATATATTTTAAATATATATTAAATATGAGTGGGTTGGGTTGGGTTTGGCAGGTTTGTAATTTTATGACCCAAACCCAACCCAACCCGCCATAAAAAAATTTTTTGTAACCCAACCCACCAAGCCTTAAAAACCGACCCAACCCGGCGGGTCGGGTTGGGTTGAGTCGGGTTTAGCGGGTCGGTGGGTTTTCTACACACCCCTACCTTCAACATAAAGGACATTTGCAATGTCTGGCAGTCCAAGTAGAGAAATAATTCCATTTCCTTTTATTTGAGATTTGCTCCCATCACCAAAAGTGACATTGCCACCTTTTTTTGACTCGAAGGTTTTGAAGAGAGATCGGTCTCCAGTCATGTGTCTTGAGCAACTGCTGTCGAGGTACCACAAACATGTTTCCATAACTTTAAATGCGGATTTCATCATAAAACACACTTCATGTTTAGATGACAGATCAGTGGGTATGGTGCTTTCTCTCATCTGCCTTTTTCGAGCTAAGCCCTTAACTTTCACTCTTCTCAGATGAACTCCTTTGCACACTTTCATTCTGAGACAATCTAGTTTCTTCTTAGCCAAACTGAGATCTTTTTCAATAGTCATCATAAGATAATTCAAATAACTTTTAGACTTGTATTTTCTGAAACACTTAACCAAAAAGAGATTAGAAAAACAAGATGTATTTGAAAACAAAGATCTCTTCAAGCCGGTTATAGCCATGACAACAAGGGTCAATGGATCAACACAGTAAAGATTAAACCCTAATCAGAGTGTGTCTGCTCTGATATCACTTGATAAGCCATAAACTGAATGACCCCTTGTGATAGAAATTAATTAATTAATTAGTCAAGTTATTAATTAATCAATTTATCATGCAAACGCATGGTAGTACAAACAAATCACCAATAAACTAATTATGCAGCGGAAAATAAATAACACGGTGATTTGTTTACGAATGGGGAAAACCTAACGGCAAAAACTCCACCGGGTGATTTTCAGGTCACCACTCCCGAAACTCCACTATTATCACAACAAGCGGTTACAAGTAAAGGAATCACAAGTACCTTACCAACCTACAGTTGAACCCTTACCCCAATACCCAATTGGACTTGTTCTGTAGTGACAGTTCCCCTTTCTGATGCACGACTCCCAAGTACGTGACTGACCAATTGTACGGATCCCAGTACGCGACTTCAATCACCTACTAAAAAGATTATTGGTTGCAAAGTTCTTCAATTCATCCACACGATGAAGATCAAGAAGATACTTGGTCACAAAACCCTACGGTGCACATACACAACAACTTCTTCAAGAGAAAGAGATGAATTAGGGCAATAACTTCATCTCTGATCACAATTTGCTTGAACAAAGTTTACTCAATGCTTGGGAACAGTTTGACGGCCCTTAAAACAATTCTTTTATATGTCTAGGGTTAGGAGAAAAGAAAACCCAAAGACATATTCACGGATCCCAAGAAAATCAGATTAGAATTCTGAAATCCTTAAATCTCGACAGATAGGAGGTGTCGAGCAGTTGTAGAGCACACCGGGCTTTGAACAGCTTTCTTAAGCTCGATAGATGCAGCTGTCGAGACTTAATGAATCTGCACTATTAGCTTGTTTTCTTGGACAGACTTAAAGGTTTCAACACTTGATCTTGAAACATGGTTTCTTGAAGTATTTAAACACATCCTAAATCTATCCAAATACAAGTAAAGTGCGTTTTGTCAAAAGATAAGCCAATTACATAAAGTAGTAACATATGTTCCTAACAAGTAAAACACATATGTCCTAACAGTTTCCACAAATCCCTTCATGTAATTCTTTTAGGAGTAGCTCAACTGCTTCAGGGTGTATGCAGAGCAGATATGGTCTAGAAAAATAGCGTTTATATAACTTTCGGTTCTTGGACAGCCAAAACCGAGGAGCCTTCCTCCGTATCTTGTTAGCCTTGAACTTACTCTCAAGCAAGACATTTTACTTAAGGAATAGCATAATAGAGTCCATCCAGCTAGGACCCATCCTTATTTGATGGATGTGAGCCCCATCTCCCCCTACCTTAGTAGGTTTACACAAGTCTTCCACAAGGATCACCCGAGGTAAACTTTATGCCGAGGAGGTTGCCAGCGTGACAAGAGAGTCAGCATGTGTATTTCTACTTTTAGAGATTTGCGATAAATTAAAAGACCCAAATCTAGACTGTAAGTGTCTAACCTAGTTCAAATATTCCTGCATTTTAAGATCTCTGACTTCCAACTCTCTTGAAATTGGCCCACAACCAGTCTTGAATCAGAGAATATCTCCACTGCTTTTCCACCCATTTTCTGAACCATGATCATCCCTACCAATAGAGCTTCATACTTAGCCTTATTGTTTGTGGCCGAGAAGCCCAATCTTAAGGATTTCTCAATTATGATCCTCTCGGGAGATATCAGAACTAGCCCCACTCCAGATCCCCTGTGGTACACTGCACCATCAACTTATACCTTCTAAGACAAAGGTTCTTGTAAGGAGATTGCACCAATTGATTTTTCATCTATGTTTTGCTTTTCTAGTCCCTCTTCTAATAGGGTTTCAACAAACTTGGCCATTAGATCAGTGAAGACCTGACCTTTGATAGAGGTTCAAGACATGTACTTGATATTAAAAGTCTCTAGGATCGTACCCCACTTTGCAATCCTCTCTATGTAATTAGCACTCCGAAGTAGAGATCTAAGCGTGAGTTGGGTTAGGACAACAACTGTGTGTGATTGGAAGTAGTGGGGGAGCTTACGCGTAGCATGCACCACTGCCAAAATGGTCTTCTCTAGTGGTAGGTAGCGAACCTCAGTCTCATGTAGTGACTTGCTCACATAATAAACTGGCATATGTACACCACTATCAACCCACACAAGCACCAGGCTTACCGCATGGGAAGCCACAACAATGTAAGCAAACAAAACCTTATCCACCTCAAGCCTGGACATAATTGGTGGCCGAGATAAGTATTCCTTTAACTGTTGGAAAGCCAAGATACACTCATCGGTCCATTCAAATCTCTTCCACTTGTTCAACAACTAGAAGAAAGGTCTACACCTGTCTGTTGGCCAAGAGATGAATCGGTTTAGAGCAATAGTCATCTCTATTAATTTCTGAACCTCTTTGGGATTCCGAGGTGGTTATAAATTGTTGATTGCTTTAATCTGGTCAGGGTTGACTTCAATTCCGCGGTGTGTAACCATGTACCCCAAGAACTTCCCTAATCCGACACCAAAAGAACACTTAGAAGCATTAAGTCGCAGCTTATATCTCCTCAAGATCTCAAAGATATTCCCGAGGTCATTAACGTGCTCAGATTCCAACTTACTCTTGACCACCATGTCGTCTATATAAATCTCAAAGTTTTTCCCTAACTGTGGCTTAAACATCTTGGTCATCATCCTTTGATAGGTAGACCCCGCATTCTTCAGACCAAAGGGCATCACCTTGTAGTGGTAATTTCTAGTAGGAGTGACAAAAGCTATTTTCTCCTGATCATCCAAGACTAAACCTCAAATTTCTTATTCTAAAGAAATTATAATGAAACGACACACATATAAGTCAGATTGAGTTATATTTAGGGTGAGTTTGAATATCGTTTATTTTGCTGAAATTGAAAAATTATTCCTGAAAGTACTGTAGATAAATATAAAAGTTAGTTGAAATAATACAGTGGAGCTCATGAATAGTGTCAAAAAGTGTAGTGAAGCCTATGAATAGTAGCAAAAATAAGTTGAATAGTGAAATAATTTTAATTTTTAATCCTAACTCAAATGCACACTTAGGGTCTATTTGGGATTCGATTATTTTGCTGAAACTGAAAACTTTTTACTGAAAGTACTGTAGATAAAGGTAAAAGTTTGATGAAATAGTAGAGTGAGACTTATGAATAGTACCAAAAAGTGCAGTGGGACCCATGAATAGTAGCAAAAATAAACTGAATAGTAAAATAAGTTGGCAAATTTCATCCATACCAAACACACACTTAGTGTAGTTTTTTTTTTTTTTTTTTTTGTAATTATTAGGGGTGACAAAATCAACCAAAACCTACTAATTCACCCAAATTCTCGAGAAATTATAAGATCCTCATGGTGGACAAATGACGTGGTCTATCATTCCACTAAAAGACTCCTACTTATTTAAAATTGCTGAGTCAGAATTTTAAAACAGAAACTGATTAGTGACTCGGCAATTTTAAACAAGTGTGAGAGTTTTAGTGGAATGGTGGACAAATGACGTAGTCTACCATGAGGACGGTATAATTTCTCAAAATTCTCCTACTCTAATAAATCCAAACCTACCTAATTATGAATTGAGTTTAATGAGAATACTACTCTATCCTATTTTACCATTCCAAAAAGTCACTTTTCAATTATATAATACCATTTTTCAATACACCTAACATCTACTCATTAAAATAATATATTTTCACAATAAAATATATATTTTTTCCTTTTTTGTTTTTTCCCAATTTTCTCCTCCACACGTGTGTACCTTCCATAATCCTCCATTACTTTACTTTTCACCTTCTTCCAGACTCCTCCTCCATCATCCATATCAACTCAACTTCTCTACACAACAACTCCATCATCCATATCAACCTAGATCGGTGAAAAAAAAAAAAAAAAAAAAAAAAAAAAAAAAAAAAAAAAAACCCATCATGCCGATCACAACGCCACAGCCACCACAACGTTGATCACATATACCAGCAAACCTAGAAGAAGAAAAAAAAAAAACCATTAACACCCACGTCGATCACAATGCCACAGCCACCACAGCTTCACCGATCTCTGGCACGCCAATCTCGCCACCTACCGATCTCCACCACTCCGATCTCCACTGTTGTCAACACTCACGCCGATCTCGTCAAAACCCACACCGACCCATGCCCACATCAATCACAATCCCACCACCACTAGAGAGAGAGATAGAGAAACCCACAACCACCAGAGAGAGAGAGAGAGAGAGAGAGAGGGCGGGTCATCGAAGAAAGCACAGGGCCTTGGGTCTGAAGAGAGCAGAGAGCAAGTGAGAAAGAAAGAAGGAAGAGAGAGAAAAGAAAAGAAATAATGAGAGAGGAGAGAGAAATTTCGGGGTAAAAAAAAAAGGAGAAAGAGTATTAAATATTATTATCTAAGTTTAGAATTGTGTTACATTATAATTCTAAAGGTAGAATTGTACTGTAGCACAATTCCAAAAATTTTTACAATAATTTCCTTTTACAATCCCAAATGTTGAGATCTTTTGGGTTTAAAATGCCAAACCCACCTTACATTTGGCATTTGCAATGTCTAGTGCAGATGCTCTTAGACCAAGTGAACTTAAATAATAATTGGGCTTCAACTAAAAACACAATTGGACCCTGCTAACCCAAAAAAACCCAATTTTCAGCCCAGCCCTCTCACCCATTCTCATTTCTCAGCCCTCGACTCTCTCTCCCTCAGCCCCTTTTTGTTTCTCTCTCTTCAAGAATTTAGGGATTAGGGTTTTCGAATCTGATGCCTGTGATTTTCCTTCGCTTTCTTTTATTTTCTCACCTGCCAAACATATGTTAATTACTATTATTAAGAGGGTCTGTGAAGGAGTTTTCTTTAATTCCCACTCTGAGTCTACCCTAAAGTGATTTTCTTTTACTTTCTCAGCTGCCAAACAAATCTAATTTTCTCTCTCACTCACTTTTTCAGACCGTGTTGTCTCTTGCCTTTGTTTCAAGTAAGTGTCTTTCAAAAATTGGCTCTTTCTCAATATGTAATTCGGTCAATATGTAATTCTTCATTGGGTAGCCCTAGTGTTTGATGATTTACTTCAGTGATTTTTTCCTCTTTTACCTTTTTGTGTTCTGTAGAAATTGCCTTTTGGGTTCTGTTATTCTTTCCTATTTTTTTTGTGTGAATTTGATTTGTATATATTTATAATGGTTAGAATTAGCTTGGTGTGTGAGAAATATCTTTTACAAGCTAATTTTCAATTGGATATTGCTGGGAATTAAAGTAGTTATGTGAACACACATAAGGGTAGAAAGCTGGTTGATTGTTCATTTTGTACAATTTGAATATGTTTGCATCTCAGAGTTCCCTTATTTTTTCTGCAATATCTCAAATGCTAGTTCTAGTGTGTTCTACCTTTTCCTTTATCCTGTGATTCTCATATTTCTAAGCATTTTTAAAATTTTTAGGGTCCAGAAAATTTAATAACTGCCATATGAAGTTGAGAACAACTTATGAAAAGGTATAGAGTCTTCTAAGCTAAGATTTTGTAGGCATTGAAATGAGTGTTGAGTATCAACATGGATATAATGTCTAACAAGGAAATTTGGAACGATTAAGATGTTATGATGCATTCATATAAGTAGGAGGTCTTTAACTATAATGAGCAAGAAATTTTCTTGTAGATGTCCAACAATGCTAACAAGAAAACTGCTAGTGTTATAGGCCTTCATATCTGTCCTAAAAGATTACATCCATAATCTGGGAAGTGCAGGATGTGACAAATATAGAGGCAAATGTATCAGCAATAATAGCAGCAAACTAGGGGGTTAAAAAAAGAAGCACACAGCAGTGGATTATCAGATTTGCAGTTCTTTTTTCATGTTAAAAATCAGAAAGTCTTCGGATATGAAGATCATTGCTCCTTTATAAATGCAAGGCCTTTCATTTTAGTATATTATTGACTCTCCAAAAATCCTTTATAAATGAATTAATTTATGATATATATATATATATATATATATTTTTTTTTTTTTTCTGTAACGCAACAATTTAAGTTGATTGAAGCTAATTGCTATCATAGCAAGGGAAAGCTTGATTTTGTGTGAAGTTAATTGATATCCTCAATGCATTTTGACAAGAAAATGCATCATGTGAAACATAAGAGTTTGAAATTCCTTTTTGTTCCCAGGGTGGTCTATAAATATTTATTTAAAATTATCAAAAAAGAAAAGCAAAGATGACCTGTTTCAAATTCTGTATAATATTTGTTAATTGGTCACCCAGCCTTTTGTATCCCATAACAATTAACAATATAATATTGTTCCTCCTTTAACTAAACATGCATTGTTATGATGGAAATGATAATGATCCTATCCATGTCTGTGTATTGATATGATGGACATGACTTCATTTGTATGATCTTTGATATGCTAGTTTTAACCTCAGCTCAATTCTAATCATTTGAATGGTTCAACATGCTGAATTTTTGTTGTTGTAACACTTCATTGGTCATGTCAGTTAGTATATTGTCCATGTCATTATTGGTGTTGCAGTAACTAAGAGGTGGAATTTTGAACAATGGCAGTGGTATAAATACATGTGATTTCTAGTTAGATGTGCTGCTGTTAAACAGGTGATAGACGAATCTGCAAAGTTTGACATTCTTCTAAAGGTCAAGAGGGGAAGCAAAGAAGAGAAGTTTAAAGTGGAAGTTAATGAAGGTAGCTTCCACTTGAATCAGATGGAACTTCACAGAGTCCTAATTTCATTGTTCAGTGGGTATACCGATGGTGTTATCAGAGCGTGGGGCATTGGTTGCTACCAGTAAAGCTTCAGAAATTTGATATGCATTTCTGTTTTGAGCTATGTTGCATGGACACTAACACGGGTATGGATACAGGTATGGGTACGGGGGTACAGTAATTTTTGAAAAACAAGGGTACAACACGTCTGGGATACGGCAATTAATTAATTAATTAATATATTTAGGTATATTTTTAGACAAAATATGTTTATTTTAGGATTTAAATTAAGTAATAACAGAAAATAAGTACAATAACACTACAAAAATGTTGTCTAAAATACAATTTTTGTTCCATTACTAAATTACTAAACCCATAAGATAGATAAAACCAAATAATAAATAAATAAATAAAAAAACTTATAAAATAAGTAAATAACACGTGTAAATAAGTAAACCCAAAACATAACACAAGTGTATAAGTAAAGTCAAACTATTATATAAAATAAAAAATAAAAAATAAAAACAAAGAAAGAGAGTCGAAAGACCAAAAGGCAGAGAACCCAAAATTTGCAAGGGGAGAAATGACGGAGGCAGAGAGAAGGAGGTTTGAGGTCGTCAGAGGCCAGAGGGGATTGGTTGTTGACGATCTACTCCAAGAAGGCACAATGCATAGTTTAGATTAGAGAGAGAAACAGTAGAGGGAGAGAAAAGGAGCTTTGGGGTCGCTAGAGGGGGTTTGGTTGTCATCGAGAAGGCACACCACACGGATCAGATTAGAGAGCTGAGGGAAAGAGAGAGATCAGATCAGAGAACTGAGGAAAAGAGAAAGGCATTGGTCCAAATCCTGTTCTCTCTCTCTCTCTCCTATTTTATTTTTTAATTTTTTAATTTTTTTTTATAGTTTTGCCGTGTCTAGGACATTTTGGCATGTTGCAATTGTGTTAGTGATGTACCCAGATTTTTTTCAAAAAAGAAAAAAAAATAAATAAAGAGAGCATATGCCTTGGGTATGGACTTTAGGTGTCTTACTAGTACTCGTGTCGGACATGGGTACTTGGCCAAAATCGTTGTGTCTGTGCAACATAGGTTTTGAGAGCAAACAAGTTACTCTTGATAATTTGGCTGTTTGAAAGATTTAGGATTTTCTTGGTCTGGTTTTTTATTTTTATGTTGTACATGGTTTTGAGGTCAATGATGTTTTGGTTTAATTTTTTTATATTAGATACCAGTCTCTAACTCGTGCGTTGCATCGAAAAGCCTATTGAGCATAAAATTTTTTCTTAAAACAATTCTATGTTTCTTTTCTTTGATTGCAGATTAGAATTTCAATCTAAACATTCCTACCCTAAATCTGTAACATTAAATTAAAAGTTACTATGACTTTTAAGTGGAGTTTGTAGTGTGTTTTTGTGTTAAAACTCGTTTCTTTCTCCCTTGTGAGTGTTTGTTTCTAAAAAAAAAGAATCTAAAACATGCAATTACTAAATGGAAATATTAATTAAACAAAAACTTTAATAAATAAACATGTTAAAATAATTGAGTGATTTCTGATTTGAGACTTCTATCTAGAAGGTGCGTACGCATCACATACCCAGTGTAAACACCTTTTGTAAACCTCAAGCAAATTAGGTCAGAAATGGCTTTTAGGGTTAGTTCTTAGGTCACATTTGGGTTTGAGTTTGGTTATGTTAGGCCACCTTCAGGTTTATTGGCTCATTGAGTTCCATATACGATGTTAATCATTTTGAAATTGAGTTAATTTCTCGTCATTGGGACCGAGAACCTCAGATATAAGCAATGACGGAGTCAGGTTTTCAATTTAGAGGGGGCAAGATTAAAAAATAATAAAAAAGAGCCTAAAATTATTAATCGATATTAATAATAAAATTATAAACAACAATAATTGTCATACAAAATCTATTAAAATTTAAATAATTGTAAAATAAATAAACAATTGTAAAACATTCATGACGATCAATCATCAAAGTAAGAGATTAATTTATATACATCAAGTTTAGACATTTAATTTGATTCCTCAAAATAAATTTTAACTTTTCTTTCTCTATTCTTCTAATTATTTAAAATTTGGATTTATGATAAAAATCAAAATTTGAAACTATGAAAATGCAAGAAATGAAAGAGAAATAAATAATGAATCCTTTACAGCTTTAGTGCCATACAAGAAGATATTACTATTATTATTATGTGTAAAGTTTGAGTTCCACATGGTTAAACGGAAATGAAAGGAAAGAAATTTGGATAAATAAGAAGAAAAGGATTGAAATTGGTCAAAAGTCTAAACAAGTTTGGTGGCCGTGGCATTTATTTTGTGTTAGGCTCATTGTTTAAAATGGGAGAAGTTGTTTGAGTAATATCACAAAATCTCACAATATTTTTACAATAAATTAAAATATCAGCATATCATTAGTCAAAATAAAAATAAAATATATCTATTTTGAGATGTATCTTAACTAAAAATGAGAATGTTGTGAAAATTTGTTGCATTTTAAAACTTTCTCAAATAAAAATTTGTATTTTATTATATATTTATTTTATGTTAGGGGTATGGTTTGCTTTATGGAAAAATATTGACTTTTTTGGGAGGAGTCAGGGGGGCAGGTGCCCCCCTCTGGCTTCACCCTTGGATATAAGTCAAAATGAAATGAGGTGTCTATATACGTGATATGCAAAAAAGTGTGTGTGTGTGTATATATACATACATATACACTGCCAATAAATCAAAATGTAAGTTAAGGGATATATTCATTCCTTAATAATAGTTTATAACATCTTGTGCATTATTAGAAAAGTAGGTTAGAAATTGAAAATTATTCTTTTAAGTTTTAAACAAATTTTCTTAAACCCTTTATTTTTTCTCTCTACAATCCAAAACACCAAAAATTTATCTAAAATAATAATAAAACTCAACAACTACGATTCCAAACCAAAGTGTAAAGGAATTTACTTAAACACCTTTTACATGATATTAAGGGTCTGTTTGGATAGAATTTATTTTGTTGAAACTTAAAATTGAAAACTAAAAACACTGTAGTAAAATAATTTTTAAATGTGTGAATAGTACCGTAGAACCTATTTTTAATGAAAAAGTTGCTGAAAAGTGAAGTTTGTGGGTCCCACGAACAGTGCGCGGGACCCATTGATGTGCTAAAAAGTCAAAAATTTTGGCTATTGTTCATGCACAATGCATGAACAGTAGTTGTTTCAGCTAAATTTTGTCTTTGAAACGTGTGGGAAAAAAAAAAGGAGCAAAATGCAACACAAAACGCAAATGCCATATTAATCTCTATCCAAACCACAGCTAAGACCAACTTTACCAATAAAAATTTAAAATAAAAAAAATGATGGCTCGAATAAGAGACGATAAGAAAGAATTGGGAAAAAAAATCATTTATATTATCGCCTATTTATGTGGATTCATGAGAGAGAGAGAGAGAGAGAGAGAGAGAGAGATTTAAGCTCTATTTGGAAAGTTTATTTTTTGTCAATTTATTTTACTATTCAACTTATTTTTATTATTATTTATGGGTTTTACTCTATGTTTTAAAAACCGGACCGGACCGGCCGGTTCAACTGGTTCAACCGAGAACCAGACCTTAATCCGGTCCGATTACTCGTTAAAACCGGAAATGAAAGAAAAATCGGATGAACAGTGAAAACCGTCGGTTCAACCGGTATAACCGGAAACCGGTGCAGTTAAACCGGTTTTAGCATTTCTACCTAAATACTTCAGCTGTTAACCCAAAAAAAAAAATTTTAAAATTAAAAAGAGAGATGTTATTTCAGATTTAAGAAGAGAGATTTTGATTTTGAAAATGCTCTCTCAAGTATGAAGTGGTGAAGCCTAAGACACTTACAGTATACCAAAAATATCATATTTACTTTACTTACCTTTTGCTCAAAAGAAAATAAAAAAAATCAGATTTATTATATTATGTAGAGAAAGAATCAAAGAAGCCCAAAGATAAGCAGATTTGTGATGATCTGGCTGCTTCAGTTGAGGCTTATTTTTTGCTGCTCTTGCATCTTGCCTATCTGCTTCAGCTGAGGCTTATTTTGGCTTATTTTTTGCTGCTCTTGCGTCTTTCCTGTCTGCTTCAGCTGAGACTTATTTTTTGCTGCTCTTGCATCTTGCACTGCACTTATTCACGCCAGAGAGAGAGAGAGAGAGTATTGAAGAAAGAGATGAGAAGCAAAAAGCAAAAGGGTACTATTGTTGTTTGTTGTACCAAAACGTGTGGATGTAATTTCAAAATGTGTGGTTGTTGGGAATCTTGGGATATGTAGAATCAAGAATGTGTGGAGGGGAAAAAATATCAAATGGGCAATGATATTATTACTCATGGTGCACTTACTTTTTGTTATTTGAAAGATTAAAAAATAACTAAAATATTTTATAGTAGACTTGTAGGCTATGAGTGTTTGTATATGTTTTTTTTTTTTGGTTGAATTGTGTTCAATGGTGTTTAAAAGTTGATAAGCCAAAGTTTAATGTTTTACTATTGTTTAATTTTTTAGTTAAAATGATTAGTTATAAAATTATTTATATATTTTTATAATTATTAATTAAATTATTTATGACGTCATTGGTTCGACCATCGGTCGGACCCCGGTCCGACCAGAAAACCGGTAATCAGTCTCTTTTTCGGTTCTTTCATCGTACCGGTTTTTAAAACCATGGTTTTACTGCACTTTTTTGTACTATTTATGAATCTCATTGTACTATTTCAGTTAATTTTTACCCTTATATATAGTATTTTCAGCAAAAAGTTTTTAGTTTCAGCAAAATCAACGGATTCTAAACAGACCCTTAGACCGTAAAAAAGTGAGATCCAAAAATGAAATGATTCCCTCCTAATTCTTCCATTTTCAGGTTGTTAGACAGAGAATAAAAAAATAAAAAAAATAAAAATTTATTAACATTGTTAATGATAGTGCTCTAAATTTATTGAATATTCAAGTTATTTGTTGAATGCAAATAATTGAGTATGACTTATGAGGTAGTTAGTCAAATTTTTTACCAAAATTACTAGTTTAACTAGCTTAAAAGGAAGTTT
This sequence comes from Quercus lobata, assembly GCF_001633185.2. Classification (NCBI taxonomy): domain Eukaryota; kingdom Viridiplantae; phylum Streptophyta; class Magnoliopsida; order Fagales; family Fagaceae; genus Quercus; species Quercus lobata. The sequence continues at coordinate 54,134,220 of NC_044906.1, forward strand.
TCAAAAAATAAAACTAGCTTAAAAAGAATGCTATTACCGACATGATTAAAAGTTAGTGGATTGAAAGAGGTTTAGCGGAAAAGAATGCTCTTGCCGACATGAATAAGTTAGTGGATTGAAAGAGGCGTGCCCACAAAAGGATAATGATCACATATGAATGGTGGTTGGACCCCACATGCAACATTAAGGTATCTTCTCCTCCATGCAAAATAAAGATATTTTCTCCGCTGATACAGCTCATGACTCACAGAGTCACAGTCACGGTTGACGTTTCTCCATAAAGTTTCTTTTTTCTTGCTGTTTGACTGATTGGTGTGCATTTAATCTTTGAATAAAACACAATACTGTTTGACCTTATACGCATATCGAATCCAATCCCTCTCAATTCTCTGATATCTGTAGTATATATACTACAGCATCTGTAATCTGTTGACGAATAGTGAGAAGAGAAATGGCCGAGGCAGTTGTCTCCAGCGCTGTAGAAGCCCTCATTTCAAACTTGAGTGCTGTCCAGCAGTTTAGAGGGTATTTGAATGTGGAAGACGAACTTGGGAGGCTCCAGCAGGCTGTTTCCAGAATCCAACCTGTACTTTTGGATGCAGAGGAGAGGTACAATCAGAGCTATGAGGTCAAAATTTGGCTTAGAAAGCTTAAAGATGCATTTGATGATGCTGATGAATTAGTGGATGATTTCTTTACTGAGTCTCTGCGGCGAGAACTTCTGAACTTGGGTAGACGCACAAAACAGGTACGTATCTTCATCTCCAAGCTTGCATATGGTTCAGCAAGGTTGCCTAAGTTTAAGACAGTTATTGCGAGAATAGAGAAAATTGCATCCGAAGCTGACAGATTCCAGTTTAATAACCGGTGTCCTGAGAAGAAGGAGAGAAGAGAGTCTCAATCTTCTTCTTTGTCACGTGAGGTCGAGATTATTGGGAGAGAGGAGGAAAAGAGTGCAATTGTACATGATCTAGTGAAAATGGATAATAACCAGGACAAAGCGAATGTCTCAGTGATTTCAATAGTTGGGGGCGCAGGTGTAGGAAAGACCGCACTTACTCAATTTGCATTCAATCATGAGACTGTAAGAAAACATTTCGAGCTACGATTATGGGTGCGTGTCGCTGAATCCTTTGTCTTGAAAACGATTGTTGAAGAGATTTTGGAATCAGCAAGCGGGGAGAGACCGGAAAATCTCGGGTTGAATTCATTGTTGGTACGCCTTCGGGTAATGATTGATGGGAAGCGGTTTTTACTTGTACTGGATGGTGTATGGAATGAAGACAGTGAAAAATGGTCCAGGTTGAAAAGACTGTTAATTTGTGGCGCGAGGGGAAGTAAAATTGTGACTACTACACGTAGTAAATTGGTTGCAGACATTATGCACACAGTTCCAATATTTTTTTTAGAACCTATGTCATACGACGATTCACTTGCTTTATTTAAGAAGATGGCATTCGGGGAAGAAGAAGAGCGAACAAATCAAGCTCTTGAATCCATCGGGGAGGAGATTGTACAGAAGTATGCTGGTGTTCCTCTTGCCATAAGGACTATAGGGAGTCTGTTATACTTCAAAAATTTAGAAGGCGATTGGTTGAAGTTCCTGCAGGATGAGCTTCCAAAAATTTTACAACAAGAAATTGATATTTCTGCAGTACTTAAGTTGAGTTATGATCATCTCCCATCACATTTGAAACAATGTTTTGCTTACTGTAGATTATTTCCTAATGATTATGAAATTGATGTACAGAAACTAATTAAACTTTGGATGGGGCAAGGGTTTCTCATTTCATCAAACAAAGATCAATGTCTAGAAGATGTTGGTTATGAGTATTTTATGGATCTATTCCAGAGGTCCTTTTTCCAAGAGGTAGAAACAGATGAATGGGGCATTATAAGAAGTTGCAAAATGCCAAAAATCTTGCATGATCATGCAATTTTAGTGGCAGGGGTTGTGAGCTGTGCGTCAAATTTAAATGGGGACAATATAAATGATAGAGTACGTCATGTGTCATTTGATTTTAATTTGGTATCATCACAGCAATTTGTGAGACCCTTGCTTAAAGCCAAGAGAATACAGACATTTCTATTGCCTAGTCAGTCATGGCTTCCAAACGATGAAAAGTTCAGCAAGTCCACCTGTAGAAAAGTTCGATCATGGCTTAAAGCAATTTTTTCACGATTCAAGTGTTTACGTGTGTTGGATTTACATGATTTAGGGATCAAGGCGGTTCCAAGTAGCCTCTGTAAGTTGAAGCGTTTAAGATATCTCGATCTCTCTAAGAATGGAATCAAAAAGCTTCCAAGTTCCATAACCAGCCTGCTGAATTTGCAAACATTGAAACTTTCGAATTGTAATGTGCTTGAAGAATTGCCAAAGGACATAATAAATTTAGTCAGGCTTCGGCATCTTGAGATTGATGGCTGTGATAAATTGGCTCAAATGCCATGTGGACTGGGAAAATTGACTTCTCTTCAGACATTATCCTTATTTGTATTAAAGAATCAGTCTTTCTGCAGGCAGAGTGGCAAGCTAAATGAACTGAAGAGGCTAAACAACTTGAGCAGAGGGCTTGAGATTTTACATCTAGAACATTTGTCAGATGCTTCAACAGAAACTAAGAATGCAAATTTGAAGGAGAAACAACGTCTTCGAGCCTTGACTCTAAGATGGTTTCGACAAGACGATGCTGATGTTGATGTGGAGAGTGACGAGAAGTCATTGGAAGGCCTCCAGCCACACCGAAATCTGAAAACGTTGTGGGTGATAGGCTATGGGGGTATGAAGTTTCCAAGTTGGCTATCTTCTCTCATATATCTTGTTAAATTTACTCTCTGCAATTGTCTCAAGTTCCAACATCTACCGCCATTAGATCAACTCCTTTTTCTCAAGAGTCTTAAACTTCAAAGGTTGCATGCTCTGGAGTACATAACAGACAGCGGCGGAAAAGACAAGTTCTCTTCTTCAGCAATATCAATAACATTCTTCCCATCCTTGAAGGAACTTGTACTCTGGGATTGTCCCAGTCTGAAGGGATGGTGGAGGGATGTTCCAGTTGGTGATGATAAGAGTGCTGTTGGAACAACACAAGCATCAATGACAGATCAGCAACAACAGTATCCGTTGCTGCCTTCATTTCCCTGTCTTTCAAAATTAGAAATTCAGTATTGCCCAATGCTGAATTCCATTCCCTTCTATCCACATCTTGATGAACAGCTGGTCCTGAATAATGCCAAGCTGACACTTTTGCAACAGACAATGTGGTATATGGCAGCATCGCAAGGCCCAACAACTGCAGCTATGTCAGTTCGTTCTTCTACTCTGCCCTCTTCCTCCTTGGGTCCTCTTTCCAAATTAAATTCTTTGACTTTAACTGGCATTAAGGAGCTAGAGTGTTTGGAAGATGAATGGCTGCAAAACTTCACTTCTCTTGAGAGTCTCATTATTTCAGGGTGCCCAAGACTAATGTTCTTATCAAATGGTATTCAGCATCTCACCTCCCTTAAGTGTATGGACATTAGGGACTGCGAGGAGCTTGATCTTTCCAGCAATGAAGGTGATGGCGAGCAATGGAAAGGACTGAGGAACCTCTGTTCCCTCACTATTTGGGGAATCCCAAAGTTGAAGTCTCTCCCGAATGGGATGCAATATGTTTTGCCTCTTGAAAAGCTCCGGATCCTAAATTGTCCAAATTTAATATCTCTTGAAGACTGGATCAGCAGTTTCACATCTCTTAATAGGCTTGTTATTTCTAAATGCCGCAAATTGGCTTTGCTGCCTCATGGAATGAGTAACCTTAAGTCTTTACGTAGACTGGTGATTGATGATTGTCCCATGTTATTGCGAAGATGCCAAGGGGAAACTGGTGAGGATTTGCACAAGATTAAACACATCCCAGAAATTTCCGAAAGGCTGACTTCTCGGGACTTTGATTAATCTCTTGTTTCATACTTCATTCAGCATGTTTAGGTATGTAAAATTCCTTCCTAATCTCAGAGGCACTCATCAATTGAAAATGTTGTTTTTATCACTTGTTAACACCCTGCTCCCCTTTTCATTTTCGTTTTTTTCTTTCCTTGGAGGCTTTTGATATTTAAGCAAATTTCTCGGTTATTTTTAGTTCATATGCAGAACCAAATGCTGCAGATAGAGAGTTGGGATTCATGAGACCTCTTTGGGACTACAGATGGAATAAGAATAGCTGTAAGGACCACTTGTTTCTTTATTTTAAAAAAATCTTGTAGTATCCCTAACTGAAATGACTAGATGATGTATTTGCTTGCTTTTTTTTTAATCCTTAAAACAGTGTACAAAATGGAACATGGTGGAGGATGAGGATGAAGATAGATTGAAGGTATAAGCCCCTTTATCTGTAGTGGGTATTTATTTCTTAGTCCTTAATCAATCAATCATCAAGCATCATATCATATACTATATAATAAAAGTTGGGTTTCGACGCCATAATTGCACCAAATGGCTTTACCAAACTGTAGAATTTTTTTTAGATTTTTAGATTTTTCAATAAATTCATTCACTTAAGTTTTTAGATAAAAACAAAAAGTTTTTGATCTTTATCAATTTTTTTGGATAAAGTAACAGTAAGTGTTCTAATGATCTTCTTCTTCTTTTTTTGGATAAACATTTATCCTACATCATCTATTTCCTAATAACAAATTAACAAATTTAAAAGTATTATTTTTTCTTCTCAAAATTTTTTTCTTTTGGAATAAATAACAAAAAAATAGCTAATATGTATTAACTTTAACTTAAATTAAAAAAAAAAAATCTAATAACAATCTAATAACATTAACTATTTTTTTGGGATAAAGTAAAAAAAAAAAAAAAACTAATATGTAATTAACATAAAATTTTTAATTACGTAAACTCTTTTTTCTTTTTGTTCATATCAAGTCATCAACTTCTTCACAACTTAAAATTATCTAATATAAAAGTGAGGGTATATATACGGTTTGGTATATTTTTCCCTTTTCCTACCATATGGTTTCTTGATGGTGGAGGGATGTTCCAGTTGGTGATAGATATAATATCTTCTATTGTTACTAATTTCCCATCGTAGGTGATATTTGCAACACCATGCCTTAGTTCCATGATACATATTTGGAAGTATAAGAGCTATAAATCTACAACCTGATTGTAAACAAATTTATGTTGTTAAAGATCCATGGAGTTAATATTTTAGCCACCGTAACACATAGGACTGAATAATAAAAAAAATCATGCCAAAATCCATGATTGGGTTGTGATTTATCGTTTCTTTCTCCTTCTATATAATATATATTTTAATATTTTGCAATAGTTAAAACATGTTAAGTATAAACAGAAGCCCATTCTCTCTCTCTCTCTCTCTCTCACAAGAAAACCCTGACACTAAATTTTTTTTTTTAATTATTTAAATCTTTCATATTCTGGGCAGGTTGTACATTTAGGCGATTGTGCTGAGGTGTTAAAATCCCCATATTGAAGTTGATGAGAACATAGATATAAATGTGTAAGCAGACGAAGATGGCATCAAGATATCACATCTAGTGAACATTATTTACAAGAATTTTTTAAGTTGATGAGGACATAGAGATAACTAATAAAATTCGTCAATGTTTTTTTTTTTTCCTTTTTATTAATATTGTTCAAATTCTCGTGCGTATGCACAAGTTACATGCTAGTTTTATGTAATGTACTTCTAAAAAATGTAGGAGCTAGTGTGGGCAAGAAAAGCTAAGACTCAACTTGGTAAGGTCTTTCCCCCTTTCGTTAATTGTATAGACACTCTTTAGCTTGGACTCAAGCTCAATGTCTAACAAGCAGTACACGTGCCAATTCATCAAGGATGCACAGACGCGGCTCCCAGGCCAGCGCACCCGCGTCCGACGCGGCGGGACGCGGCGACGCGGGAGGGACGCCGCAGACCGCGCGTCCGTCCCGCGTCGTGCCGCGTCGCGCCACGTGGCAGATCCCGACTCGGGCCGACGCGGGCCGACGCGGCCAAAATCGGCGCCGACGCGGCCGAAATCGGGCCGACTCGGCCTAAATCGGGCCGAATCGGTCCGTATCGGCCATATCGGCCGGCGACCGATACGGCCGATACGGCCGAAACAGGCCGGAATCGGCCGAAACAGGCCGAAATCGGCCGTGAAAATCGCCGGAGAGGCCGAAATTCTGGCCTCAGATGTGTTTCTTGCCTTATTCTTTCTTTGTTTTGTGAATCAAGTATATTAATGTGTTTTTTAAGAATATTTTAATAGTAAAAATATATAGAAAATATAAATAAAAATATTTTTAATAATTTTTTAATCGCCGAGTCCCGCCGCACCCGCACCCTACTTTTTCAAAAATTGCCGAGTCCCGCACCCGCACCCGCACCCGCACCCGAGTCCCGAAACGCACCCGTGCTTCATAGCAATTCATGTTCCCTATCTTAAAGATGACCAATATGAAAATCCATTTGCAATCTGTTAACCCATGTTATCTATACCATTAGGTGAAAGCTATTTTATTCTTGGTCTCAGGTTTTTAAATAGTTCTTTGAATTGTCTATATAAAATATTTTTGTAAAATATATTGCTCTCTAATTTTACAAAGAACATTCTAAGTTGCTTGATTAGAGTAGGGATATATAGTCTGATTCAAATCTAACAAGCATATGTTAGAGGTTTGTGATGTTGCCTTCTTAGTGTCCATATGTTATTTTCTTTGGAAAGTAGAGGAGATACCTAGGCTACATGGCTTAGTCTTCTGCGACAAGGAACAATTATAATTTATAAGGCATCTAAATGAATTTATGTGCTTCAAGTTGAAGACACCACAAAGTTGAAGACCAAAATGAATTTGGTGAAGGTTGTGAAACAGATGATGCCTTGTAAGTTGTAACTTAACCAATTTTATCCCAAAGTGATGATGATGATGCCTTCATTGCTCTCTGTGTTTAATTTGATATCCTTACTGGGCACATTACTTGAGGCATAAGCACAAGTCTAATGAGAGTTTAATATGCATGTATTTGAATGCATTTCTACTTCTAAGTTTTTGCTTTGTATTTGCCTTTGAGAGGCACTGAGTAGGGTGCAATATTGCAATTGCTTTGAAATTTAGTGATGGTATTAACTTGACATGTGCTTACTTCTGTCTAACATTTAGTTGATCTATTCTAATATTATTTATTCACCTTTGTCTTTGGATATCAGAGCACGTTGAGGATGCTACTCTTTACCATGATGCTGCATCTATATAAAGTTTCCAATTTATTGGGGCATTTCATGTGTTGCTGGACTTGGGAGTTCATGTTGTTTGTAGTTTGGAGAGCATGTGTTTTGTTGACACAGTAAGCTAATAGTCTCATGTGTATCTTGAAATATCTTATATTGCTCCTTTCAATTGTCTATGGATTAGATTAAATGACTTCACATGTGAACATTTCATTAATAGATATGTTTGTGTCAAAATGTGTTTGGTGTACATGCTTGCATGTGTCCCAGCTTTGGTAGCTAACTTATTCAAGCTATGTCAAGCAGGTTGTAGTTTACTAATTTGTATTTGCTTTGAATCGTAGGTGGTAGCTTGGAACTAAAAATTTGATGCTGGAAGGAAAATAGTGGTCATCAACTGGGCATATGTTTATTAAGCAAGATTTGTAGCTAACTACTACCTGATATCTCATCCCTCTACCACTTGACCGAGGGCCCAATTTCTACATCTTTCCTACTGTTTTTATTATTATTGTTATTTTTAGTGTTGTTACTTTTTTTTTCCCCTTTGGATAACTTAGTCAATTGTAAGTATTACATTACTATATTTCAATATATAAGAGAATATATTGTTGTCATCATTGAACACATTACTAAGACTTTACTCTAGATGTAACTTTGTATTCATACTTAATCAATATATATATATATATATATAACCGAAACCTTTGAAATTTTCACAATTTTTCATATTAGCACAGTATTAAAAATTTAAAAAAATAAACCCAAAAAATAAACAAAAACCGGACCCCGATATACACTCTGCCTTCTCCTTCTCCAAAATGCAGACCTTAAGCTCCTTTTACTAGCTCCCCCAACCCAACGTTCCTCCTCTACCAACTCCCCCAACGTTTAGACTCAAGGTAGATCTCCTTCCTTAGACCCACGGCAAAGACACCATACCCACAGATTCCTCAATCAAAACCCACCATACACACAAACTAACAGAGATCTCCTAGAATCAAAACCTATCATACCCACACAAAAAACTATTTCTAACCCAAAAATTTTAGTTTAAAAAAAAAAAAAAAAAAAGAAAAAAAAGAAGAAGAAAGAAGCTAAAACCCGAAATTTTTTCCTCAATTTTGAATATCCTCTCTTCTCTACCCTTCTCTTCCTTCAAACGCGATGCTCTAAATCAGCTTCCTCTAATTTGTTTTAAAAAGAAAGTCCAACTCCTTTGCTCCACAAACTCTATCATCTCCTTCTTCCTCAACTCTACCTTGATGCCGTAGTGGCAGTAGCGGGACACTCCATGTTTTCAAATCAATGTTCTTAATTTCATTCCATATTTATTTTTCCTCACATCAATGATCAAACATAAAACTTCAGGTTTGCTATTAAATGATTTGTGAGGGAAAAAAAATAAAAAAATAAAAGTAGAAGAAAGAATTCAGCCATGGGTTGGGATGGACGAAGAAGCATTCCTCTTGGTTCTTGAAGGCTTGCATTTGTACTTTGTAATAAGTTTGTAGAGTTTTCAAACTGGTATATTGAGATGACTAAATGAGACTTGGAAATATAGAAAGGCAAAAGCATTGGAATGTGGTATCACGTGGGTAGGTTGCTAGACTTGGGAGTAGAGAAGTTTCATGATTTATAAAATTATAAATATACTAATATATTTGTTTATTTACAAGAAAACCCAAAATATGAATTATTTTTTCCTCAATAACCATTCTGATCACTTTATTATGATTTTCTTTTTTGAAATATTGTAATAAATAAAATTCATTAAACTATATCATTTGGCTTAATAATAGTCATATATAAGTAATATATATGACTATTGGATATATGACTTTTATGTTGTGTATCCAAAAGTTAAGTCATTTTGAATATACACTACTGTAAGTTGCTTTAAGACATCTTCCTCTCTTCCCGTGTGTGTGTTAAAATACTAATTTTTAATTAAAATTTTTTTTTTGATTGATATTTTCCAAGAAAATGTTAATGCTAAAACAAAAAGAAAGTTAGTAATTTAATGTTTCATATCGAATTTTTAAGATTGGAATCTTAATATGTGACCAAAGAGGTTACAAAAGTTATATTTGTAAAACATTCATATAAAATAATAAGTCATACTCAATAGCTTTTCCGTGCATTGCACGGGTTAACGACTAGTTTTTTATACATGGTGCAAAATTGAGGAACTGTTACATGTGTTTTACATGCAAGCCTCCTAGAACTCATTATTGTTGGGTCTACATAAGGTGTGTTTTGAGGATAGTAGGTAGGTTATATTAACTTTAAGATCTGATTTGTGAATATAACTAGGAACGTGATTATATTTATGATTTTAAGTTCTTAGTTTTGTTGCTAAAAATTATGTCCAAATCATCACAAGTTGTGGATAAATAAGTCTTGGCTACAATCTTTTTCAGGAGTGCTAATAAGTGTTTTTGGCTTTGGTTTATTTGATGGACAAAGTTTAGTTATAAAATTAGTTGTAACTTAAGGCTGTACCTTACTTGATATATATATTTTTTTAGGTGAATTTTGAGAATTCCACCATTGGAAAATCTTCTTCGTATATTTTCCATATTTGTAAAATTTCTAGAAAATTAAAGATAAATAGATATGCCACCAATAACTTGTTTTAATTGCTAGTTTTTGTAATTTAAAATAATGCATAAAATAGCTTATAGATTATATAGTATATAATATCCGATTAACACAAAATTTGACATGTATATTAAGAGTGTAAAGAACATACAATTCAACAATTATATTTTCAAAATATGTAGTAATCTTTATTTTATTGAGTAAGATTATAATTTTAGGCTACAACCAATTTTGTAGCTAAACTTTGTCCTTATTCGATTTTGTTTTTCTTTTATCATTTCTTAGCTTGCAAATATTTTTCTAAATATTGGTTAAATTTTAATTTTGCATGTGAAATGAATTATTTTGTCCTCATTTTAATTGTTGAAAATCATATAAAAATAAGACTACACAAAACTTAGCTATAATGATATGATAATTGAAGCAAAGTTGGACAAAACTCTCAAAATTGAGTGTTCTATATATGATGAAGATTTGAAAGCTTTATGGGGACGCACAACTATAATGTTTTTGGAATTACTTTTTAACCATTGTGGTTTGTGGTTATCAAATGACTACATATTGCAAAAGTTCATATTCGTATTAGTTTGGAATATTTAGAAAAAATAACAAATAGTGTTGCTAGATTTGCATTTGACAGATTTCACACTAACCACGCTCACTAGAAACATTTCTTAATTTTGTGCTTTAATAGGATTTGATTAAACATTGGTGAGGAAAACGTGACTAACAATAATAGTATTGATGACCAGTGTAGTGTAGGTCATAATTAAGATAATTTTTTACAAAATATTTCAAAATACATCGCGCATCGCACGGAATATTAGCTAGTTATATATAAGTTTCGGCATGCCATTACGTCTACGAGAAAATATAAATTCACAATAAGGTTTTTAGTAATGTCAAAATTAATTATCAAAGCCTTTCTTTAATAGTATATAAGATGATTTAACAAAGTAGTTTCTATATTATCTTTTTTATTATTTATTTTTAGTTATATAAGATGATGTAACAAACAGTGGCGGAGCCAGACACAAGGGTGGGGGGGCCAAGGCCCCCCCCCCCCCAAGTTTAAAAAAATTATTTTATAGTATTTATATTATTTACATTTAAAAAAATGTAGCATGTAAAAATTGAAGTTGGCCCCCCCAAATTTTGAGTTATTTCAATGTTGCTCTTAAAAGAAAGAGAAATTATATTAAAATTATATAATTTAAGAGGTTTAACAAATTGAACTATGTAAAAAATGATAAATTTTTGTACATGTCTAATAGAAGAAATACATGACTTTTGTATGCTCATTAAAATTTAGGAGATGATAAATTCTCTTAGTAAATTAATTTTTATACATGTGTGTAGAGGTTTGTCTTGATTAACAAATATATTAACATCACAACTTGGCCCCCCCAAACCAAAATTTCTGGCTCCGCTCCTGGTAACAAAGTAGTTTTTATATTATCTATAATACTATACTCCATCTGCTTAGTGAAATATAAAATCTAAAATAATAGGACATTTGGAATCAGATAAAATAGAAGCCCCGCAAATCCTAACATAGAAAGTGGAGTTATTATTTTTACTAACCCGTGGAATAGTTAGCAAATCTTGAATAAATAAATAAATAAATATTCACTTTGTTGAATATTCCAATTATTTAAAACCGAATGATAATTAAATCAATACTTGATAAAAGGAGGTAAAGTGATAATTAAAAATAAAAATTAAAGGTCCATTTGGATACAATTTATTTTGCTGAAAATTGAAAACACTGTAGTAAAATAATTTTTAAATGTGTGAAAAATTACTGTTCACTTTTTTTTTACTGTTCATATGCCTTGGTGCACTGTTCATGGTGGTCTTTAAAAAAAAAAAAAAAACGCAAACTTGGGGCTTAAAACGCGGATCCAAACCCACACTAAATCAATTATTCAAAAATAAATTATAAATAATAGCAACAAAAAAAAAAACACAATTAAAATTATAGAATTAAAATAATACAAAAACCAATTGGGAAAGAGAATTGAGACTGAAATTTCAACTAAAAATTTTGTCAAATTTGAATTAGATAAACAACCCAATTTCAAGGGCAAAGCTTGGTCCTAAAATCGGCTGAGTACATACAATTCAAAAGAAATCAATACCTATATTAATTGACCTAAAATTAGGGTACCATTAAATAACGTCAACGATTATTATTTATTTATAATTCTCAAAAATTTGTTTATTTATTTTTTAGTAAGATACAAACCTAAATTATAAAATTGGAGATAGAAATTAAAACACAACAAAAGTTTCAGTATAGTCTTTTTTCTTTTCTTATAAAGATGCAAATATGCAATACAGTTATACAGTAGGATGCATTTAGAGTGGGGAAGAGAAAGAAATAGAGACACCAAAATTACTCGAGCAAACTTTCACCCGGAAGGAGACTTCTCTAAATAAAATTTAAAAAAGGGAAAAAAAAAAACTTACTGTAAGACACCTACAATAAACCGAAGACTCATTTATGAACAACAACAAAGGAATGCCAAAGTTGTTGTCTGTGTGTGGTTTTATAATGTTTAGGAGAAGTTTTACTATTTAAAATTTTGAATTTAATCAAATAAAAAGATGGACGTAAAAGCAGAGAAGCAGGTAGCCTTAGTAATCACAATAGGACTGGGTCAATCATGGGTTTCTAGCCGTGTCATAAATTTGGCAGTGAGAAATCAGATTTGCAGGGGAAATAGGGTTGTGTAAGGTTTAGTGTTGCAGTCAGCTTCCAACTCTATATATATATATATTTTTTAATCCAAATTCTAACTTAGTCTCTCTAATATTGCTCTAATTACAAAAATTAAAAAATAAAATAAATTATAAAGAGGTATAAATTTGTGAGGCTTGCAAAACTGATGATGTATCAAAATTTTAAAAGATCAACAAAAAGTCAAAGACTTTGGTTATATATATATATACTAAGTCGCTAACCTGTGCAATGCACGGGAATAGCTACTAGATGAGTTTCAAAAAAAAAAAAAAACATTATTTTTGAGTTGGATTAGTAAGCAAAAAGATATAGAAAGAAATAGCCCAAAGTTTTATTAGTTAGGCAAAAGAAAGCAATGTTGTTTTATTTATTAGTTTTTGGTGGGAATGAATAAGAGACAAAATGTTGCATCTCTAATTTAGTTTGTATTGTATATATAGGTTTATACAAGATAGCTTGTAATATACCAAAATGTGCTTATTGAAAGGTCATAACCCTTCAAATTGGATATATATTAAAGGTACCCATTGAACGAAAATGACCCTATTGACCAAAAATATGCCTCTTGAATGAAAATGTGCATTTTGACAGCAAATGTGTCTTTTGTCTAAAAATGCGCATCTTCAATGAAAATGTGTCTATTGACCGAAAAGATACCTATTGAATGAAAACGTGTGTATTGATCGAAAATGTGCATATTGAATGAAAAAGTGTCTATAGGGTCATAATTCTTTTGGGTATAAATAGTGGTTCATATTCATTTGGTAACTTCTTCTCTTTCATCTTTCTTAGAAACACAAGAAACCTTTGGGTCTTCTCCAAAATTGCTATTTGTAGAACCCAATAAACATGGTTGTATCTTGGGGACAAATTTGTAGTAACCCTTTAGCAACTCTTGGGTGGGGGCAAATATTGTCTAAGGACATTCAATTATGCCTCCAAGTTTATCAAATTTTATGTTTGTCTACTGGATCATTTTGTTATTTCATTATATTACTCATCTAAATTCCCAATAGTTTGGGCAATTGATTTTTTTGTAAGTCATTTTTTTTGGGTTAATTGTGAAAAGGTCTAGGAATCAAGCCACACCAACAGTAGTAACAATAATACTGAACGATTTCTTTAAATGTCTTACAGATGCTTTTCTTCTCAAATTTCTCATTCTCTTCCCTACGCCTTACTGATGTTTTTCTTTTCAATAACAGTTTTTTATTTTAATATATACATCTTATGTAAAACGGTGAGTAGATACTAAAACCTAACGGACAAAATGAAAAGACACAATTGTTTGGTGTTTTTAAATGTATAGGTGGCATAAATTTATGAAGCCAGGTAGCGAAAAAAGGAGTGGTTAACAAAAAGTCAAATGTTTTGCTTTTATATTATTATTACTAGTCGCTAACTTGTGCTATGTATAGAAAAGTTCAACAATTTTATTTTAATATATTATACGTAATTGTTTCTTTATTAAGTACTAATAAATAAAATTTCAATTAATTTCATATTAAATTTTGATATAATATTATATATGTTATTTCTAGAGTATGTTTTGAACAAATAAATCAAGGTTTATAGTAACCTGAGGGTTATAACTAGGACTGAGATCGGGTCGGGTTGGTTTCACTGCCACCCGCAACCCGACCCAATAGTAATCGGGTTTATCAAGGAGAAACTCGACCCAACTCGAAAATTACGAGTCTATGGTTGGGTATTGGGTTGGGTCCCTTTTTTTTATTTTTTATTTTCAAATTGTGTGAAGGTGAATCTATGAAAGGCCTAAAGAAACATTGAAATAGTCACCACTTTCATGAGCTATTAATGGGGAAAAAATTACTTACTCTATTAGTCTGACATGCCATTTAAAAGTTTTCGTGGTTTTATAATTATTTTTAAACTTCCATGTTGGAAGGATCTCCACATTTTATGATAATAAATATTAATGTCTTTTTATTTATCAAGTTAATGCATGTCTATGTTTAGGCAATATTTTTTTTTTGAAATTATTTTACTAATTTAGTGATTGACATTAATGTAAAAAATTAAACTCAATAATTTATTTATTGTCGTATAAGCTTAATGGTCATGATTTCTTGATTAGGCAACAAACTTTTACAATTTTTTCCTTGTGTACATCATGACCCAATCCTCATTGAATGAGAAATAAATTTTACCATTTTTGTTTACATCAGCACTAGGGCGTAGTTTGAAAATATACTTTCCAATAATAAATAAGATCCTTGGTATAATTAGGACCAAAATAAAAACTTTTTTAAACAACAATTTGACTTTCACTATGACAAATATTATTGTTAGAGTTATTCCTTTTTTGTAAAGTCCAATTATTGTATCATCATTCTAACCTTCATTTGGATGGAAAATATTTTCACTATTAGTATCATTTAAGAAATTATGCTACAATAAATCAAATTATGCTAAAAATTATATTTGGAAATATTGCAAGAAAAGACCATTACAATTTAAATAAAAGCAATATATAAAAACAACATTTGGCATTGAAAGTTACGGAAAAGATCTTTTTTATTATTATATATTTTAAATTTAAGATCGGTCGGGTTAGGTTGGACCTGAGATTGACCTGAACCTAACCCAAGCATTCATCCAACCCACCCAAGACCATTCGGGTCAGGTCAGGTTGGCCAGGTCTATGCTTAGCCCTAGTTATACTGTAGGTTCATATAACAATTTTCACATTAAAATTGCAATAATATAATAGCAAAAACTCACATAAAAATAAATACAAAAAAAAAAAAAAAATTGTCTATGCTTGTATGCTTCCATTTCTCATGGTTGGAAATCTTCATTACTGTATACAGTTGTATCTATGTATGATGAAATCTTATTTTTCACCTTAAGAAAAAGTTAAATCATGGTACCAAAGAGCAACGAAAAGTTGTTTTCAAGCCCCTAGTAGTGTTCTTTCTTTTCCGTGGTACCCTAGATCTCCCAAAAGTTCAACTTATATGCCTTGAAAATGAAAATAACTAATTAACTTCCTTGAAAATAACAAAGACCTCCACATGAAATGTCCACTTAATAGAATAAAAATCATATTCTTTAGTTTCACTAATCCACAGTTGAATTTAGTAAGTCACATTAAAGATAACATTAAAAACTTTAAAATTACATACGGTCCATCAATCCCATCTTGAAAATCAAAAGATAAAATCATGTGGCTTGAAAATCATCATCTAAAGCATTGCCATGTCAAATAAGAAAAAGAATATAACAGACATTGAGCACACGCTTAAGGCCAAATGTAAAAACCTAGAATTGAATATGTTTCCCAATATGAAGCTCTTGTTCCCTTTTTTTAACTTGCTAAGTGTAGCTTTTGGTCTAACTTCAAAATTAAAATCTGCAAAATAGGAATTTAATACTTTAAAAAAGTTTTGTATCCCTAAACTTATTTTTTAATGGGCAAAGAGAAAGCGAAGAGTTTAAGAAAAATGCTTTCATATCTATCTTAGACATAAATCCTTTTTACAATCCACACAAAGTCAATCACTAAGCTATCATGCATGAAAATGTTTATGGAGTGGTCTCACACCATTGGCATAAATGATATGCATTTCAAAGTGTTTCGTTATTAAACTTTCCATCAAACCCCAAATGTGCTATAGATCATCATGCACAATTCAAATTCTCATTCTCACTACTTTAAAGTAGCAACACATCGACAATAACAATAGTAAGCAGTCAAGTGATATTATTATGAATCTTTAGTACTCTTCCCAGATACTACCAATATGCATGAGTATTCATTCATCTGATAATTAATTTAATATGCATATGAGTTATCAAGTTAGTATGTGCAAGCTTAATATGAAATTTTAATTTGGTACGTGCAAACTTGTAAATATGACATTTCAAGTTTAATTTGCATTCAACAACATGTGATTGCAGAATACTTAAAAGTGATATGCATAACTTTTCTTTTTCTAGCTAAATGTGCACTGCCATTCTAGAATTTGCAAAGTATATTAGAAGATACTGTAAAACTAGAGGGAAAAAACCAAAAAGAAATTGGAAGAAGTTGGAAACACACCTAAAAAGAACCATCAATTCGATAAAACACTCATTATATATTTATAAATTCATGATCAACTATCTATTAATTGTACATATCAAGAAGCCAACTCTACCTCAAATTGAGAAGTCTGTCTTTGTAAGTTTCTATGGGATTCAGATTAGAGATAGATTTTTTATTCTTATATAACATATCTACTTCTTATAATTAGTACATAGCTAAAAATTAAATCCATTGCAAAAATTGCACAAAATAATATAAATGGATCAATAAAAAAAATGTGAATGTGCTGTTGGGTCTATTAATTATTAATTACCAAAATATTAGTCACCTTAAGAACGCCATTGTTTTTTGTCCATCCCTTCAAAAGAATCAATTAAAAAATGTGATTGTGCTACTGGGTTTATTAATTGTCAAACTCACAGTAATCTTCATCCATGGCTTCTTTGGGATGATGTTGATCTAATTTCATCATCCTTTAATTTTCTAACTTGTACATGCGAATTAGATTTTAGATTGTTGTCATGATACCCATTAACAAAGCATCAAACAGGGCCAAGAAAAACCCTTTCACAAACCCTTTCTTTTAAAGTCATAGATAATAGGTCATACATAATGGATTTGTGGCAACTATAATAGAATATGCTTCAAGGCCCCAAGATTTATAAGCTACTTAGGTCAAAAAATAAATTCCTAAAGCCATAATCTATTAATTCTAAAGACAACCACACACAAATACATCTAAATGCTAACAGTTCTATATAAACAAAATTATAACTTTAAAAAATCAATAAAGACCTATAAAGAATATATAATACAACTTATATAGCTTTGAGACTTATCAATTACCAAAATATTAGTCATCTTAATCACAATATCACATAGAAACGATTATATGAATAGACTAACAGGCTTCAACTTATAGCATTAGAACATATTTCTAGTAAATTTTATTTATAATATGATTCTTTTAACCAACCCAAACAATATCCACTTAAAGCTTTTTTCTTCTTCTGGTAGCAAATCTAAGTCATGGATGTTTACAGGGACAGAACAATATACTACCACTTTAAAAAGGCTTAGACACAGAAACTTACCCCAAGTGAATGAACTTCTGATGGAATCATTAATTTGAGAACTTCTACTTTTAAGAACCCCTTCAACAAAAAGAAGAGTTTTGACATTTTGTCTTTGGAGGATAAATTGACCCAAAGCTGTAATCCCTTTGGGGTTCTCTTCTTGCAAGCATTTAAGGGTGAATAATTCCTCTTCTTGCTATCATCAACTGCACACAAAATATATATATATATATATATATATATATATGAAACAAAGAGGAATAAGTTTCATATAATAAAGCACTGACATAAATTTTCTAATTCATATTAATCAACAGCAAGTCAACAACAACAACTGATATGTCTTACCTGCACATCACAGGGTCCAATTGTACCCTTATGGCCTGCACAATCTTGATGAGTAATGCCTCCCTAAAATCCAAAAAACCCAACTTCAATTTCTCTGCAATTAAACCTGATAATAATCAAGTAATTGAATAGCTTTGAGACAAAGTATACCTGTAACATATATTTGATAGTCTTAAAACTTGTAAAATAGAATTCAAATTAGTATATACCGAATTAATCACACACAATGAATCAATATTAATGAATGCAAATAACATAAAAAATAACAATGAGTGCGGAAACTCTATGTAGATGATCTAGAAATCCACCAAAAGGAGTCACTGCAATCCATATCAATCAAAGAAAATTGAAACTTGAAAAAGATCAAATTGGAATTTTTCATTCATGAAAAATTGTCTAACATCAGAAAAGGATCCAAATTCTTCAAGTCAATCCTGAAAATTTAATACCCATGAATCGAGATTGACACCAACCAAACTTTAAAGAGTGAGAGGACTACAGTTAGAAATGGAGTTAAGGGCGACCTTGGAGGTAGAGTGCTCGACATATTCGGTGTCAAAAATTTCAAAGTGAATGAGAGCAAAAGAAATAGAGCTAGAAAAGATTTGGGTTTTCTTTTTCTTTTTCTTTTTTCCCTTAAAAGGTTTCGTGTAGCATGGTATTTAGTTAATTCTAACATCAAATTCTACAAAAGACAAAATTAGACTCAACCAAGATTTTTCTCTACAATTGTTTGTTGCCTCAAAACCTTATCATGTGAAGAATTGGAACAGAGAAAAAACAAATGTAATGTGTGGTTTGATGGAGTTGTTTCAAAGCTATGCACAGGAAATAACTGTCAAAGAGAGGAAGAGAGAGTATACAGAAAGAAGTGGTGTTTTATGTCTTAGTTTTGCATTTTTGCATTTCAGTTTTTTGTGGGATCCTATATGTAATGTATTTGTAACTGCTATCCAAGAGATAGAACAATGTCTCTTGTTTACACTCTAACGGCCAACTTTGAGCATCCCACCTCGTCCTTGGATACATCCCTTCCTACGAGGCTTTCAATTCGCTTGGGACCCTATAAAGGCCAAGCATTCTCTCCTTTCTTACATCAACGTCAAAATGAAGGGGTTTCTGCAGAACACACAAATGTACAAAGCCAGACAGGCCGTACCTCATTGATGAAGAAGTGATTCTCCTCCCCTTTCTTGGACAGCATAGCCGATTTGAACCCAGAGGATGAAAAATTTAAGGGTGAAGGAGGATCCGAGATTGACGAGATGGTTCAGCATTGAACCCTTATAGTTGATGATTTCGTGGCAGCCCCTCATGGTGAATCGAGGCAATTGCCATCCCCCACCACTCCAACAACCGTAGTGGTCACACCCACTATCACTCAACGCAACAAGAGTCAGCAGATTGAGTTAGGCTAGGGAAGCCGACCACCCCTAACTACCATTGTTTGGACCCTATCAGAGGGATCTTGGGTTGTGACTCCTAAGCAAGAAGGGCAAGGTGATTTAGCTCTCCCTCATCCCCCTTTTCTATACACCCATAAGTTTAGGGTGCACAACAGCCTTTTATGCGGCCGCCCACTCCCTTCCATCGAAGGCACATGCTAGTGGAGGAAAGGTGACAAGGGTTGGATTGCAGATAGCCTTGGCAAAGCTCTACTCATCCCGTCCAACGTGGTTGCGTCCCAAACTCTAAGGCTTAATGCTAGTTTAGAGCCCAATCGGATATCAAATTGACTTGACGAGTGTTAAAATGGAAAATATAACCTTTTAAATGAGCACAAATCTATTTTTGAAAATAAAATGACCAAAGTGGCCCTCGGCCCACGTATGTGGGTAGTAGCCTATGTACGTGGGCCAAAGGCACACTCTTGCGTACGCAGGCACACTCCTGTGTATGCAACTATGGTTTTAGAGACATAAAAAATGCAAATTTTCTGCAATAATGGCTAAGGTTTGGAATGAATATCACACCGTCTGGGACCCGTTCCAAACCCCATTTTTTTCCATTATAATAAGTCTTACATGGTATATTTTCAAAGGACATAGAAATCCCATGGGAAAAATACAAGATTCACTAGAAAATAGTGAATCAAAATAGAGTTTTTTATAAAACACCCTTAAGTCAGTTTTGTTTTATTGGGATCTTTTTTGGACCCAATCATTTTAGTTTAACGTTGCTAATTACATTTTTATTGAATTGTGATAGATTTGACTGAGAGGAACGGTTAAAATGAGCTTATAAAGCTTCTCATTTGAGGCATTGAGTCTAAATCTTTCTTTTCAGTTTTAATTTTGGTTTGTTTGTCTTATTTATGTTTATATATGTTTGTTTAGGTTAGTTTTATGGTTTTTATATCCTGAGCATGTTTGGTTGTTAAAATTAGGGTTTTTATTTGTGCTTTGTTTTTCTACTTTGCTATTTTTGGGATAGGGTTTCGAGCAGATCTGTGCACGCATGCCTTATGCATGTGTACATGGGCCTCCTTCTACGTATGCAGGTGCTTGGCCTGCGTACGCAGCCTTCGGTATGAGTATGCAGGCCGCTACCCAAAAACCCTAGTTTAGTCTTCTGCTTCTATCTCATTTTATTTTCTTATCTCACATGTTCCTGTTTAAGTTTCTTTTTATGTATATGTGTATTTGATGCCTCTGTTTTACATGTTTTATTGTTATTTACCTTTGATATGCTAGATTAGGGTTTCATCTCTTGTTTCTTAGTTAGATACAATGAACATGCATTCACATGCCCATGCATAATGCCATAGGTGTTGAGTTGCTGCAAGGTGAGTAAAAGTAAGTCATGCATTCACATGAACATACATATGTGTTGTTATGTTTTGTTTGATGAAGATGTACATGTGTTGTTGTGTTGCATTTTGTGTTTTGTGTTTAATTGTTAAATGATGTACTTGCTGCTATGATTCAGTTGCTGCCTTATATATGACATGATAGGGTTTCCACATGTTAGATGAATGCTAGGGTTGTATATGTGTGGTTTGGTTTCTTAGGCTTTATGGATGGATATGTATGGGTTTTAGGATAATGATGCCATGTTGTATACTTAGATGTATGCTAGTGTGTGTGTGTGAGTTTAGGACATAAGTGTTGAACATGATTTTAACGAGTTTAAGACGTAAGACACAATGATGGGAGGCCAACCTTATGGTTGGGCGGTCTTGGATGCCTAACACCCTCCCAAGAATGTACCTAAACTCCGAACCCATATATCTGGTAGTAAGATCAATGGTCCTTCCTCGAAAGGACGCTATATTCATAGTTCCTAGGCCATTGCAAAACTAAGTGGCGACTCCTCCGTTGTGTCCACATGTGGTAAGGAGTTTCACATTTTGTACTTATATATTTTTGTCACATCTCTTTTCGCTTTTAATATTGATGTTTCCTTTGATTCTCCTGCAGACTAGCCAGTGAACTCAAGTATTGGAGGCTCGTTTGAAAAAGGTAGCCAAGGACCTAGAGAAGGGGGTTGCCTTGAGGCAGCACTTCAAAAGCGAACTCCAAAGTCTGGCAGACTTGATCCACCGTCTTAAAATAGCTCAAGCTATGGTAGAGAAGAAGGTGGAGACCCTTGTGAAAAGGGTTGAGGAGGTCAATCTCAAGGTTACCGAGGCCTTAAGTGTGGTCACGTCCAAGACTGCCGAGATGGAGGCGATGAAATAGCAGTGTACCGAAGATGAACAGAACAAAAAATTTGGGAAAATTACACTTTGCCCACCTGTGGTTTGCCCGAAAAACATTTTGCCTATCTGTGGTTTAAAAACTGGCACTTTACCCACCTAAGGTTAGTTCCGTTTGTCTCCCGTTACCGACCTCTGTTAAAAATAGGGGTAAATTTGTATTTTTGTTACCTTATTATGTCTCTCTTCTCTCAAAACGTAAAAAACTAAAAAATCAAGAGAAAGGAAGATCTAATAGTTATAATCTCTCTCTCACACATACATCAATTGATTCTCTTTTTAATGTTTCAATTCTGCATAATGTCACTTTATTATGCTTATTGTTTGATCTTTAATTGAGGGTTCAAATGAACGCTTATGATCATTTGTCACAAGAAAATTCTGCTTTTTACCACTTAAGACAAGCACACAACCATTGTCGTCTTGTTGACAAATTGTAGAATTTGATCATTTATACTAAATAATCGAAACAAAAGAGAGGGTTGTAGACACTGTATTTTGTACCCTTACGACTCGGGTCTCTGTTCCCCAATGATGCCGAAATTATAAGACCCAAGGTCGGATTAGGGCCCAATCAGATCACAAATTGACTTGAGAGATGTTAAAATGGAAAATATAACTTTTTAATGAGCAAAAAATTTATTTTTGGAAAATAAAGGCCAAAGGAAACCTTTGGCGTGCGTACGCGGGAATGAACCTACGTATGCAGCCTTAAAGCCTGCGTACGTAGGCGCAAGCCTATGTACGTGGGTAGGGTCTCAGAAACCTATGAAAGGCAGTTTTTTGCATTAAAGACTGATGTTTGGAATGAATCCCACATTGTTTGGGAGCCGTTCCAAACCCCCATTTTCACAATATAAATAGCCATACATGATACCTTTTCAAAACACATAGAAATCTCACAGGAAAACACTAAGGTTCACTAGAAATAGTGAATCAAAGAGAGAATTTTTCACACAACATCCTCAAGTTAATTTTATTTGATTAGGACATTTTCTGGCCTTGATCTTTGAATTTTAATATTACTAATCGCATTTTTATTGATTTGTGAATAGATTTGACTGAAAGGAACGGTCAAAAATCAAGCCTAAGAGCTTTTGCTTTGAGGTATTCTTTTTAAGCTTTCTCTTTTATTTCTGCTTTTAATTATGTTTTTGATCTTCTTCTTTTTGCTTTGTTTATGCTAAAACATGTTTGTTTAGATTAAGGTTATGTTTTTCCTTTGTTTTGAGCATGATAGGATGTTAGATTTAAGCTTTTAAGTCATTTTCTATTTCTAGGTTAAGGTTTAGGGCTTGTCTACGTGTGCGTGCTTCTTGCATGCGTATGCAAGCTCGAATTATGCATATGCATACAACTAGATGACATGATACTAGATGTATGCTAGGGTTTATGTTATACCATGTTAGATGAATGCTAGGTTTGGTTAACATGTATGCTAGATGTATGATGTGAGATAGGAGCATGATTAAGGTTTATGGTGTGATGAGATGCCATGATGATATGACATGTATGCTAGATGAATGTTAGGAGATGCCATGATAGATGTATGGTTAGGGATGATTGATTTCATGTTGATTGTTAAATGTATGCTAGTGTGTGTGTGAGAATAGATACAATATTGGGTGTGCCTTTAATAGAATTAAGACATAAGACACAATGAAGGGAAGCCAACCTTAGGGTTGGCCAGTTTTGGGTGCCTAAGACTTTCATAAGACCATACCTTAACTCCAAACCCATATCTCTAGTAGTAAAATCAAAAGGTCCTTTATTGAGAGGACGCTATATATATGGTTCCTAGACCATTGCCAAAACTAGGTGGCGACTCCCTATTGTGTTCACAAGAGCAAAGACTAGAAAGGCAAATAGAAGAGGAAGTGGAAAAATGAAAATATGTTAAGAAATAGTAACTGGCAGGTAGAGCATATTGTCACTCGCACTGGAAACACCAAGTTGTAGTGTGCATTAGAAGCTTTTGATGAGCGTAGTTGAGAGAAAACCCACTATACATTTGAAACTTGTGACAAATTCCTCATACGTATTCATTTGAACCCTCAGTTAAAGATCAAACAAAAAGCATAATAAAGTGACATTATGTATAATTGAAACGTTAAAAAGAGAATCAAATGATGTATGTGTGAAAGAGAGATTATAGTATTTAGATCTTCTTTTTCCTTGATTTTTTTAGTTTTTTTATGTTTTGAGAAAAGAGAGGCATAAAAGGGTAACAAAAATACAAATTTACCCCTATTTTTAACAGAGGTGGGGTAACGGGAGACAAACGAAACTAACTTCAGGTGGGCAAAGTGTTAATTTTTAAACCACAGGTAGGCAAAAGTGTTTTTTAGGTAAACTACAAGTGAGCCAAGTGTAATTTCCCCAAAAAGCTTTCTTCAATTTTTTCTTCTCAACCAAACAAAAAGTTTTCCATCCCTCCACTTTTACACCATTCCAACCAAATACAAATGACAGAAACTAAGGGTATGTTTGGTAACTACTTTTTATTCTTATTTTTTGTTTTGAAATTTTTTTTTTTTTCTATTTTTGAGACTAAAAAACTTGTTTGGCAACCCAAAATGGACAAAAAACAAAAATTGTTTTCAAAACTCAATTTGTGAAAGAAACTGAAAACATGCAAAACCTGTTTTCAGTTTCTAATTTTCAAAAGTCAATGAAAACACGCATTTAATTTGATAAATCTGTCTCATTTAATGAGTTAGCATTAGAGTTCAAATCCAAATAACAATATCTTTTAGTATTTTTGATTTTTTCTTTAAAAAACTATTTTTTTAATTTCAACTTACAAAACATGTTTTCGATTTCAAAAATACATGAAAATTGTTTTTTCTTTATATTCCCAAAAACAAGTTTTTGAAAATAGAAAACAAAAGCTGTTACCAAACATAACCTAAATTTTTTTTTATCCTCCAATTTTCTCATCTTCTCCCCATTTTCTATCTCCCACTTTTCCATCTCCCCAACCAAACGAACCCTTAGTTTCAGCTAGTGAAGATGCATATTGGCTTAGAGATTTGTCTTATGAGATTCCACTTTGGGAAAAGCTAATTCCACCCATATTAATACATTGTGATAGCCCACAATCGATGGAATTAAAACCGTTATTACAACGGTAAATCCAAACCTATAAGAAAAAAAACATAGCATTGTGCATTCTTATTTAAGTAGTGGCATCATAACTATGGATTATATCAAATCTTGTGATATTCTTACAAATCCATTTACCAAGAAGCCCTTAGGGTCAAGAATACATTGACAGGGATGGGACTAAAGTCCATAGATTCATGAGCTATGTATGAGGATACCCAACCCAAGGACCAAAGATCCTAAGAACTGGGTTCAATGAGAAAAACAAACCATGTGATGGTCGTAAGAAATGTACTATTTATATATTTTAATTATTTATTTGTAATTAATTTTATGATTTTTCATCCTTATGGTGTAAGCGCATTTATCTTGTAATTAATGTAGGAGAGGTCGATTAAACTCTTAATAAGCTTTGTAGCTCATATGAGTTAAGTGTCAGAATTACATGAGCACCGTTGAAAAATTTCACCTATGTGAGTGTGGGGGGTGGGGCCACTCCCTATGAGATTTGGACTTAATCTCAAATACACTCATGAAAACTGGGATCAACACAATGTGCTAATTATTAAAGCTCATGTCAACACTTGGGTTTTTTTTTTGTGCAAGCAGTGACACTAAATTTCCCAAAAGCAGTCATAGTTCAAGTTAGAAACCACTACAACTCTAGAGTTGAGTTTGTTGTTTTACTAATGCTCTATTTTTTTCAGCATTAATGTTTTATGGAAAATTGGTCATTTTCTAAAAAATATTTTCTAGAGAACTATCTCATTTTCCAGTATTTGGTATAATGACCTTGAAAATGAGCTTGGAACGTTTTTTGGTGTTTGGTATGCACAATTTTTTTTATAATTCAAAACATGTATAAACATATATATTGTGTAAACCCAACTAATATAATCAATATATACAAAGAACACCGTTTATCTAATAGAATTTGGAAGAGAGGAATGAAAAAATTCACTATTGATAGCAATATAATGAAAGAATTCACATTTGATGGAACCTTTAGAAACTATTTGAAACAGCCAAATCTATGTTAGGACATATGTGATTCACTTATTAGGAACATATGTCACTATTTTATGTAATTGGCTAATCCTTTGACAAAACGTACTTTACTTGTAATTGGGTAGATCTAGGTGTTTTTAATACTTCAAGAAACTGTGTTTCAAGATCAAGTGTTGAAGTCATCAAGTTTGTCCAAGAAACAAGCTGAAAAGTGCAAGTTCATTAAAACTCAACAGCTAGCATGTGTCGAGGTTTAAGAAGTTGTTCAACCCGTGTGCTTGACACCTGCTCGACAACTACTCGACACCTCCTATCTATCGAGGTTTATGAAAGAATCAGAAATTCTGATTTGTTTTCTTGGAATTCGTGAATGTGTCTTTAGAACTTCTTTTCTCCTAACCCTAGATATATAAAAGGATTATTTTAAGGGCTGTCAAAGAGTTCACCAGTTGCACAAGCTTTGAGAAAAGTCTGTTCAAGCAAATTGTGACCGGAGACGAAGTTTTGCCCTAGTTCATCTCTTCTGAAGAAGTTGCTGTGTTTTATGCACCGTAGGGTTTTGTGACCAAGCATCTTCTTGATCTTCATCGTGTAGATGAACTGAAAAATTTTGCAGCCAACAACCTTCTCTAGTTGGTGATTGAAGTCGCGTACTGGGATCCGCGCAACTGGTTAGTCACGTACTTGGGAACCATGCATCAAAAGGAGAAATTGTCACTACAGAACAAGTCCAATTGGGTATTGGGGTAAGGGTTCAAATGTAGGTTGGTATAAGGTATTGAGATTCCTTTATTTGTAACCGCTTGTTGTGATAATAATGGAATTTCGGGAGTGGTAACCTGAAAATCACCTCGTGGGATTTTTGCCGTGTAGGTTTTCCCCATTCTTAAACATAACACTGTGTCAATTTATTTTCCGCTGCATACTTAGTTTAATTGGTGATTTGTTTATGCTACCGCACGCTTTGCATGTTAATTTGATTAATTAATAAACTTGGCTAATTAATCAATTAATTTAATCACAAGAGGTCAATACATTTTTGGCCTATCAATCTATAAGCTTTAAAATGAAAGAACTATAACAGTGTGATGCAAAATTGTAATAAACTTTGTAATACTCCCAATTTACGCACAACCCGAGCAAGCAAGAGAAAATCCTAAACAAAAATGACCCATGGCACAATGAATGGGTATCTTAAGATAATGGTGAAGACGCCAGTTTCTTCATGAAAATAACAAAAATAATCATACATAATATAAGAAAAATGGATAAATAGCCAAGAATAAAACATCTGACATACGAACTATACAGTAAGCCCCAGGAGACCCCAAATAGAGGAAAACAGAAGATTCACAAACCCCTAGGGTGATCACCCATGCTAGACTTTCACAAATTATCTTTCATCTAAAGTATAATTGTGTCCCCTACAATGCAATCAACAAAATTATCTTCCATCTTAAAACCATTTTCTCAAAAACTACAATTTTTACTTATCATTGCCGATATGTTTGTCTTTGCAAGGAGCTACTTTTTGAATTAGTACTAGAAGCTCTGTTACAGATTATTGAACGATACATGTGATGGGAGACGCAAAATCTACAAGGCTTCGGTCACATGAAGTAAGAAGTACAATTTTTTACACCCGTCACAAAATCTACAAGTATTTACACCCAGTTTTTTGTCATTCTACTATTCTATTACTAATGTCAAATTTTAATTAGAAAGTGCAATTTTTTTAGATGAAATCGCCAATCACATTGCCAACTAAAAAAGATAAAATAACCCAACATTCACATTGTAAAAAAAAGCTTTTAATATATATATATATTGTGCACTTCCACCCCTCCCCCCTTATGGTATCAGAGCCATCTGTTTCTAGCAGGTGATAGTTGTGTTGTGTTCTTTCTACTCTATCTTTTCCTCTCTGAATCTTTAATTTTTTACTCTTCTGTGTCTTCTTGTCTCCGTTGGTGCCACCCTCGTCGTAAAGTGAATTCCCATAATTGAACTGTTAGGCCCGTGATGCTAGGAAAGCGTTAAGGCATGAGAGGTATAGGGTTGTTACAAGGCCCAAAAATACATTAAATGGTATTATTTTGACAAAGGACATAAAAATATCACACCACACTATTCAACACTAAAAAGAGGTTTGTTACTCAACTACATACTTCTTAAATTTCCCAAAAAAAAATCTACGCGGCACATGACTCAATGTATCATCATGTCCTTGAACTCTTCAAAATTAAGCACCCCATTGCCATCAAGATCAAACTGGTTAATCATAACAACACATTCTTCAAGGGCTCTTGACTCGCCAAGTCGGCTAAGCATACTCTTCAGACTCTTTGGTGTGATGCATTCGGCTCCATCTGTGTCATACATCTCAAAGGCTTCTCTCAAGTCCTTTATTTTCTCTTCTTCACTCCCACTTTCCATTAAACCAACAAAATCCTCCGACCCCAGCAACCCATCTCCATCTGAGTCCAAGGATTCAATCACTGTCTCAGCCTCTTCCATCAGCAACCCGCCACCTATTGATTCAATGCAACGACACAGTTCCAGGGCTGAGATTTTACCATCTTTGTCTTCATCAAAATGTTGGAATACACGGTTGTATGCACTGCATTTGTTCATGGTTAATTCGACGACAACTGAAATAAGATTATATAAACAAAGAGTTCAAGGGGAGATTTGAGAAAGTATTCAATGTAGTTCCACGAAAATAAGCAGCTTAATATTCGTGGCTAGCTATGAAGACCAAGGCTATAAACTGGCAAAAGTATATTTACTAGACGACTGTGAATAAGAGTTGGCTGTAAGGCTGAGTTATGAGACCTCGATTTATACTTTTGGCAGACACGTAGTTCGTTGAGCCTAATCTGAAAGTTCTCGGAAAATGAAAACAACTCGTACGTGCTTTCTTCTTCTTTTTTCCTCCTTTTTAAGGAGTTATTACCTTGGGGGATAGTCTTCGGAAGAAATAGGCAAGAAAGTGCGAGCCTTTTAGTTTTCAACTTTTCTCAACAATCTTGAAAATGTATTAATTAATGGCAAACGTTAACAAGCACCGCACCGAGTCCAAATCTTCTGTCTCACTTTTTCTGCTCCACTCGATACTCCACCAATAAAAACTTACCACGTGTTAACATAATTAATTAAATACTATCATTAATTAATAATGGTAATATTAATAAGTCAATAATTATAATATTTAATTAATTATGTTAACACGTGGCAAGCTTTTATTGGTGGAGTATCGAGTGGAGCAGGAAAAGTGGGACAGAAGATTTGGATTCGCACCGTATGGTTTTTGTTAAAGTTTGTTAATGTGGGTCTCACATTAACAAAAAATTGAGTAAATAAGAGAAAAAAACATCACACAACTGGCAATAAAAATTTGGACAAAATTGTCTTTTTAATACATTTTCCACCCTTTCATTTTTTTATTTTCCATCAAATCTTATTTTATCAATATTTTACTATTCACTTTCTTTTACTTTACCAATATCAAACTCAATCTTCCCCTTTGCCAATATCAAAGAAAAGAAGGGATGAAGAAATGTCAATGAAGAATTGAGAAATAATTAAACAAAGTACCACTATTGTATTTTATTTGATTCATAGTTGTTTTATAAAAATAGGTTAAAATTAATATTATGTTAATTTCTATTTTTGATACATGTATATTGTAACACTAATGGATAAGGATGTAGTTGCAAGTGAGACTCAATACTTTGCTCCAAAAGATTGCTTTGACTTAAATGAACCACTTTAAGAAGGTATTATAATATATATATATATATATATATATATATATATATATATAAAACTGAAACTTTTGAAGCTCCCACAATTTTCCTCATCAGCACAATTTAAAAAGAACAAAAAACAAAAAACGTAATAAAACTTTTCTAAAACCCGATGCAACCCGATGCTCTGCCTTTCCCTTTCATGATGCTCTGCCTTCTCTTCCTCCAAAACGCAGATCCACAGCCAAACCCAATATGGCTTTCTCCTTCCTATAAAACGCAGATTCACATCCAAACCCAATATAGCTCTCTGTCGTTCCCCCACCACTCATCTGTCCTGATCGACCTTTCTGCTCCCTTTCATTCCCATCTCCCTTTATACCACAAGCCCAATACAAACCAAAACCACCCACATCTTCTAAGAGAGAAAAAAAAATCTGAAATTTCGGCATTTTGGCTGAAATACACTTTCCAGGCCAAAATAAAAAGCTAGCCTTATTTGCTGTTTGCTCGATTACGTGTACTTGATCTCAGTTGATCATGGGGAATGAGTAGGTCTGATTGTTATGAGGTACTCAACACTATTGTGATTTGGCGAGAAGGTTAGAGTTCTGGCTAAAGACTCTAAATTAAAGGAAAGTGAAAAAAGATGAGGAGAGAGTTTGAAAAGGTTTTGTGATAACGAAAAAGTAAAAATAAGAAAGGAAGAAGGGTAGTGGCTGAGGATATATGAGGCAATGAGTCACGTGCTTGGGAATGATGAATTTTTGAAAAGTTTCCAGGATAGAATTTTATATATAATCGTTTTTTAAACTTTTTTTTTTTGAAGAAATCAATTTAAAAACTTTAGCTTAATAATAATAAATAATAATAATAATTTTATTTTATATATATATATATATATATATATTTAAATATATACTTGGTGCGTTATCCTGAAATGGTGCATCGACACACACTGATACCAAAATATTCCGTTCCAGTAGCTAATTCGGAACAACCTTTAAAACGGAATTTAAAACTTTGGTGGAAATAGTGTGACTGTACAATATAATCGAAGCCTTTGACTATTTGTTGATTTCTCTAGAATTTTCACCTTAACCCCAAAAACTTCATAGATTGGTGAATTGAAAAAGAATATAAAAAAATAAAAAATAAAATAAAACCTTTTGTGACAACTTAATCATAGTTGTGTGTTTACTGTGGTGTCTAAGGGTGGAAATAGAGTGACTATACAATTAACCAAGTTATGCAAAAATTCAATCCAAAGATTGATGAAAATCTTAAAATTTTAGATAAACACTTGAATTGAAACTCAGTTGAAATAGATCCAGTATGTAATAGCCATCAATTGAGGCTACTACACAAGGGTTTTTCTTTTTTCTTTTTACTCATAGTAGCTCACAAGTTTGAGTTGTTTCGTTATTGTTCCTATATACTCTCAATATGTGTCATTGAATGTAAATAGCATTGTTATTTGTTCACTTTCTTCTAAGATTGCTTTCATGAATTTAATAGTTTTTCTATTTTCTTAACTTGATTTAAAAAAATATATTCCTATTCTGTAGAATTTATTTTGAAGTTAGATCAAGAGTTCTATATTAAACATATTAAAGTTCGGGTGTAGTGTTATCAATACTATATTAATTTATAATTATATTTTTATGATCTATAAGTTTATTTTTAAGGCTGTTTGGCACTGTTAACAACATTGCATAAATGATAATTTAAATTCTTCTTTCATTGTTGGATTTTTTTTTTCATAGTCAATAGGTTTCCCGTGCATCGCACGGGTTAGCGACTAGTTTTATTTTATTAGTGATTTATATTTCATTTATCATAGAATATTTTTAAACTCTTATTTTAATATAGCACCAAAATTAATATGATGTTAATTCTTATTTCTAATACATGTGTTATAGCACTAATAGATGGGAATGTAGTTGTAAGTGAGACTCATTACTTTACTCCAAAAAATTGTTTTGACTTAATAAATGAACCCCTTCAAGAATGTTTTATAATTTTATTTTATTTGTAAATTTACATTTCATTTATCATAGAATATGATGTTTATATTTTAAACTCTTGTTTTAATATAGCACCAATGGATGACAATGCAGATGCAAGTGAAACTCTTCAATTTGTTTTGACTTAAATGAATTGTCTCAAGAATGTATTATTATTTTCATTTTATTTGTAATATATAATTCATATATCATATAATATGATGTTGATTGTTTTTTTAATTTTTGTTTTAATATAGCACAAGTTGATGATGATTTGATTGCAAGTAAGGTTCAAGGAAGTGTTTCAAAGAATTGTGTTGAATTAACTGAGCTTCCAAATGATGGAAAAAATAATAATACTTATGGAGATGAAATAATTTATTGTAATGAATGTCCAATAGATGAAATGGGAGTTATTGAAGAACATGAAAATATAAATTCAATAGGCCTTTTGTTGGTCAATGTTTTCCTAGTGAAGAAGAAGCTTTCATTTTCTATAAAAATTATGCAAATTGATATGGTTTTACAATGCGAAAAGGTCGTACTGAGAAAAAAAAAAAAGTAAGATGTGATTTCTTTTGTCATCGACAAGGTAAACAACCACTAAAAATAATGGATCCATCTAAGGAGCAACGAAATAGGAAGTCTTTAAAATGTGGATGTAAAGCTCATCTAAGTATCATTTTGCGAAAGTCATTTGATATTTTTCCTCGAGAATGGCATGTCACTAAATTTGTTGTTGTGATACCCCAATTTGATTGATTATGTGATGTGTGTGTGGGTGTGTGATGAGTCCCACATCGGGTAATTACTGGGTAGATCTGGGCTTTATTAACAACTATAAGGAGCCTCAATTGTGATTAGTCCTTTTGAGGTATAGCGCAGATGTGACTAGAGTTTTTCCTTGGGTCGTTACAGTTGCAGACCACAATTATGATTTGTTCTCCCCTTTAGAAGTGCGATTTCTTCCAGCCAATCAAGTTACCACTATAGATGATGAAAAATGCATTTTCTTCTTGAAAGAAGCTGGACTTTCAATTAGAGAGGTAATGTGTGTCATGGAACTTAAGAAGCATTTGAAACATGGACAAATTCCATTTTTTCAAAGGCATATTCATAATCTTTATATGAAAATGAGGAGGAAGAATGCAAAGAATGATGTCATGGATCTCCTACAATTTTACAAAATTACTAAGAGGAATGCTTATGATATGTCTTTTGGTATTTTTGTTAGTGTCAATAATCATGGAAAGACAATTCTCTTTGGTTGTGCACTTCTTTAAAATGAAACAACAAGTGCCTTTCGATGGTAAATGAAGGTACATTCTTTGTCTTATATATTTGTACAATTATTTTTTAAATTTTATTTGATTAATTAGTAGAATAATAACGTATATCCTTTGAAATATTTTCATCTTTAGTAAATTTGTATTTGATTAGCAAACTTTTGCATGCTTAATGAAGAAGTAACCCAAGGAAATTTTGACGAACCAAGATCTATGGATTACAAACGCAATATCAAAAGAATTACCGGCTACAAAGGATGCCTTTTGTATATGGCATATTACTGCTAAATTTAGAGGTTGGTTTACGTCAATTCTTCGTACTCAATATTCAAATCGGTGCATGGACTTCTATAAGTTATATAAGTTAGGGTTAAGTGAAGAGTTTGACGATCAATGGCTTCAAGTTATGACAAAATATGACATGCTCTCTAACAAACATGTAATTGGTTTATATCAAATCAAGCACTTTTGGATACCATGTTACCTTGGTGGGCATTGTTTTGGTGGAATGACAACAACCAGAAGATTGGAAAGTATAAATGCATTTATTAAACGGTTTGTTAGTTTTTACACAAATTTGATCCAACTCATCAAACAAGTAAGTCATTATTTACCATTGATTTCTTTTGTTATATAATTTTCTTTATTTGTTAATATTTGTAGTCTTCATGTGTCATACAAATTTTTTTAATTTATTTTACTATTTGGAATTTTTGGTTGATCTTGCCATTGAAGATATTGAGCAAACACAATCACATGATACGATGTTGGAAACATATAGAGGTTCTTCTTTAAGATCAATGTCACCATTAGAAGACCAAGCACATAGTGTTTTGACACTTTAAGGCCCATTTTGTAGTAGTGTTTAAGTATTGTTGTTCAATTTTCAGTATTGTGAAAATACGTATTTAAGTGTTATAGAAATACGTGTCAAAAGTGTTATTATTGTTTAAACATTGAAAACTATTCTTTAAACAAAAATGCCAAACAACCCCCTATGCTTTCAAGATTTTTCAAGAGGAGTTTGGGAGAGCAACATAATATTTGGTGCTTTAAGAAAATGGTATTGAATTTATTCTACAATATTATAAAGATGAAACTAGTCAAAGGCACAAAGTATCATGGGATGGTAAGATGACATATTGTAGTTGCAAGAATTTTGAATTTTGGGGTATACTTTGTCGTCACATACTTAGTATATTCCTTCATAAAGATTGTTACCAAATTCCATCCTTGTACTTACCACCACGTTGGTGTCATGAAGCATCATTAAGTGAAAAAGAATTGCTATTGGTGGATGATGAAAATTTAGTGGACAAGGAAAATATGGTCGATGCTAAATGATATGATTGATGGAGATTGCTTCATTAATTGTCCTCCACCCTCAAAGACAAAAGGTTGCTCGAAGCAAAAACAAATGAAAGGTAGAAAAGAATTAGGAAATAAAAAGAAGTCCTGTGGCCTTTGCAAGCGTGTTGGCCATAACATCTCAACATGTCCAAAGAAAGATAATTGTACTTCCTCAAATGGTGTGAAAAAAAAGAAAAAAAAAAAGTACTTCAAGTGAAATGGGATTGAATCCAATATTTTCTTTGAAATGTTAGGCATAAACTCTTAAGAGTAAAAGGAAAAAAATATGGCAATATTGTGTTTGTTAATTTTGACAATATTATGTCATTGGACTTAAAATGCTTCTCCATGACAATATAATGCCTTTGTTAATTTTGACGCTTCTCTTGTCTTTCTTTCTTTTTTTTTTTTCTTTTTTTGGGTTTTACATTTCCATTTTGACAATATTATGCTAGTGAATATTCACATTATCATTTTCAATATTATGTCATTGTGCTAAAACACTTCTTCCTACTTTTTTTTTTTTTTTTTAATAATGAATTTACCTAAATTTTTATAAGGGATTCAATAAATACTAATTTAAATTGAATATTCTTGAAGAAATTTAAATCATGCTTAAATTGCCCATTTATGAGGGATTCAGACCTAAACTTTGATTCATGCTGATATTACATTGTTAGTCCCTAATATTTATCAACCAGTGCTTTAGTCCCTAAAGTATCAAGTGAATGTTATTGGCCTTTAAAGTATCAACTTTGACAACTTATTAGTATTTGTTATTGTTTTAGCTTTTTTCTTTTTGGTGTATCCATAGCATAAACAATTCAATCAAAATTAAAATTTTACTTCAATCCCTACTATCTCATGTCTTACTACCATTGCCTCGTATAGGGGTGTCAATGGGTTGGACTGAGGAGTATTTTCAATTCGACCCACCATAGTTAGGTCGAAAAAAGATCTAACCCAACCTAGCCCACCTAAATCGGGTTGGAATTAAAAAAAAAAATTAATTGAGCATTCAAACAACACCAATACAAATAAAAGCAAATTTATAACCTAATAAACCTGAGCATACCACCAAACTAACACAAAATATTTTATTAGTGCTTCAAAGTTAGTAGGATATCATATAGCTCTATCCTAACTCGGTTGATAAACAAAAGAATAAATAATAAAATTATATAATATATTTTTTAAATATATATTAAATATAGGTGGGTTGGGCTAGGCAAATTTTTTGACCCACCAACCTCTAAAAACTGACCCAACCCGATGGGTTAGGTTGAATTAGATCGGTTTTGGCAGATCGGCTAGTTGGTTGCTCACCCCTAACCTTGTATAGTAGAATAAATAAAGGGTAAAGAGTTGAAGAAGAAAATTTAAGACTTGAACTCCCTCTAATGCACTTGTGAATTTATGTTCACTTATTCTTCCTTATTTGTTTGGTTACAAATCTTCATCTTCTTTTTTCATCTTTTAATTTCTTATTGGATCTTCCTATCTTTTTTTCATTAGTTTTCATTAGTTTTTCTTTTCTGCTAATGGTAGATAAAAAAATATTAACATCACTAATAGATCCAAATGAGAACCAATAACAACTTATTGCGTAAACTTTATTATGAAATTGTTATAAAAATATTGTGTAAATAGCACTATTTTTTTTCTAAAGAAAAATAGTACTAATTTAAAAAGTTTGGAGATACAATAAAATGTGACAATATTTTCACCACTTTTTTTGTTTTAGTTGTGGTCAATCTTAGTCTAATATTTTATTAATTTATTTGATTTTATTTTGACATATGAAAGATTTGATACCTTAACTGTTGTGAAAATGTTGTGATAATTTGTTATGTTGTAACGCAATTTGTAATTTTTATTTTGTAAAATTCCTTGCATGGACACATATCCCACTCAAACCATCTTTTACTTTTTTTTTTTTTTTTAATTCTCTTTTTTTTTTCCTCTACCACACGTTTCTTCCACCCTTAACCTTATCTTCTTTCACCTTTATCTTCTCCCATCCACCTTTCTACTTCTCCTTTCTGCCTATTTCTCCTTTCTCATCTTTTAAAATATTTATGTTCTCCCATATGAAACTCTTGGCTCAACTTCTTTGTCTTTTATTTTTTTCATAGCTTTCTTTTCTAACTCAATTCGTCTCCTCCTTGATTTCCCCACCATCAACCCAGTTTGTCTCCCTTAATTCTAGTATTTAAAACCTTGATTTGAAGCCCCTCCCTTCAACATTGCGCTGCCACTGATTTTGGCGGCATCTCAGGCATTTCTCATATGTTCTTATGGCTGTTTTTTTTTTTTTTTTTTTTGATGTACTGATGTTGGTTGTTTTCCTGTGAGATGGTTTTTTTTTAGATGTACTGATGTTAATTGTTTCTTATGAGATGGGTTTTTTTTGGGATGTACTAATGTTGGTTGTTTCTTGTCTGAGGATTGTGATTTTAGTTTTTTTTTTTTTTGGCTGTAAGATGTTTGGTGTTTTTTTCCTGTGAGAGATGCTTGAGTTTTCAAAAAAATTTCTTTCCTCTTTTTTTTAAGGATAAACCTAGAAATATGACTAAAGGCTTGAGTTGGTGAGAGATGTGAAAAAGAAGGGTATTTTGGTCTCTTTATTAATTTTTCTTTCTTCCTATAAAGCTGAACCAATATCTAGTAAAAAGACAGCATAAAGTACTTTAAGACTATCATAAAAGCTGGGTATAAACGAGCACCGTGAGGTGCCCGTTATCACTGCCCTTAATTAATATAAGTAATTCTAGAACAACGTAAAAAGTCGTAATTTTTGTTATAATTATTCTAAGAAGTAGACTATGATGGTTGTTTGTCACTTTTATATGAACCTATCTTCTTCTTTTTTTTTCAACTACTAAGAATCTACCACACCGACAATTATGACAAAAATTATACCCTTTTTTGTGTTACTAGAAATTTTTTTTGTGAGGTTGGTCACCAAATGGTAGAAATTGACTAACTTACTTACCTGACCTCAGACACGCTTATAGGTCAAGCCCATGAACCTTCCCTATACTCTAAATAGTTAGTGATGTAGGATGCAGAAGCGTCAAGAAGCAGAACACATCTATTTCTAGAAAACAAGAAACGAAACACGTTTGCTTTTGAAAATAACCTCGAATCCACGAGGATTCCCTGAATCCACAAGGAGAAAGGGTTCTAGAATCCACCAGAGAAATAATAGACAAAAATTTGAATTTTTATTAATATCAATAATTGTTACAAAAAAAAACATTTACAAACTTAAAAGCTTATTTAAGGGCTCCGTAAAACTTGACAAACAAGAATATATATTCTAAAATAACTCCTAATTAATACCTAATCATAACAAGAACCAAATTTGACTTAAAAAACATTAAAAACACCTAAAAACAAGGAAATAATAACCCTAAATCTAAAATAATGAAAATTACAAATTACTGCCAAAATTAATAAATTACAATAATTAAATAGTGAATTGTGTCCTACATCAGACCTCTCCACTTGAAACAAACTTGTCCTCGAGTTCATCTTTGAAATTTGAAATCTTCTACTCCAAATAAACAAATACTTTGAATACTTGAGCCCTTTGATCTTCACTCCATACATGCAACTCATCAATGGAATAAACAAACCAACTTGAATTTCTTTTTCCTTGGTCTTCATGTAATTGTAGAGATTTACCAAATAAGAGATGACAATTGAATCAAATCTATCAACCCCAATAAAATCAATAAACTTCAATGTATCGCTTAGCACCAAAATAAGAGGATCTTGAGATTGACAATTATATGATTTGATTTCATTGAGATCCTTAAAACTTTCATCATCAATTTCTTCTTCAATTGTTTCTGCCATCTCAACTTTAAGATTTTTCTTTATAATAGGGTTTTCATTAATCTCCTTGACAATCTTAATCAGATTCTTCTTCTATAACAATGTCTTCATTAATTTCCTTAGAAATCTCTATATTTTCTTCAAGAAAAATATGTTGTTCAACATACAATTCTTCTCTTGATGGTGGAATATATGGTTCTTCAAAATAATTCAAGTGTGAACTTCTTAGCCAATAATAATCTTGTTTTGTATACGACAAAAGGTCATCACAATCCAAAGGATAATATTTTGATAGCAAGCATCTTTTTCATCCTTGGCCATGAATGAATTTTGTCTTTACCTTGTCAGATTCTATCGATCTATATTCGTTCCCACTAATGGAAGGCATACTCACTAAGTTTATACAAAGCAAGTTTAACTTTTTTTTTCTCATCAGAAATATTCTCATAGTCAAATAAATCCTCTAGTTTAAGTAACCAATAAAGAAAATTCATTTTACAAAAATAACCATTAAAACTTGCAATTATTCTATAAGGCCTATATGAAATTTGCTTCCCAATAGGTTGCTTATGAGTTATGTCTTCGCGACAGTTATCCCTATTGTTTCCATGCTCCAACGACAGCATCCTAGCAAAGATATTTGTGAGTGCTAGTTGTACGTCACGTAATACTTGCTAAGTTTTCTGTCACCAGAATTGTTACTATCTCAAACATTAGCCACCAGATCAGGATAAGTCAAGGTTCTGATACCAACTGATGGAGATGTGGAAGCGTCAAGAAGTAGACCACGTCTACTCCTAGAAAACAAGAAACAAAACACGTTTGCCTCTGAAAATAGCCTCGAATCCACAATGAGAAAAAGGTTCTAGAATCCACCAGAGAAACAATAGACAAAAGTTTGAATTTTTATTAATATCAATAATTTTTATAAAAAAAAAATAAATAAAAACACTTACAAACTTAGGGGCTTATTTAAGAGCTCCGTAAAACTTGAGAGATAAGAAAATATATTCTAAAATAACTCTTAATTAATACCTAACCGTAACAGAAACCAAATTTGACCTAAAAAAACATTTCCCTAAATCTAAAATAACAAACATTACAAATTAAATACCAAAATTAATAAATTACAATAATTAAATAGTAAATTGTGTCCTACATCAGTTAGGACTTTTCCTTTTCTTTTTTCTTTTTTTCTTTTTTTGGAGAAAAAAAATGGTTAGGACTTAACTACCAAATAAAGCCCCTAGTTTCTGAGAGGTAAGAACCATGATGGCCTATCGTATATTGATCCGTATTTTGGGTGCATTCAGCTCATTTTCTTGTTTTCCATGGAATGTTCCAAAGAAAAGAAACACCAAAGATACAACTTTTCTTCTAATATCACAATATTTATCACAATTTTTGCCATAATTTGTTGAAGTAGTCAACTTTAAGTGGTGGACAATTATTTTTATATGAAGTCATCACTTTTTTGTCTATCATACATAGTCTAAAATACCAAAGTCATCAAAAACATTGTGACAGAAAATTATCTGTGAAAGCACTAAAGTTGAATCAAAGGAAGTTTCATCTAAGTAAAAGAAAGTTAAGAAGAAAGCTACTACAGAAGCTACTGCAGAAACAGAGGATAGGAAGAAAGAGGTTCCAAAGCTACAGGTCGTTTAGTTTATGTTGTAAACTACTTGTAGTTTAGCAGCTAGTTTGTAAATAATGGATGACAGCTGTTAGTTCAGAAGTCCAGGCGGGAAAGTAAGTTAGTTTTTGTTTGTTAGTCTTTCAGTATAGGTATATATATTCTTTGTACACAAACAATAATTAATTCAATCAATCATTTTTCCCAATTTAGTTTTGACATGGTATTAAAGTGAGTTTGATCTCTATCTCCTCTATTTTATTTTCTATTTAAAATTTCATGTGTTGAGCCTAACTTATATTAAAAAGCAGTTTCCACATGTGTGGAAGAGCATTAGAATTATGTGGTTAAATAATTAAAATTATTGTATCTTAATAGTTTAAACTTTTAAAACAATCAATCATTTAATATTATTTTATGATTCTTTGCAGTTTGCTCTAACCCCGAGAGAGTGAGTAGATGTGTACAAGTTAAAAACCACACACTTCAAACACAAGGTTAAGTGGTATCATATCATAACAATAGCAGCATCTTTTCTACTTCCCAAGTAATGTGTACTGTGCACTCTTCTTCAATTTTTTATTTTCCCTCTATCACTTTTTTTCTATTTTTTACTATTTGTTATTAAATTGATAAGTCATAAGATATATTTTCACATAACATATAAATATAATAAATTATTATTAAACTGATAAAATATATGATACATCGAAGAAAATAACACAATATACACACTTTCTCCTCTCATATGTATATTGAGTTCCACTTTGAATTTAATGATTGGAATTCAATATTACATGAGAGGAGGGAGCAAATCATTATTGTACTATCAGTGTATAATTATTTAGATTGTTCTATACTAAAGAAATTACAAAATATTCTTGAAATAGTACAGCTTATGTGGTATTTCATACCAATAAAAATAAGCCATTTAAAATATGACTTAAGCATAAAAAATCATGTGAAAAACTTAAAAGTTTTGTATTAAGTGAGCTTGCTTTTATTTCTATGAAATAACATGTAGTTTTGTAATTGTACTTCAAGAATATCTAATAATTACTCATCATAAACATGAGAAATTTTTTCCCTAGACTTATAATACCATTCACTCAAATATCTTCTCTTCTATTATGATTTGTTAATGCAAAGGTTTAGAGCTAATATTGCAGTTTCACTACTGTTGCACATATGAAGTGAGCACTAGAATTGAATGTGACCTTGGGATATTTTGGGGAATCGAGAAATATCACACCCCACATGGGAGTGAATTCCACAAGTGTGATATATCTTAGCAATACCAAATACCTTCTCATCCTAGAAAATTAGGAGCCAAATGGCATCCTATGTGTGTCACTGTGTGGGTTTAAAGCCATCATCTCTTGGAATCTATGCTCTTTAGTAGTTTTAATGATGTTTTGAACCCTCCGGACACATTCTTGCTAAATGTTTATAGCCTTGTTGTTGCTATAGTTATTGGAATCGACGGATTTAAAATAAAAACAAAAAAACAAAAACTTTACCCCCAAAAAAAAAAATCCAAAAATAATGGGAAAGAACATTGGTTTGTTTGCTAACAATAAAATGTATAGTATAATTCTCTCACCGCCATACCCATGACAAGTGTAATTTCGGAAATGAGGAAGAGGAGACGACGATGACTTTTTCTGGATTCGAGAGAGAATGTGTGGAATTTTGAACTTTATGTATAGTCAAAAGTTTTGTAATTCAACTGGACACCTTCTCCTTACACCTTCCCATATGCACGTATCTAATTCAATATCTGCTTCAATACATTTCAAGTTTTCAACCCATTTATTACTAAATGGCAGGACCTCATACATTCCTGCATAAAGTCTCTGCTTTTATATATACTAGTGTGTAGCCCCGTGCATATGCACAAGGGTACAATTAAAAGTAATCACAATTATACGATTCAAATTATACCTTTTTTTTAAGAATAGATTCAAATTATACATGGTATTAGCTTATAATTAAAACCATACATTTCTAAAATATGTAATGGTTTCTCATTTTATATATATTAATACGTAACCCGTGCTTACGCATGAGAATGATAAATTATAGTGGTGCTATTGACGTTAGTTTAAGTTATTAAACATATAGGATATAGTTCAACAAGGACATTTAGAGGTACTAAAATAGTTTTTCTTTGCAATTTTCCTGATATTGGTTATGCTAAGTTTCTCATTATATTGCTATTACGTATATAATTTTGAAAATTACTATTGGATACTACATATATAATATCAATTCACAATTATGGTCTGTGAAATTATATTAAATATAGCACAAAATAAAATAATAAATTGGTTAAATGGTATCTTTTAAATTGAATGGAGATAGGTGCATGGGATCGTTCAGCTCAACTACAGTTTGTTACGTTCAATATTTTTGCATACAAAATATCTGAATAAAAATAGTATAAAAAATATGCTCATTAGTTCAAAGAAAAAATAACAGCAAAAATCTAAACAATTTAATTTTTATGGAAAGCTAACAAAAGCAAAATTCAATTTTGATTTTAATTTATTTTTCTCTAAATTTTGGTATTAAAAAGAAAATATATATTACCTAGTTAATAATGGACCGTATATAGTCATGGTATATTACATAAATGACTTATAAATTTAAATTGTTTTTAGTTATACCAACCAAAAAAAAAAAAAGTCTCATAAATATAAAATCATTCAAACTCTCTTTTTATAATTTTATATAAAGAGTTAGATATAAGATTATGCTTTTTATGGTTTGTTAATATTAGACTCATCATTTTCTACACTAAATTAATACATTTGGCACAAAAATTTAAAAAAAAAAAAAAAAAAAAAGATTAGATGGGACACGTGGTGTAAAATTAAACTCTAATTGAAATTCAATTTTTACACTGAATTAATTCACTTGGCACAAAAATTTAAAAACTTAGATTAGAATCATTAGATGGGACACGTGGCGCAAAATTAAACTCTAATTGAATTCTAATTTGAAATTTAATTGGATTTTC
Source organism: Quercus lobata (assembly GCF_001633185.2). Classification (NCBI taxonomy): domain Eukaryota; kingdom Viridiplantae; phylum Streptophyta; class Magnoliopsida; order Fagales; family Fagaceae; genus Quercus; species Quercus lobata. The sequence goes on from NC_044906.1 coordinate 54,176,968, forward strand.
TCTCAGTTTTACCTATTAATATATATGATTTAGAATTTAATTGATTTTAGACTCTTCCGTTTTTGTATCTAATTCATTTGCCACAAAAGTTATAAACTTAGATAGACATGTGACAAAAAATTGAACTCCAATTGAAATCCAATTTAGAATCTAATTGGATTTGTAATCTTCAATTTTTACGCTTAATAATTCACTTAGAACAAAATTAAAAATTAAATAGGACACATGGCGCAAAATTAATAATTCAATTAAGATCTAATTGGATTTTCTCTGAGCTTTGACTATTAATATATATATATAATAATTCAATTTTTACACTTAATAATTCACTTGGAACAAAATTAAAAATTAAATGGGATACATGGTGCAAAATTAATAATTCAATTAAAATCTAATTGGATTTTTTCTGAGTTTTGGCTATTAATATATATATATATATATATTGAATATTGATTAAAAAAGGTCTAATAAAAGTTAAAAACTAATTTATTATAACACAAAATAAAGAATTAAAAAAAGTACGATTAAATTAATAAAAATAACTAAATAGTCCTTTAATTAATTCACTCAAGCAATAGATTCATATTTCTAACTATAATAAGGGCACATTAAACCCACCTTCATTGAGATTTTACAAAATCATACATACTCTCAAAATGTTTCATGAAATAGCACTCTTCCTTTAAGGTTTGTATAGATGTGACAGTTAACTGCATATCCTCTCAAATTGTGATTTCACTAACAAAAAATATTCTATTTTTAAAATAAAAATATTTTTACCTAAATTATGGACAAAATGACACTTCCTTTTGTTGAGGTTTGTGGATGAATAACACCTCCTTGAAGTGTGTATAAATTAATATGAATTTTTTTAAAATGAAATATTTTTGTAATGAAAATTTAATTGTTGTATTTTTAAAAACTAGGGGTATTATTTTATGAAGCCTCGTATGGTTGTAATTTATCCTTAAAACTATCTTTATTTACTCTATTTCTAATGACATGTGATATTCTTGAAGGTTTTTTTTTTGAGAAGAAATAATATACATGAAGTTGATTCCTTCAAATATTAGAACACATAATACCTATAGAGCAAGACTTAGGTACAGTACTTAGGTGCTATTCCTTAGGTTCCTCTCTTAAAATTCTACTATGTGGCTTTTTTCTCATGGATGGAAGTGTATTTTTTAAGTTAAGTAACCACATGACAGAATCTTAAGAGGAGAACCTATGAAACAGCACCTAAAGTACTATAAATAAGTTTTGTCCATAATTATAATACAAGAGCCATAAGATGCTTTCTTACAAAATGTTTCAAATTTGATGTGTGAGACGGCTAGTCCTTAGAATGCACGAACCATAATGGTGAAGAGTTAAATGCAATATGTCATGTTATAGCGATTTAAATAATAATATTAACATATGAAATAAAAAAGCTTAGGCTCTATTAAATATTTGATAATTACAAAGCTCTAAGCCTTGTAATTAGATTCTTGAGAATTTATAGGTTGCTTTGGCTCTGCATGAGTTTGGAGTATGTTTTTATTTAAAGGAACACAAAGGTAATGATTAACAGGAAGGAATCAACTTTTACTTTTATTTAATTATTTTTAGTGAGTTCGTAACATAAGGTGACTTAACAAATGAGCAATTGATTGAGAGAGAAAAGAATGAGACATAACAAGCCGACACTTGTGAAAGTGAAGGATACCATATCTTGTTTGCAGAGAAAAGAATCAAACATACATAACATAATTTCAGGCCGACACTTGTGAACATGAAGGAGAATATTTTGTTTGTCATCGTTCACAAGCAAAGAATACGTGTGTTATTATCAATGTAATGCAAGCACGCAAAAGCACTTAGTATATATATTGGTTGCTCTGTGTAGTTCGTCCTCACAGAAATTGTTCTCATCTTACCCTCTTCACAAAGATAGCATTCATTTAATTTCCAGAAAGAAATGGCGGAAGGAGTTCTTTTTGACGTTACTAAGGGAATCATCGAGAAAGCTTGCAACCTTGCAATCCAAGAGATTTGACTACTACGGAGTCTCAAAGACGAGATCGAAAAGCTCAATGACACAGTTTCGACAATCAGTGATGTGCTTCTGGATGCTGAGGAGCAGCAACAGCACAACAATCAAGTCAAAGTGTGGCTGAACAGGCTGAAGGATGCTATTTATGATGCAGACAACTTGCTGGATGACATCTCCACTGAAGCTTTACGACGGGAGGTAATGACACAGAATAAGAAGGCAAAAGAGGTACGCATTTTCTTTTCCAAATCAAACCAGCTTGCATATGGTTTTAAAATGGGTCGTAAGGTTAAGGCAATGAGGGATAGGCTAGATGCCATCGCAAAGGATAGGGGGTTTCACTTAGATGAACGTCATGTAGAGACACAAGTGGTTGGTTATGGGATGAGAGAAACTTATTCTTTTGTACGTGATGAAGAAGTCATTGGGAGAGACTACGATAAGGATAAGATTATAAAAATTCTTTTGAATTCCAATGTTGAAGAGAGTGTTTTGATCCTTCCGATAGTTGGACTTGGAGGACTAGGAAAGACCACATTAGCTCAACTCATATTCAATGATGAAAAAATCCAAAATCATTTTGAGCAAAGGCTTTGGGTGTGTGTCTCTAATGACTTTGAAGTAGAAGTAATTGTTATGAAAATTTTAGAGTGCACAAAAAATAAGAAACCAGAAAACCTTGAAATAAACACAATGATTAATGATTTTGAGAAACAAATTGAGGGAAAGAGATACCTACTTGTGTTGGATGATGTACGGAATGAGGATCCTCAAAAATGGCAAAGCCTAAAAGATCTTTTAAAGGGTGGAGCAAGAGGTAGTACAATATTAGTGACTACCCATGACATTAATATATTGGCAAAGATTACCCAAACGGTTCAACCATACATGTTAAAGGGTCTAGATGATGAAAAGTCTTGGTCTTTATTTAAGCGGTTCGCATCTGCAAAAGGGCAAGACTTAGAAAATTCAAACATCAAGGCAATTGGAATGGAAATTGTTGCGAAGTGTAAAGGAGTCCCTCTTGCCATAAGGACTTTAGGAAGCGTATTGTACTTTAAAAACCCAGAAAAAGAATGGTTGTCTTTTAAGGACAATGAACTTTCAAAAGTAGCTCAAAAAGAAAATAATATCTTACCAACACTTAAGTTGAGTTATGATCATCTTCCATCATATTTGAAGCAATGTTTTGCATTTTGTTGTTTGTTTCCAAAAAATTATAAAATTCATAAACCAACATTGATTAAAATGTGGATGGCGTAAGGATTTATTAGATCTTCAAGTCAAAACCAATGCCTAGAAGATATTGGTCATGACTATTTTATGGAATTACTTTGGAGATCATTCTTTCAAGAAGACGAGCGGGGAGATATATTAAAAATCAAAGTACATGACCTTATGCATGATCTTGCGAAATTAGTAGTAACATCTGATACTACCACTTTTTATTCAAAAGATGAAGACATTCATGAGAAAACTCTTCATGTGTCATTTGATCGAACGTTTCTCTCATTATTGGGAATTCCAGTCTCATTGTATAAAGCATGTAGGATAAGAACATTTCATTTGCTAGGTCAATTACAAGATCCACAAATAGGATTGGATAAGACAACTTATAATTCAATTATTTTTAGTTTTAAGTTCATACGCTTGTTGGATCTACATGGTATGGGTATTGAAACAATTCCAAATTCTATTGGAAAGTTGAATCATTTAAGGTATCTCTATCTATCTCATAATCACATAAGGATGCTTCCTAATTCCATCACAAGATTGCATAATTTGCAAACACTGAGACTAAGTAGATGTCCAATTAAAGAATTGCCTAAAGATATTAACAAATTAGTCAACCTCAGATATCTTGAGATCAATGGTTGTCCGTTGACCTATATGCCACATGGATTGAGGCAGTTGACTAAGCTTCAGACATTGTCACAATTTGTGATAGGCAAGAATAGCTATTTAGCTTTCAAGCATAACAGTGGATTGAAAGAACTCTAGGGGCTGAATGAGCTAAGAGAAACGCTAGAGATTAGAGGATTGAGACACGGGAAAGATGCTGCATCAGAATCTAAGGGTGCAAATATGAAAGAGAAACAACATCTTCAAGGGTTGAAATTATGGTGGCAAAAAGAAGATGTGGATGATTCCGACGTTGGGTATGATGAAGAGTCACTTGAAGCCTTGCACCCACATGGCCCATCTTCAAATCTTCAACAATTGCATTTAATTAGATACATGGGAGTGAAATTTCCAAGTGGGATTTCCTTGCTTTCAACTCTTGTAAACTTTTCCTTATCTAATTGCAATAACTTGCAATATTTGCCACCATTGGATCAATTTCATTCTCTCAAAGGTCTCTCTCTTGAATTCTTGAATGATTTAGAGTACATATCAGAGAGAGATTACAATAGGGACTTATCTGATTCTTTAATCCTCCCATCTCTAGAGAAACTCCAAATTCATAATTGCCCTAATTTAAAAGGATGGTGGCAACAACAGAGGGATTCTATTGAGAAGGTCAATAATCATTCACTTCCTTCATTTCCTCGTCTTTCCAACTTATATATCTCGGTATGCCTTAAGCTAACATCCATGCCTCTCTTTCCATATCTTGAAAAGCTAAAACTGGGTATATGTAGCTTGAAGCCATTGGAGCAAACAATGTCAATGGAGGTGATAAACATGACAACCTCAAGAAATCTAATATCAACCTTTTCTTCTTCTACCCTTGCCACTTCCTTGTTCATCCCTCTCTCCAAATTAAAGTCTATGTCAATTGAGTATATGGTAGGAACCCTACCCAAGGAGTTTATGTGCAACCTCATTTCTCTCCAAAGTTTAACGATAAAATATTGTTGTGGTCCTCTCCCTCTCTCTCGACATCTCACTGCCCTTCAGAATTTGAGAATTACTGGTCATAAAGAGTTTGATTTAACAAACGATGAAGATGAGATGGAATGGCATGGTCTTCAGAGCCTTCGCCACCTAATGTTCAACCATCTTCCAAATTTGGCCACTCTACCGATGGGGATTCAACATCTCACCTCTTTGCAAACGCTTGAGATTTACTATTGTCAAAGTTTGATGGCTATACCGGAGTGGATCTGTAACCTCACCTCTTTGCAGACACTAAAAATTCTAAGTTGTCCCATCTTATTGGAAAGATGCAAAAGGAGAGCGGGTAAAGATTGGAGTAAGATTGCTCACATCCCATACTTGTATATATAGTCAGGTACCTATCTAAGTCACCATTGCTTTTATCCCATTCCTAGATAGAATATCAAAAATTCAATTTCTTCTACTTCACTAAATTTCCTGGTAACTAAATTTCAGATGAAGAACCTACTCCTAGGATTTGGAGCTTAGTAAAACCTTTTGGGTGCTGTCATTGGTCAACAAGTCAACAAACTCAGTGGTAATATCTCTTTTCTTTTTTCCTCTTTTAGATGCTCATAGGATTTAATTACATTCTTTAATGGGTAAATTTAAGCATCTAAATTTTAGGGGTGTTTAAATTTTACATCTTGATGTTCCAAAATTTAGATTTTATCCCTAAAGTTTGAGGGTATTTGGATTTTACATCTTAGCGTATCAGAATTCGGATTTTACCCTCTAAATTTTAGGGGTGTTTGGATTTTACTCCCCAAAATTTGAAAATGTTTAGATTTTACTTTCTGAAGTTTCAGAATTTTGGATGTAAAATCCAAATACCCCCAAACTTTAGAGGGTAAAATCCAAATTCTAAATTGTCAATGTGTAAAATTCAAACAAACCTGAACTTCAAGCAATAAAATCTAAATTTTGAAACTTTCCATGCCATTAGGAAAATGAATATGTGAATTTTCCCAAATCTATTTCTTCATTTTGGCAAATTACATCTTTGTATCTTGAATTGAGTTGATGAGTTGATCTGTTTTATATGCTTCATTTCTCACTGTGTAAACAGAGTAAAATTGGGCACAAACCACAAAGTGATATCGGGGTAATATTGTGGGAAGAATTAAATTTGGCAACCATTTTGCAAGAACTAGCTAGTCGTGCAGGTATTCCGTTGATTCAATGTCTTGTTATATATGAACTTCCAACTTGCTGTTGTATCTTCTGAATTTTTTTTTTTTTTTTGGTGAATACTATAATGTCTACAAATAATGAGTTTTTATTAAAAGCACTGCTTAATATATAAATCAACTGCTAATTTCTAATTGAACGGAATATGTTTCAAAACCAAAGAAACAGAGGTTTCACCAATAATCAATTGATATACATTGGGAATTCAATAACCAACAACATGATGGCATTGAATTGATATACATACATACATACATACATACATACATACATACATACATACGTTTATATATATATATATAGAGAGAGAGAGAGAGAGAGAGAGTTGGGTTCAAGTTACATCTAGTGTAACTCTAAGCGATATTACACCACTTAATAACTTATTATTAGATGCGAATTTTGACAAATCTACCATTAAATTACATTATATTCATATACTCTCCATGCTTGCAAAATTTCACAGTAATCAAAGATTAATAGTCATGTTATCAATCAATTGTTTGAATTCAGGTTTTTGTAATAAAAGATGAGTTTATGGATCACAAGGTAAATAATATCTAATTAGTATGAAAATTGGCATGCATGTTAAGCATATATAGAACAGGTAATTCAACGGTGCGATTCTTAAAATATGAATTTAATAATAAGTAGTTGGGTGGTGTAACATTGCTAAAAAGTTACACCATCCAATAACTTGTTAATGAATTTATTTTTTGAAAATTCTACCGTTGGATTACATTTATATATGTTCTAAACATACATGTCAATTTTCATACCAACCGGATGTTATTTACCATTCAATCCATAAACTTATCTTTTATGCATTTAAACTACAAAAACTCAAATTTATACAAGTGATAGATGATATGACTATTAATATTTGATCACCTTGAAATTTTGCAAGTATGGAGAATATACAAAGATAATGTAATCCAACGGTCGATTTATCAAAATTCACATCCAATTAAAAAATATTAATTGGTGTTACATTGCTTAGTGTAACTCTAAGAAATATTACACCACCCAATAACTTATTATTGAATTCATATGTTGAAAATCCAACCGTTGAATTACATGTTTTATATGTTCTTAACATAGCTGCCAATTTTCATGCCAATCGAATATAATTTACTATTCGATTCATAAAATCATCTTTTATGCATTATTTTAAACTACAAAAACTTGAATTTAAACAATTGATTGATGATATGGTTATTAATCTTTGATTACCTTGAAATTTTGCAAGCATAAAAAATATAAAAAGATAATGAAATCTAACGGTAGATTTGTCAATTCACATCCAATTAAGATATATATATATATATATATATATAAATCATAAGAGAATAAATGATTGTTTATTTCCTTCCCAACTATAGTAAAACATATTCTTGACACTGAATAGTCATCACCTTTCGGTTTTTAATAAAAATTTATGTTTCTTGTAGGAGCCCTATCCTTCAGTCAGGGGATTTAGCACATGTCTGGAAGCTTCATTCTATATATATATATAAACGATTTTCTGGAATTAGCCTGCAAGGTGAAAGTGAGGCCTTGTCTGAACCAAGCTATAAATGAGAAAGATCAATGCTCTTTTAAACGTGCACTTCCTCTTCTCTTGAATGATGGTGAGCACTCTTTCGCTCTCTCATTTGTTGTTTGTGGAGATTTTCTTTTTGGGTTGATGTAATTTTTATTTATTTTTGAGGTGGGTATGTCACTTTTAGTGAGGATTGCCTTAAGATTGTAGATACTCGGAATTCATCTATGTCCCATCTTAGCACAAAGATGCAAAAGAAGTGCGTGAGAATTTCCATAAGATTTTGTTACATCCTAGAGTTGGTTGGAAGTGAATCCATTTCAGAGGTAAGAAAACTCATCTCTACATTTCACTGTTTTTCCCTTTCCTTGATAGAAATCAATATCAAAATTTCTTCTTTGTTCTCTCCAAGAAATGGAGCTTAATGAAAACTATTTTCTCTTTTTCGGCCTGTCCCAACTCGTTTCGGCTTGAAATGAAGCCGGGATGATTTTTTTTTTTTTTTTTGCTATTTTTTTTGGTTTCAACAACTCAAGTGGTATTAGCATATTCATTCTCTAGGCTTCTCTTTTTATGACCCAACCTGGGTCCACCTTAACTCATTTTCTAAATCCTGAATATCACTCGTATATTCATCTAATGAGTAATGCTATAATCACAAACTATTTTATAATATTTTTACAAATGTTGATGTGGTCAACCTCTTATTAGTTTTCATCTAAACCCACAATTAATATCACTTTTTCATTTTCCAATAATCACTCACCACATCAACAATTTGTAAAAAATTTTGTAAAATAGTTTGTATCTCTAGCATTATTCTTCATCTAATATAGATCCATACCTTTCAAACCAATGGCCATAGGCCTATTAGCGCATTCACTGGATTACTTGGATTGGCCCATTTATAGATCTAATATTAAAAATATCATATTTTAGATTAGGTATTTAATTTTGTCAATTATAATCCCAACAATGAAACAATTCCAATTTGAGGATCAATCCATCTTTATTATTCATTTAATTTATTCTTAGTTCTTACCATAACAGAACATATAAAAAGTGAAATTTATTGATTAAACTATGGGGCTTATTCATAAATCATTTTAATGGCCATTAAATAGAGAAGGTAGAGAGAAACTCTATTTAGAGAGGAGTAAAGTTTCGCTTAAAGTGAGAAAGTGATTGCCAGAAAATTGAAACCAATTATCTAGGTGAAACATAATTTTTTTTTTAACAATTTCTTTTCTATTTTTTGCTTTACAATATAGTGTACAAATAATGTAAGTGAATAATAAAGATGGACAAAGACTTCCAATTGAAATAGTTCCATAAGTTTGAGACATTAATCGAAAAAATAAAAAACTTGAGACATAATTTGTGATAAAGTATATGTTTGGATACGGATGAAAAGCAACGCGTTTTGTATCTGCGTATCCTTTTTCTTTTTCTTTTTTTTTTTTTTTTTTTTTGGAACCATGATTTTTGACTTTTTTGTCAGTCCACTGTTCACACAAGCAAAATAAGCGATGGACTGTGCACACCAGTGGGTCCCGTGCACTGTTTACGAGACCCACAAACCTCACTTTTCAGCAACTTTTTCGTTAAAAATGGATCCCACGGTACTATTCACACATTTAAAAATTATTTTGCTACAGTGTTTTCAGTTTTCAGCAAAATAAACTGTATCCAAACGGACGAGTACTAAAAACTCTGGTCTGACTTATTATATAATTTCCCTTTCTTTTTTAATTATGACAATATATACTTACATGAATAGTTTAAAAATGCCATGTGTCATTTTTATATAAACAATAAATATAAAATCATATTTCTTACAGATGGATTTGATTCTGTTTTCCTGAGGTGTTAACAATCCTTCTTCTAATCACAATTATCTAGTTAGATATAATTTGTGAACTTATGATTAGGCTTTGAGGAATTTATTTATGAAAAAAGGTTCAAATATGTCATACTTTCACTAAAAATAGTTAATGCAAACTAAAGTGTTTGAGTTTGGATTGTATTTAGTGCTCTTCTGCAATAGACACAACACATATACGACATGTGCCCTAAAGTGAATATATATCGGCCCATATCCCATTTAATGTATAGGAACATTGAATGGAAACCAAACCCAAAATACTTTACAAGTCTATCGTGGCCTATGTGCACTTTGTTAATATCAGTTGGGGGCAAGTAACCCCTTTCAACTGCACGTATCTTGATAAATAAGGTTTCTCTGTGAGTCTAGAAGTTAGGTCTCTCTCTAATTTCTTTCCACAGTAGAATTGGTGAGTCCCTTCTTTGAAGGTGCGTTGTATCCTAGGAGTAACACTGTTATTCCTAGGCTTGTTGGGTTCTTTTTGGGGGTGGGGAAACAGTTTTGAGCGAGTGAGAGAATGGAAGATTTGGCTCAGTCTTGGAATAAGCTCACTCTATCGGATAGAGAGGAACCGGGCTACTGCCTACTTGATGATGATAGAAGTCAGAAATTTGCTATTGCTGCCAAGTTTTTGACTAGGCGAGCAATCAATATGGAGGCCATAGCGAAGACGTTTAACCCGCTATGGAGAGCCAAGAATGGGTTCAAGATTCAGAGCTTTGGAGACCATAAAGTTCTTTTCTTCTTTGACAACATGGAAGATGTGGATAGAATTTTAGAAGGTGAGCTGTGGACGTTTGATAAACATCTAGTGGTCATGAATCGATACGAGAATGAATCCTCTCTTCAAGATATAAAATTTGAGAAGACGAAACTGTGGGTTCAACTCCATGGGCTTCCGATTAAGTATATGACAGTAGAGGCGGCGAAGAAAATTGGCAGCGTCTTGGGGGAGGTTGACGTGCCAATGAACCCAAAATTTTTTGATGGAGGTCATTTTGTTCGTATTCAAGCGTCCATTGATTTGTCACTACCTTTGTGCCGAGGAAGATTAGTGTCTATAGGTGAAGGAGGGAAGCAAGTATGGATAGCGTTCAAGTACGAAAGACTGCCTAACATATGCTATTGGTGTGGGAGACTTACTTATGATGATCGAGATTGTGATCTGTGGATTGATAGCGAGGGTACACTCAAACCAGAACAACGTGAGTTTGGGCCATACTTGCGAGCACTGCCTTTTGTTCCTGCCAGACGTAATGCTATCACTGTCCCTGGGTTCTATGCAGCGAAGAAGAAGGTCAGATCAGGTACACCGGAGACAAGTAATTCAGGCCAGAACTCCGATGCAGGCAGCAGAGGTGTAACGGATCAGATACAAGAGGTAACGGGTAGCAATAATGGGAGCAATAATGAGGGAATTGAAGATGAGGATGTGGTTTTTTTAAAGCGTAATGAAGGAGACACAGTTATGAGGAGAGATACGGTTGACCAAAATAATTTAAAGGATGAGATTATTGGAGTATTTACTCCCCCTAAGGAAACTGAAACTGAAGAAGTGGCGTGTAATGAGGAGTTATGTCTGGCAGCAGAGTTTGGGGCGGCAAAGTTAGTGGATTCAAGCAGGAAAGCTCACAACAAAAACCCTATTCCAAGTGGACTCTCTAACCCCAGTGCACGTGATAATTCAAGTGGCACACCCTCACTTAAGTTGTCACGTGATGCTACTGTTATTGATGTTCACAATCTCCAATCTCCAAGGGCAGCACGTACTTGGACAAGAAGAGAAAGACCTAAGCCTAAGAGTAACACGGCAGCACAAGTCAAGGTGCAAGGAAAAAAAAGAATGGCGGCATCTGAGGTATCCCTTATGACAGGTTCATCAAAACGTCTCCAAGTAGTTGTCAATGATGATGAAAAATTCTTTGTAGTGGCGGGAGCTGATGGTCAGCCCCGCCAAGGGCAATGAGTTGCTTAGCATGGAACTGTCGTGGGCTTGGGAACCTACGTACAGTGAGGGAGCTTGGTGTTGTTATCCGGGCAAAAGATCCCTCTGTGGTGTTTTTAGCCGAGACACTTACAGATGATGCAAGGCTAGAATTCGTTCAGAGAAGTATTGGTTTTGAGCATAGATGGGTCGTACCAAGGGTGGGAAGAAGTGGTGGACTAGTTCTATATTGGAAAGCATCAGTTAATTTGATGGTGGAAGATTCAGATAGACACTATATTGATGCGGTGATCAATAAAAACACGGATAATGAGTGGAGATTAACTGGGTTTTATGGGGAACCTGATACAGCGAGAAGACATGAAGCTTGGGCCAAATTAAGAGCTCTAAACTCACAACCTGAGAAGCCTTGGCTTTGTCTTGGAGATTTTAATGAGATTATAAAACAAGAGGAGAAACTAGGAGGAGCTAGAAGACCTTATTATCTAATGCAGCAGTTTAGGGAGGTGATTGATGAATGTGGCTTCATGGATTTGGGTTTTGAGGGACCTAAATTTACATGGAGCAAACACTTTGAAAGCGGGATTTCAATTTGGGAGAGGCTTGATAGGTGTTTGGTTAATAATAGTTGGTTCATGATGTTTGGAGGGTCAAGGGTGTATCACTTGTCTTGCTCTTCATCGGATCATATCCCATTATTCATCTCCCCATCGGGTTTGATTCCTCCAAGCCGGAAAAAAAAATTTAGGTTCGAACAAATGTGGCTTTCAAATTCGGGATGTGAGGAAGTGGTGGTTTCGGCTTGGGGTAGTGGAAGTAATGGAAGTGTAGAGAGTAATATTTTGAATAAAATTGAGAAGTGTGGAAAAGAGTTGGGGATATGGGAGAAAAATGTTTTTGGTAATGTTAGGATGGAGTTGAACCGATTGAAAAAATCCCTAGCCAAAGAAGAAAGGATAGCAATGGTGAGTGGTAATAATTTTAGGGTCAGGCAGATTAAAAAAGAGATTGAGGAGATGCAAGATAGGGAGGCCACGATGTGGGCTCAAAGGTCTAGAATCCTATGGGCTAATGAAGGGGACAAAAACTCTAAATATTTCCATTGTTGTGCTTCTAGGAGATTCAGGAAAAATTCATTGCAGGGTATTAGAGATGAGGCCGGAGTATGGAGAACCAGACATGAAGAAATGGGTGAAGTGATGGTCAACTATTTTAAGTCTTTATTTACTGCTTCAGAGGGGATTGTATCCACTGGGGTGTTGGATTGTGTACAACCACTGATTGATGAAGAGATGAATGGTGATTTGTGTCGTGAGTTTGAGGCAAGTGAAGTTGCCATTGCCCTAAAACAAATGGCGCCTCTTAAAGCTCCTGGCCCGGATGGTATGCCCCCGCTCTTCTACCAACATTTTTGGAGCACAATGAACCAGGATGTTACCTCTTCCATTCTGTCTTGGTTAAATTCAGGTACAATTCCAACCAATTTGAACCATACTTTTATTACTCTTGTGCCGAAATTACACTCCCCTGAATTTCCCCACCAGTTCCGCCCCATTAGTCTTTGTAATGTCCTTTACAAAATTTACTCTAAAGTTCTTGCAAACCGCCTTAAAAAAATACTTCCATCCATTATCACCGAACACCAATCAGCTTTCACTAAAGGGCGTTTGATTTCTGACAATATTCTAGTGGCCTTTGAAACACTACACAGCTTACAAAACTTTAGGGGAGGTAATTATGGGTATATGGCATTAAAATTGGATATGAGTAAAGCATATGATAGGGTGGAGTGGTCGTATTTGGAGGGGATTATGAGGAAGATGGGTTTTAGGGAGAGGTGGATAAATCTTGTCATGGGTTGTGTGAAAACTGTATCATACTCGGTGTTGGTGAATGGTGATCCATGTGGGACAATTTTTCCTACAAGGGGCATTAGGCAAGGAGACCCACTATCTCCTTTCCTATTTCTTCTTTGTACGGAAGGATTGAATAGCTTAATTAAAAAGGCTGATTTACAAGGTGAAATCCATGGATACTCCCTTTGTAGGAGGGGTCCAAAACTACCGCATCTGCTCTTTGTAGATGATAGTTTGATTTTTTGCAGGGCAACAATGGAGGAATGTGGGAAAGTTTTGAATATCCTTAAGGAGTATGAGGAAGCTTCGGGACAAAAAATGAATAGAAGTAAAACCTCACTGTTCTTTAGTAAGTCTGTACCAGAGGAGGAGAAGCATGGAATCAAAGTGGCCATTGGAGTCCCTGAAATCTTGCACTATGAAAAATACCTTGGGCTGCCCTCCTTGGTTGGCAAAGGTAAAAAGGCAAGTTTTAATTACATAAAAGAGAAGGTATGGCGGAAGTTTCAAGGGTGGGAAGCTAAATTGCTTTCACAAGCTGGGAGAGAGGTACTCCTTAAGGCAGTCATACAAGCCATCCCTACCTACACGATGGGGTGTTTCAAATTGCCAATGGGTTTGTGTAATGAGATTGAGTCTTTAATCAAGAAATTTTGGAGGGGCCAAAGAGGTGATCGAAGAAAAATCTATTGGATTAAATGGGAGGAAATGACAAAATCGAAAACTATTGGAGGAATGGGCTTCCGAGACCTTGCTATGTTTAACGACTCACTCTTGGCAAAACAAGCTTGGAGGCTATTGAATGATACATCATCACTTTTTTACAAAGTATTTAAGGCTCGTTTCTTCCCAAATTCAACGATTATGGAGGCTACCGACTCTAGGATGGGGTCATATGCTTGGAAAAGTATCCTTAGAGGTAGAGACATCATTCAAAGAGGGGCTCTATGGAGAATAGGTAATGGTGAGAAAATAAACATTTGGCAGCAACGTTGGCTGCCAAGAAAACACCCAACGCAGCTGCCAATCTGTCCCTTGGAGAGCTTTGAGGAGCATACCGTAGCTACTCTCTTTGATCCAATCACAAGAAGGTGGAATGAAGAGTTGGTAGATGGGCTGTTTGTGACTGAAGATGCAGACTTGATTAAGCAAATCCCACTCAGCCGTAATGCAGCAGAGGATTCTCTTTATTGGCCGTATTCTCCAACGGGAAATTATACTTGTAAGTCGGGGTATAGATTTCTAAAACAGGAGGAGGAGATGGAATCAAATCAGCCAACACCACCAGCAGATGAGAAGCGGCTGTTGAAAAAAATTTGGGAGATGCGAGCCCCTCCAAAGGTGAAAAATTTTCTGTGGAGAGCTTGCCGCTTTGCTTTGCCAACCAAACAAGCTTTGATGAGAAGAAAAATCCTTGAAGACCCAACGTGTGAGAGGTGTAAGAATGCTGTGGAGGACCCGCTTCACGCACTATGGTTATGTCCGGAACTGGATGTAGTGTGGTCAGACCAAAGTATGTGTAGATTCAGGTATGAGGTTGGCTTTGTCACTGTCAAGGAGCTGCTGCTATGGATGGTTGATGAAGGGAAATCACTGGAACTTCTAGCATTTACGGCATGGGGAGTATGGAATCAGAGGAACAAGACTCGCTTAATGCTGCAGTCCAGCCCGCTCCATCAGGTTGCTGCACTTGCACGGACCAGTTTGGTGCAGTACCGAACTAACCTGCAGGCTTCAGAGGTTCAAGTGGAGTGCAGCGGCAGGGGAGAAAATAGATGGACGGCACCGCCGACCGGTTTTGTTAAGATTAACTTTGATGGAGCAAATGCTGAATCCTCAAGAATGTCTGGTGTGGGAGTGGTGATTCGAGACTCGGAGGGGGCTATTTTGGCGTCCTGTGCAGAGAAACTAAGCCAACAGTTCAAGGCAGAGGACTTGGAAGCTTTGGCTGCATTGAAGGCTCTATCCTTTGCTCATGAGCTGGGCTTCCAGAATATTATCCTTGAAGGTGATGCGTTGAACTTAATTCAAGCATTGAAGGCACAAGAACAAACCTTACTGCCGTGGGGTCTGCTGGTTGAAGATGTGAAAGAGTATGGAAAAAAATTTAGAAGAGTATTGTATTCTCATGTTATGAGAAATGGCAATAGTGTAGCTCATAATCTGGCCAAATATGCTTTACGCATACCAGATTTCCAAGTTTGGATGGAGGATGTTCCATCCCATATTGTTCAGTTTTTACAGTTGGATGTAGCTCATTTACGTTAATGAAATTCATAAGTTCTTTCTCAAAAAAAAAAAAAAAAAAAGTCTATCGTGCCCTACTTAAATACTCCAATTTACAAGACCAATAAGGTCTGTCACGCCGTGGCCCAACAATTAATGTACATCTAATTGATTTTGCACTGGCCAAAAAATTGGGTACCATCAAAACTTAGGAATTGTACAAGATGCCACGGTATCCCATGGCTAGCAAACATATTTTTTTAAAAATAATAATTAAAAAAAAAATGTGACTGAATTTTTTTTTCTTTTTTATAATTTAATATTAAAACAAAGAAAAGGAATCTGAACCCTAAATGCTATGAAAACGCAAGAAAGTGCCAACAAAATTTACAAAGCTTTTGGCATATCTATGATTTGGATTGGATTTGGACAAGTTAAAAAAAGAAAAGAAAAGAAAAGAAAAACCATAAAAAGTAAAGAGTTAGAAAAAATTAGGATAAAATTAAATAAATAAATAAATAAAAAAAATCAGATCCAATGACAGAAAATCAATTTAGTTTTTAAACTTTTTGCTAGCTATTGCGTCCGTGCAATTCCTAAATCAATCATTCATGGCCAAATGTTCCTATGTTCCATTCTTCCCTTGTAAAGGATCTCTCTAGAACTCATGTTGATATTAATTACTTGTTCTTTTCAGCAGGAAAAGCTAGCCAAATTTAGTCTTTAACGATGAGGATGAAGATGGCAATGACGTGCTCGAGCTCAAAGAAAAACTCGGTGCCTGTAACCTTGACTCATGTCCTGATCAATCAGCTGGTAAATGCTACATGCTTATATTTGTGTTTCCATTTTTCTTCTTCATAAAATCAATTGCAAGAGAACAAAATACAGTTATGTACATTGATAGAATTTTTCAATGTTACAAGCGTCAACTAAAATTTCTACTTGAGATGCAGCAGAACTAATTAGCTTCTTGTGAATTTATCCATGATCTTTTAATACCAACATTGTTTGAGTGCTTTTTCTGTTAGTATTCGTGAGTAAAATTTCTCTTTGTTTTTATGCCTGACTGCCATGGAGATTGAAGTGCCTAAACTACCAACCAAGAAGAAAGAACCTAGCAATTAAAAGGGCTGCTGCTGCTGCACAGAAGAAGAAGTCCTTGGCAGCTGTTTCGGAGATATCTGATGATGATGAAGACTTTGAGCTAGAAGTTGTTGCTGTGCTCCAGAAACTGGGAAAAAGTGAGAAAGATGAGGGCATCTCCATTCAACAAGAAAAGTGGTTCGGTGTTGGGCAGGGTTGGTGAGGAAAATAAGGCAACTGAAAGATGAAGAAAATTCGGGTTCTGCTTTTATTTCTGCCAGTACTTAAGAAACTATTGAAGTTGCACCAGCAAGAGCAAGACCTCAAAGGGTGAACCGCAGGCAGACAAGGTGTGTGTTGAGTGACTCTGAAAGTGAACATGCCACTGAGGATTCCGACTTTGATGAAGAAGAGGGTCTAAAGTAGTTGTTCTGTTGAGAAGCTGACTGAAAAACTCTCATGGAAAACCCTTTTCGCTCCATTAACATGAATTTAATTAGTCAATTTATTAGTGAACAAGAGAGGAAATCAGCAACATTAAAATTACCTTCTGGGGGGCAACAAAAAGAGGATCCTATCAACTTGTTTCGAAATGGGAACCAAATCTCTTTCCCCTTGTAATGTACTCCTTGACTCTTGGTTTGTAATTTGGATAATCTGCTGAACTGCATTCCCTGGCAATGATCTTTGTCTATTGTGATTTGTTATGGGCAAGGATTTTCTTTCACCTTGCAATTCAACAATTACATCTCATTAATATCATAGAAGTTAGAATGCCAGAAAATAAGTGTAATTGGTTCATAAGAATTAGACGATTAGCTTGCATGTTAGAGGAGGGCGAAGTGCACAAACTGTATCAAATAATATATGTCTCACTTGATTGATATTCTATCATATATAATGGAAGGTGTCTTTAAACTTAAACCTCCCTTTAATGCAATTGCTCAAGAAATCAACAGAGTTAATGGTGGCTTGGTGCTTAAACCAAAACTCTTATGTGCTGAAATTGGAAACAACACACACGAGAATATCCACAACACATTTAGAAATCCAAGTTGTTAGCACTATTATGGCCTTGTGCTCTTCCCGGTTTAGTTGACATGTACAAGAGAAAACCTTTTTACTCTTGCTAGAAGCGGTATCACTCCTATGTTCACAAAGGTGAAGTTCCTTCTTATGCTCCTGTTACACAGACATTTATGATTTATGAACTTTATTAAAAGTTTAAACCCATCCTCAATTTCATCGTAACAGTCTGCACTAATCCATCTTGAATGAGACACAAATTTAGTGCTCTTACTAACCACGTATCAATAGCTTGTTGTTACCCTTTAAACCTCTTAGATATAATTAGTTTGAGGTTGAGTTTCCACTATTGGTGATTCTCTTAAAAGAAGGGTTTTAGTCCCATTCCAATAGATGTTATCCTTACCAAGTCTCGAGACACACTTCGGTAAAAGACTTATTTTATATATAGAATTACGTAGGCAATGGACTAGTCCAATCACATTTGACTTGCCTTACGTATTCTTGTCTTAGACTTTTAAGTATAAGTTTACTTTGTATACAACTCATGTATATCATATGCATTGTGGTTTCATAACTACAGTACAAGGAATGGCTTACTATGGTCGTGGCCACGACACTTTATCAAAACCTTAGCCATTTTCTTTCCTTGCCCGTTACCATTATAATCAATGCTCTCAATTTAATTCTATAGTAGAATAAATACACCTTATTTCTTTAATGCTTACACATAGCACCCCCACATGTAGTGATTATCTAACTAGACACAGATATTATCACTCACATCAATAATAGAATTAAACTTGAATATTCTATATAATAGATATTCATCACAATTAAGTACATTCTAGTGATTAACCTCAAGTTTTAGAAATTTTGAAACTCTACATACTGTGAAGGCAATGTCTAGTTTAGTTCCATACATGATACGCAACATGAACTTAATTCACTAGCAAACTTGAGCTTTGCATCAGCCCTTCCAGTAATTTCTTTATTTATTATTGGAATCAGAGTGTCTTTGCCTCTTTAAAGATATTAAAATCTAAGAAGCAAATTCTCAACACTAATCTCAACACAATGAGATAACACAATTCCCAATAGAATGAGAAATCACTAATCTCAACACAATGAGATTACTCAAATCTCAACAAAATGAGATATCACAAGTCTCAAAATTAGATTAATATAGCGCACATCTCCACTATATTTCTTTACTTGATTCCTATTCATAAAAGACTTTCATTTAATTAATTAAGGAAGTACAAATCCACAGGTCTTTCAAGAAAACTTCCTTACCAAGATCACTATTTTAGAAAGTCACTTCATATCTATATGATGCATACTCAAATTATATGTGGAGACACAATCCAATATTTCATTATTGATCCTTGAATGTTCAATTAATGAACTTACTTGCACTCTCTTTTCACAAAGAGATACTTTCAAAATAGGATCACCACATGTGCTTGATTAAACTTGAGACATCTACCATACATAACAAAATTTAATCACAATTAATTTAACATCCATCGATGTTGATTCTCAATACCTTTAACAAGTACATCTTTGATACACATTAGCATCCTTATGAGTCCATGACTCTTTTGAGGGTTATATCCCCACACTTCTTGAATATCATAATTCCACAATTTGAGTTTCTAAACTCCACAATTTGGGTTCTCAACCATTCCAAAATTCACATATATACACACACTGTAATTACTTATATCAAAATGTAATAATAGAATATAGTGAATTTCTTTAAAATTATATGAATGGTTTTTAAGATATCAAACTAAGAACACAAATAATTACTAGTGTATAGATATCAAAATCTATATTTTCCCTTTGTTTCAAACCTTTTACTATTAACCTTAGACCAAAAGATTTTATATTTTATTCTAATACCCACTCACAACCGATTGGTTTTGAAACTAGAGATAGATCCAGTAAGACCCAATTATTATTAAATAATATCGAATCTATCTTATCATTAATAGCTTCTTACAATAGAAAGCTATGTCTTTTACAAGCACAAAGCTTTCTTAAACTTTAGGATCACTTTCCTCAAAGAGTACTATGTTTATTTAATTAGGACTACATTTTTATTAACTTTAATAAGGTAAACAAGAGCTTCACATGAAATAAAAATTTGGATTAAAATCCTTTTTATTTCTCAAACTTTGAGACCACATTTGTTCACTTGGTGAACCACATTTAAATCTTTAATATCACTTAATGTGATATTTAACATTGGAGTCATTTACTCGTGTTTAAGTAGGTATCGGGGTATCCTTGAAATCATCTTTGAATTTAAACTCAAAAAATTCAATATGCTTTGATTTCACTTTTATATTAGACATTAAGTATAATTAACTACATATCCTCAAATTTACTCAAAACTTACATATACACTTTATATAGCTCTTTGACTAATTAGTCATCTTTGGTCTATCATTTTACAAGAGGTTAAACACCCCCACAATTTAAAATGATAAGCATTTGGTCACATTCTCATTTCATAACACATGAAATTCCTTTGAAATGAAACTCTATTATGCACATAGCATACACTAAACAAAGCTTCTTCCCATTGATCAAATAAGAACTTAGCTGATTGCACTCAAGTTTATGGTATTCACCATATCTAATAGAGTTCTCTCTTTCGACCAAACCATTTTATTAGGGTGTATAAGGGACAGCACTTTGGTGTATTATGACATGTTCCTCACAAAGAAGAATATACATTTAGAAATATTCACCATTTCTAATCAATACACCATTCAATTCAAATCATTATGCTTTGACATAAATTTCAAGAATTTGAAATTTAAATGTTCTAGTCTAGCATGTCACAAATAAAGAATCAATAATATAAGCACAACCAAAACATATTGATAAATAACACTCAATTTGAACATGTCATTAGTAACCTATCCATTGCCTACTAATGTCTCATACTTGAACAAGACCATTCTTAAATAACAAATTGACTTCTCTTGATATCAGGTGTGTGAAAAACATAGTATTGGTCAAGAGAGCTTCTTGCCAAAACTCAATTTCACTTCAACAATGCACTTTCCATAAACTTTTGCCTTACTATGGATATCCACAAGCACCTTCAGTTCTATGGAAGACTCCTCATAAGTCTTGAATTATGCCTTGTAGTTACACACGTGCAACATTGCATCTGAATCAAAACACCAATCAGACGGATTTGTAATTACAGCCATATGAAATATAGTGATCAGTAATGTCCTTAATGACAATTGCTTCATTTGCATTTTCATCTTCATCCTTCTTCTTTTTTAAGAACTTACATTCTCAAATGTAATGGTCTTTGTTTCCACAAAGGAAACATGACAAGTTCTACTTGTCATTGTTAGGATCCTTAGAGTTGTTCTTCTAAAACCATTGACACACTCATTCACATTCAAGTGTTTATTGGTCTTACTAGAACTTCCAAATTTAATATTGTTCACATTCACTTTAGAATCGATGTTAGTTACATCTCTAACCGGACTTTCCTCTTCAATTCAGTGATGTTGTCTGAATTGATCTAAAGTGAGATTTTTTGACATGTTATTTAATGTCTTCACATAGTTTAGAAAATCACTTAGGAAAATATTCACAAACTTTATCACTTTAAGAGTTTAAGTTCCCATCCTTTAGATTTTCTACTTCACTTTATAACATTTAAACATGTCAAAATTTTATTCTTATATCTCAATTCAAATAAATTCGCAACAAATGCAAATATTCTAACAAAGAAGCTCATCAATCAATTTGAAATTCAAATTGCCCATAAACAAGTAATTCGTACCTTCATTGTTCAAACTATGAACATGGCTTTTAATGCATCCACAATATGCAAGAATCATCACCTTGTCTTGCCAACAAAGAAACTTGTTTCTTTAAGCCAATTGAAGATTCATTATGATCGATTCATCATTTGAAGAACTCTTCAAATCCAAGCCAATTGCTCTTTCTATCGTGTAAAATTGGATCCATCAAAACAATCCAATTTCACCAAACCATGATTCAACATCTTCAAAGTTGTACCATCATTTACTCCTTATCTTATAGTAAAATATTGTCTAAGATTGTTGGGGATTTCACCAAATTAAGGAGTAATAATGAAAGAACAAATGAACACATCAAGTAAATAGAAATTAGTAATTGACTTGGAGGCACAATTGAATGTTATCCTTAGACAATATTTGTCTCCATACGCAAGTTGCTAAAGGGTTTCTACAAACTTGTCCCCAAGATACAACCAAGTTTTTTGGGTTCTACAAATAGCAATTTTGGAGAATACCAACAGGATTTCTTGTGTTTCTTTGTAACTTACTATTTTCAAGTGAATATTAACCTCTATTTATACCCTTAGCGTTATAACACTTCAAAAGGTACGTATGGAGAGTTAAAATGTTTCATAAAACCATTCACAAGGCTTGAAACCTCTTCAACCTTTCTGAACAGTTACCAGAAAATTCAATTTTTTTGAGTTTCAATCGGTTGAGAGGTCCTTTCGATCGATCGAATGCTCTTTTTGATCGATCAAATGCTCTTTTCAATTGATCGAATAGGAATCGAATAGCGATCGAACCATCCAGAAACTCCAAGATTATTTTCTTACTATTTCGATCGATCAAGCCAAAGTTTCGACCGATTGAAGATACTGAATTTCGAATTTTCACTTAGAAAATTCTAGAACTTGAATTTTCACTTTAACAACTTTATGAAACAATATTCTCCAAACTCAAACATCATTATTATTACAATCTATCTATGTATATATCTATATATACAACAAAAATTTAAAAAGATTAATTTCTAGGGCGCAGTACATTGCTGATGGTGATCCCATTTTGCCGAGCTCCCTTCTTCCCCATACCAAATGCCTCTTTCTTTTGTTCTATTTCGTTTGCCTTTTCAATTTCTTTTTACTTGTCTTTTTTCATTTTATTTGCTAACTCGCGGTTAACAAAATGATTTTATCTTTTTTACTTTTGTTGTTTTGTATGTCTGAGTTAGTTACCCATGTGAACATCAAATCAAACTTAACTCACTCTTTCTTTTGGCGTAAATGCACTTTTAGTCCTTACATTTTGGATTTTTTCCATTTTAGTCCCTACATTTTCATTTTACCACTTTTAGTCCCTAAACCAATTAACATGTGTTATTTTCATCCTTTCCGTCAGTCAATAGATGGAAACATCTGAAGTGACTAACGGAGGAATTAAAATATTATTAAAAAAGCCACATCAGATAAAATAATAATAAAATTTCTAACCTTCTTATTTTTTTTAAAAAAAAGAAAAGAAAAAAATTAATTTCGTTTCTTCTCTTTTTTTTTGGGAAGAACGTGAAGAACCCAAAACTTCTAAGTTCTAACCCGTCAGTCCCTCCTACCTTCAAAGATTCAAAACACCTTCAACAAACCCAAAATCCTTACACACCTTCATCCAAATTTACAGACGCAATTATAATCTCTCATTCTCATTACAAACCCAAATTTACAGTCCTTTCACATTCACATTCTCATTACAAACCCAAATTTACCCAAAAGAACAATTGGAATCTCTCAAGTTCTCTCTCTACAGGCTAATTGAAGGTGAGCTCTCTCTTTAAATCCATTGCTTAAACGATGAAGCCGTTGGTGGTGAGGTTTGTGAGGTCGAGTGCGATGGGTTTGAGATAAAAGGAGGCTGAGATCAGCTTGATTTGGGTTAGAGAGATGCTGTGATCGGTTGCTAGCGGCAATATGGCCGGCGACGACACAACGTTGGGCCAGTGATAGCAAAGCTCGGTGGTGGAGTCGAATCTAGTCGATCCGGTCTCGATCTCGCCGAATTTGGAGAAGAACTGCCTCAATTTCTCGGAATCGGTATTGAACGATGTAGGGTTCGAGGAGTTTCGTTTAAGAAGAAGAAGAAGTTGTTGTACGTAGCGGTTGTTGTTGTTGTTGTTGTACACAACCATTTTTCCTCATCTTCTTTAGAATCTTCTCTCTGTCTCTCTCTCACCATCTCTCCTCCAACCCGAGCCTCCATGGCCAACCATAGTCATCCTGGTTCTCTCTCCTTTATCTGAACATACTCAGATCTATCTTCTTTCTCTATCTTCGATCTAGACAGTTAGACTGGGTTTTTGCCATTTAGGTTTGCTTGGGTCTGTAAATTTGGATTAAGGCGTGTAAGGACTTTGGGTTTGTTGAAGGTATTTTGAATCAGGTCTTTGTGTTTGTAATGGGAATGTGAAAGAATGACAGAGTAATTGTTGAATGTCTTTGTGTTTTGTAAATCTGTGGGCATGTCTTTGTGTTTGTAAATCTGACTGATTTTATGGTTTCGTTGCTAGGGAAACACAAGAAAAGAGAAAAAAAAATATTGATTTTTTAAATTTCTGGGCAAGGTTTGCTGGGAAGAAAATGAAGAACATGATTAACGGGGAAGAACACATGTTCTAGATTCTTCATGTTCTTCCCAAAAAAAGAGAAACAAAATTAATTTAATTCTTTTCTTTTCTTTTTTAAAAAATAAGAAGGTTAGAAATTTTATTATTATTTTAACTGATGTGGCTTTTTTAATAATATTTTAATTCCTCCATTAGTTACCTTAGATGTTTCCGTTTATTGACTGACGGAAATGACAAAAATAACACGCGTTAATTGGTTTAGAGACTAAAAGTGGTAAAATAAAAATCTAGGGACTAAAATAGAAAAAAGCCAAAATGTAGGGACTAAAAGTGCATTTACGTCTTTTTTTTTTCTCTAAAGTTCAACTATAAACGAACGTGCACATTAGCTACTATTGCCGTGCAATCTTGAAAATAACAATATATATAAATATATATATATATATATATATACTATTATTTAAGAGGCTTCTTCTATTTGGATTCCTCATTTTTTTAGTTCAAAAATGCCCCTACACCTCTATATTTAAGTAGAGACAAAACTAAAGGACAATCCGGTAAAAATGCAACTCTAACTCCCAATAAAACATTACCTAAAAAATAGGACCACTCTCCTGTTAATTTTCAAATTTCTTTATCTACTTATAAATTAGATTTTCAAAATAAAAATTATATATATAAAATATAAAAAATTAAAAATTAAAAAAAAAAACACAATTTTTTTTCTACAAATTAAGACCACTAAAAAAAAAAAAAAAAAACCTCATTGCATAATGAAATATGAGTTTATAATTTTAAATATTTTCAATAAATTGTATGAGCTTTGACTTATTAATATATAAAAATAAATAATTATATATATATATATATATATATATATATATATCTAGCGGTAATTTTGAAATGATACACCATTATTAACCAGTACCAAAATATCTCGTTTTTCTTACCAAACCGGTACGACCTCCAGTACAAGATTAACTTCCTTAAACATAGTTCAAGTAAAAAACTACTACAGCTCTAAAGTTGAGTTCGTTGTTTTACTACGTAAAGATTCAATGTAGGACACACATTCATGATGCATAATGAGATGTATTTTCCTGATAATCTCTTTTTACTAAAATTTAATATTAATATGAGTGGGGGAATGTTGTAGCATTTTAATAATAAATAATTAAAATGAATAAAATTGACAACTTAAATGTAAATATGTGTGACTCACATGTTTAATCTCACATTGAAAATGAGAGACTATTTTATTATTTTTAAGTGTGGAGATTAATGGGTTGAAATATATTGAAATAGATATTAGGTCAAATACGTGTGCAAAGGTAAGGTAAAGAAAGGAGGCACGAGGGCTTTAGTTTAATCTTTTTAAAAACAGTGAGTGTCATGTCTCAATTCAAATAATATTATGTAACCTGTAATCTCTTCTAGATAAATATTATTCAGTATTTTTATTTCTCTGGTACTATTTCCTTTTTTTTTTTTTTAATGTTTGCACCGACACAGTTTTTGGGTCCTACCTCGCAAGTGTTATGGCCATCAGGGCTTCGGTCACATGAACTAGGAATAATTTTATACCCATTACAAAATCTACAAGTATTTACACCCAGTGTTTTGTCATTCTAGTATTCTATTACTATTGTGAAATTTTAATTAAAAAGTGCAATTTTTTTTTTAATGAAATCGCCAATCACATTGCCAACTAAAAAAGAGAAAATAACTCATTGTCAAAACAAAAAAAAAACAAAAAAAAAAGCTTTTTTATTCAATTATTTAAAAAAAAAAAATGGCAATGTGATTGCCAACATATATATATATATATATAAGAAGTGATAATACTATTGTCAAACTTTCCATCAATTTTTTCGCTATTCGAATTTCTCTAAATTCTTTTGCAAAGAGGTTACAAGGCCCAAAAATACATTAAATGGTATTATACATTAAAATATCTACACCACACTATTCAACACTAAAAAGAGGTTTGTATTTTGTGACTCAACTGCATCCTTCTTATATTTTCAAAACAAAAAAATCTACACAGTACATGACTCATTGTATCATCATGACCTTGAACTCCTCAAAATTAAGCACCCCATTGCCATCAAGATCAAACTGGTTAATCATAACAACACATTCTTCAAGGGTTCTTGACTCGCCAAGTCGGCTAAGCATACTCTTCAGACTCTTTGGTGTGATGCATTCAGCTCCATCTGTGTCATACATCTCAAAGGCCTCTCTCAAGTCCTTCATTTTCTCTTCTTCACTCCCACTTTCCATTAAACCAACGAAATCCTCCAACCCCAGCAGCCCATCTCCATCTGAGTCCAAGGATTCAATCACTGTCTCCGCCTCTTCCATCAGCAACCCGCCACCTATTGATTCAATGCAACGACAAAGCTCCAGGGCTGAGATTTTACCGTCTTTATCTTCATCAAATTGTTGGAATACACGGTTGTATGCACTGCATTTGTTCATGGTTAATTCTACAACAACTGAAATAAGCTTAAGATTATATAAACAAAGTGTTCAAGGGGAGATTTGAGAAAGTATTCAATGTAGGTCCACGAAAATAAGCAGCTTAATATTCGTGGCTAGCTATGAACACCAGGGCCATAAACTGGCAAAGTATAATTACTAGGCGACTGTGAATAAGAGTGGGCTGTAAAGGCTGAGTTATGAGACCTCCATTTATAGTTTTGGCAGACGCGTAGTTAGTTGAGCGACCTAATGTGAAACTTCTCGGAAAATGAAAATAACTCGTACGTGGCTTTTCTTCTTCTTCTTCTTCTTCTTTTCCTACTTTGTTTTTTTTTTTTTTTGTTAATTTTTTAACTAGTTTTACCTTGGGATAATCTTATGGAGAAATAGGCAAGAAAGTGCGAACCTGACCTCAGACACGCTTATGCCCATGAACCTTCCCTACTTTAAGTAGTTAGGACTTAGGACTTAACCACCCAACAAAGCCCCCAGATTTTGAAAAGCGAGAATCACGATGGCACATATATGTTGAGACCCTAATTTCTAATAAGCGAGAATCACGATGGATATATTTCTAGATCCTTTGACTAACGAAGTATTTAGGGTCTCATTGGTAACGTATTTAAACAATAAAAACTGTTGTTTAAATATTACAGCACGTATTTTTATATATTTTTTTACTTACACATATTTTTACAAAATTTAAACAATGTTAGTAAAAATCTCTTACCAAATGGGTTCTAGATCTTTTCAAATATCTGACTATTTTATTAGGCATATGCATTCCTTCCATCCAGTGGCAACGCCACGTTATGCTCAGGATGTTTCCAAGAACTATATAATAATTATAAAAAAAATTATTTGTTCTACTTTCAAGCAAATAGAAAAAAAAAAAAAAAAAAATTGTAACATAGCAAAACAACGGACGGTAAGCCCAACATCAAGCCCACGGGCCAGCCCAACAGATTACAGAGGAAGCAAACCCACGGATTCTCAAAAAAAAAAAAAAAAAAACACTAAACCCCGATACAAAGCAAATTACTAAATCAAAAACCTCAAATCAATAAATCAGTACATCATAAATCACTAAAGCAAACCTAAAAACAGAGCAACAAAGCAATGCCTCCCCTTAGAAGCTAGATCGGTCCAATCGTAGTCAAAACTCCAGAGCACATCGTCGCCCCTTATCGGAGATCGGTCCAGTCGTAGTCCAGAGCACATCGTTGCTCATCAAAGATCGCTCGTCAGAGATCGCTTACACATCGTTGGAGATCGGTCCAATCCAGAGCACATCGTCGCTGGGTTGCTCGTCATCGTCGCTCACCCCTCATCGCAGATTGCTCAGCGCCTCAACTACTCCGGTGCTCAATGCTCCCTCCCTCAAGGTATTTCTCTCTCTTTTTCTCTCTGACTCTCTCTCAATCTCTCACTGAAATGAAAAGTGAAAACTATGAAAATATGAAATGAAATTAATGAATAAGAGTCTAACTCTCTTTATTCTTTAAGAGTCTAACTCTCTCTCTTTTGAACTGTGAGTCTATGATTGGCTCATTGGTTGGCCGAATCTTTAGCTTTATTAATTTTTTTTTTTCCTTTTTTTGACTTTTTGAATTTAGCTTTATCTTATCGTTGGTGTGTGTTGGTGTTGGTGTTGGTGTTGGTGAGATATTAATTGTCTTTTAGTGTACTATATATTGTGATTTATGATTGTGAAATTTTCTGATTGGTAGCTGGCTCTTGTGATTGGGGGCATCAGGCATGAGGCTTGTAATAAATCACTCTTTTTTAGACTTGGACTTAAGCTATAGGGCCTATATATTTTTATGTTGAACAATTTATTGACTTTTTTTTTTTTGTTTGGTTAAGTAATAGTGTGATATTCCAAGTATCAAACAACCATAGTAATTAGTTGAACTAATTAATTTTGTTTGTTTGGGATATTAATTAACCAATAATTAATTAAGGAAATCAACTAATAAACAATAATTAATAATTTAATTAACCAATACATTATAAAAGACAAACAAATTAAATTATGTTAGGCTAAACAACAATTAATAATTTTATAATTAATGAAATAAAAATATAAAAAATTATAGTTTATAAAAGACAAAAAAATTAATGAAACAACTAAACAACAATACATTTGGGAAAAATTCCTGGAGCCGCAACTGGAAAAAATTATGTTTCTTAAGGAACATCTTGGGAAAAATTCCTGGAGTCGTCAATGCTTCCGTCCCACACAAACTAAGTTATTATTACAATTTACAAGTAGAAATCTATTCAGATAATTCAAGATGCCAATAAGAAGTTTCAAATCTAGAATCTCATGAATATCAAGAGGTCTTAGGATTTAGGAACCACTTAACCAACCCCTACACTATATTGATTTAGTATTTTGGGTGTATTCAACTCATTTTCTTGTTATCCATAGAATGTTCCACATAAAACAAACACCAAAAATACAACATTCTTCTAGGACTTGTTGAAGTATTGGACTCTAAGTGGTTGGCAACTATTTTCATATGGAGCCATAATTTTTTTTTTTTTCACCACACTGTCTAACATAGCATGGTTATATTCTTAAAAGACACAGCATAGTTATCGAATAAATTATGACACAAAATTATGTCCCTAAACTTTCTCATAATCTAATCGGGGACCTACTGTTTAACGTTTTGTATTTGTTTGTGTGAAATCCGTACGGGCATACCATGGGAACGGCAGTGGCTCTAAAGTAAAATGGCCGTAAGAAGCAAGGCATCTCTTTTATGCCGAAGGGAAACTATATTCAATAAAAAAAGACAAAACCTTAAATTGGTACATAATTTATTCATCATCCTAATTTTAAACTATGTATCTGTGCTCTAAACTATAAATTTCTGCAATTTATAACCTAATTTACGATGAATTTGCAATATTCATCCACCATCCAAATCAATGACCAAATTATTAGATTAGTAGGCCACTATCCAATATAAACCATTGGAGTACCAGTATAGTATATCAGTATTACAAAAATTCTATAATCGAGGCTTTTATTTGAGATTAAGCCATTATATAATATATATATATATATATATATATATATATATCCAATATACACCATTGGAGTACTAGTATAGTATATCAGTATTACAAAAAATTCTATAATCGAGGCTTTTATTTGAGATTAAGCTACCATCTAGTATATCAGTTTAGATATTAATTTGAAGAGTAGGCTAAACATTGTATATTGTTGATTAATAATTTTTTTTTTTTTTTTTTTTTTGAGAAAGAGGTAAGTGATTGATTAATAATATTTTATGGTTTATAATTGGGCAAATTACAACTTCCCCACATAATTTGACTGAAATTTAAGTTGTCTAACTGTAATTTAAAATTAGACACTTAACCCACCTGAGATTTGACCAAAATTTAAGTTGTCTACCTATGGCTTGAAATTTCATGATGCAAGTGTTCCGATGGATAGTTTTTTATCTTATTTGATCTTGTATTTTTATGTTTTTTGTATTTTTGGGAGACATAAAAATGAAGCAAAATTACATATTTAGCTTTATTTTTAACAAATGTGGGTTATAGAAATCTAATTGAGCTAACCTTAAGTGAGTAAAGTGTCAAATTTCAAACTACAGATAAGCAACTTAAATTTCGGTCAAACCACATGTGGGTAAATTGTAATTTTCCGTTATACTTTGTTTAATAGAATTTAATAGTTTAGAATGGACAAAAAAAATATCGTGGAGCAAAATTACATATTTAACTTTATTTTTAACAAATGTGGGTTATAGAAATCTAACTGAGCTAACCCCAAATGAGTAAAGTATTAAATTTCAAACCACAGGTAAGCAACTTAAATTTCGATCAAACCACGTGTGGGTAAATCATTTGGTCCTGGTTTATACTTTATATAAGTTGACAGAAATTACGCTTAACAATATAACTACGGGAAAAAGACTAAATTCTATCATTTCCATGCTGAAGGAGTGCAAACTTTCTATTTCCAGCTTTTTTGCCTTTTCAATCGAACAACTTGTTCTTTTAGGCCACTTTGGCCCCTATTAACCAGAACACGAGAACTAATCCTGTAAGCAAGTATTCCTATATGGCAGGTTAGGATGTTAAGAAATTCTAAGAACCCATGTCTTCTTAGCAGTTTTACATCCCAAAACTGATTCACCATCTTAAGAAACATTACTGGCGACATAATTATGCTACTTTAAATAAGCCAGTATCTTTATTTTTCACTGGAACACTTGCATTGGTAAAATATCAACATTCTTTTTTTTTTCCTTTTTTTTTTTTTTTTTACTAATTTTCATTGCAATTGGGAACAACAATTTCTTTCTTATGTCAAGAATAACACTATTCTACCGCATGAAACATGTGACTATTTCGTACAGTATAATTTACACTTACAACCCAAACTTCTTTGGCCTCAAATAGGTAGAAGAGCCCTGCCGCAGACCTGGCATCGAGACTTGTTGCTGCTCCTTTTGCCTCTTTTCCCGCTCCTTCTCCTTGCTATCTCTCTCAGCTTCTGCTTGCACCTTCCTCAAATTCTCCATTTCCTCCTCCATGGCTGTTTTTTCTTCCTTCTGCCTCTTTTTATGCTCTAACATCGATGTATCTGACTCCTTGACCGAAAAGAACATCGGTCCCAGCTCAGCCAGCCACTGGGGTTCAACTGCTGTAGCACATTGCATATACTCCTTGGTTGTCAAAATCAACTCATGGTAGACCACATACTCTGGAGTGCAACCCATACCATAGAGAGCACTGCTCGGATGTAAATGGCAAGGCATCCCATTCCTGCAATTGACATACTCCCCCACACCCTTTAATCTTGCTGCGTTATGGAAATATGCAGAACAGATGGCTTTCCTCACGATGTCTGAATCAGGCCAACAAGATGTCAAAGGGATTTTTAGTGTCTTGAGAATATCCAACAACTGGGACCTCACTTCTCTAGCCTTCCGTAACCCTTTAACATGCAAAAAGTTGTCGTTACACCAGTCTCCACGATACTGGTGTTGTTTCCATTGATTGTAAACATTATAAAGCGTTAAGTGGTCAGATTCCGGCACAAAGAATCTTTCACGTGCAGCATCACTCTCCTCTGCCCTATCTTTAGGCCGGAAGAATACTGATGGTACCGAAAGCATTGAAACAATTGTCAATACCTCATCCAAGCATCCTAGCTGTTCACCCATCAACAGCATCTTGGCAAGTGGGGGGTCCAATGGAAACTCCACCATTTTCCAGCCAAGACCAGTTAAGCTCCCAACATTGTTAAGAGCACCTAAGACCCACAACTGGTACATAGAATTAAGAATATTATCCTGTGGAGGTGGGTCCATGAAATCAAAATCCAGCAAGTTCTCAACTTTAAGAGATTTGAGCAACAAAACCACATTGCCAAGGTTGGTCCTTTGGATCTCAGGCACAGGACTAGGCAACATTTCATTTAGGTATGCACTCTCTGTATATAGCCGATAACATGTCCCAGGCCCAGTTCTACCAGCACGTCCAGCACGTTGGTCAGCAGCAGCACGGCTGACAGGGAATACTTGGAGAGCGTCCATACCCATCCTAGGGTTGTACACTTTCATCTTACTATAGCCTGTGTCAATGACATAAAAAATTCCATCTACGGTTAAAGATGTCTCAGCAATGTTAGTTGCCACAATGCATTTCCGGGCCCCTTCTTCAGCTTTCTGGAATATCTTTGCTTGCAAGTCAGCAGGCAGCTGTGAATATATGGGGAGTATCATGAGTTTAGGAACCGCTTTCTTTGCAGAGGACATGAGCTGTTCCACACGCTCTGCAAGGGCATGACAGGCTGCCTCAATCTCATCTTGGCCAGTCATGAAAATGAGAATGTCACCTGGAGGGCTTGTGATGTGGATGGTCATGGCCTGCTTCACTGCACCTTCAACATAATCTTCGCATGGAGTTTTACTGTACAGGGTATTAACAGGAAATGTCCTACCAGGGATGTGGAAAATTGGTACACTGCAACAAATATAGAAATTAGTAATGTTGAACAAGTAGACAGAGAATACAATGACATAGATGAGTTTTCATGTTATTGACAAGGTTACCTTCCAAAGAAATTTGAAAATTTTTGTGCATTCAAAGTTGCAGATGTCACTATAAGCTTAAAATCACGACGTTGAGCAACCACTTTTTTCAATATCCCAAACAGCACATCTGTGTTTAGTGACCTCTCATGGGCTTCATCCATCACAATGACACTGCAACAGTTATAACCTTGACATTAGATAATTATGTTATGATTGTAAATGAACAGATACATGTAAAGATGAACAATAAAAAATAGTAAAATACAACTTCCCATACCGATATTTTTCAAGATCAGAATCTTTGAGTGTTTCACGCAAGAGTACTCCATCCGTCATGTACTGTAAAATTGGAATAACACATTTATCTCTATTCACATAAAACTTATGCCCTTTTAAAAAATATTAAATGAAAAAAAGAAAAGAAGAATAAGAATAAGAAGTAGAAGTAGAAGCAGAAGAGTTATTTCAAGTTTCAACAACCATCAGGAATAATAAGAGGTTACTTATTTTAAAAAGGTCATCAACAATAAACGGCCCAAATGAGAAGTGTATAAGGAAATTCAACAAGTTCCCTCTCGGAGAAAACAAAGGATCTCACCTTAATTATGGTGTTTGGCCCAGTCACATCCTCAAAACGAATGGCATAACCAATTTTGTCACCAAGTTCAGTCTCCATCTCTTCGCTAACTCTTTTTGCGACACTCATAGCTGCAACACGCCTTGGTTGGGTGCATCCCACTATACCATTTGTGGTGTAGCCATCTTCATGCAGATACTATCAACAAAATCCACATCAGATTCCGGTTGACAAGGTGTGTGTGTTTGTGTGTGTGTGTATAAATCTTATAAAGCTAACCTGTGTCAGTTGAGTCGTCTTTCCCGAACCAGTCTCTCCAACGACAATCACCACCTGATTTTCACGTATTACCTATCCAATAAACATTCAAACAGAATTAGGACACATGACAAGGTTTAATATATTTTTCAAGGGCATAGCCAAATGTAAACCAAAGAAAATTCAAAGACTGAAATGCTCTTCATAAATTGAATTTTGAGCAAAGGATGGCACAAAATTAATTAAGAAAGAAGCATATTTTTCTTTTTCTTTTCTGATTGTTGGTTTATACAAACCCAGTGGGTTTTGAATATAGAACCTCATCATCCACCCATTCCTGTGGGAGGAGGAGGTGTAATAAGACGTGCAGACTGCAGCATCGGCATCAGACCAGCACTACAGACATATGACTTGACATCAAGCATGTCAATCTGAAATTCCTTTATGTCATATATTTCACCTCCCAATTTGTGCTAATTGACCATTTAAGCCTTAGGGAATAAGATTATATACCAATCATTTTGCAATCACCAAATCCTAGTTTTTATTTTATTTTATTATCATTTAGTAGTTACAATGGAGGAGAGGGGATTTGAACCCTGGACATCTCATTGAAAACATCGAAAGGTGTCAAATGAGCTACAAGGCTCTTGGCACCAAATCCTAGATTTTAAAAAAAAAGAAGCTCATTCTCCAATTTCAAAAACAGATGTTGCTATCTAACTTCAATTATGAGAAAGCAAGCAGATATCGGTCATTAAAAGTAAACAAACACGTATCAAAGGACTAACAGCAAACCTGCAATAAATCATCTCGCACTGAATATATTGGCAGATACTGTCGCTGCTGTGCTAAGGTTTTTGACTTTGCAAAATCACTTACTGCTTCCCCCTTCTTCAAATGCTGTGCAAACTTTGCATCTTCCTTAAAATCAACTTCACCATCTTCACCCACATCAGCAGTATCAGCATCAACCTAGCATTAAGATAAATACATAAGTTTCACCTGTGCTTACTGCTTAGCCAACACACCTAAAAAAAGACAGAAAGGAAGGGAGAGTTTAAAACACACAAATGGTAAAAGTCATATCTTCATTTGCAAGTACAATACCTGTTCTGCTGTTTTTTCAACACCAAGAATATCACCAAGTTTTGAGCCTGCAAGCTCCCAAAAACGTTGGCGTGACTTATTCATACTTTGTTTCTCGTGGATTTCTCTAACCAGAGCAGATCCTTTGCGTGAAATTATAGCCATATCTGATGTTGGGTCTTTTATTGGCATTATTGGCTCTGCTTGTTTAGTAAAAACAACTCTCCCATCTAGGAAAGGAGGTTTTGTATCTGTAATAAGAAAAAATAGAGAAATATAAGCTGAAGGAGGCAGACATCATATGTGCATGCACAGCAAGTGACATGTAACCCATCACAATTAGTTGAGATTATAAAGTTTCATTACCATGTACAAGAAGAATAACTCTGCGTTCTTCCTCATCATCAAACTCGGTCTGCACCTCAGTCCCTCTAACAGCTCCAGATCTCAATAGTTGGCGGTCTTCCCACTGAGCATTATCAGCAGTGCGCTGAGACAACTTTTTGGTCTGAGCAAGTGTCATCTTTGTTCCATCTCTTCGCACCTGAATTGGAGATTCCAATTCTTAAAAGGAGTGACAGGAATGTGGATTGCCAGCATAATCTAACTAACTAATCAGTCTGCACTACCATCTTAAAACAGCTCACAAAATTTTTAAGGTACTCAACAAGACATGCATATTTCAGAAAGATAAAACTATAAAAGAGACAAATGCATGCACCTATTAATGTAATAATGGTGTATAATACTTATGCGCCAATGAGAAATGTTTCAAACATATTTCCAAAAAGTCATTTGACAGTTTAACATACCAGTCTTTTGGCCAATTCTGCTTCTTTCTTCTGGAAAGAAGAATCATCTCCAAAATAAAATGACGAGCTGTCTGCA
The DNA here is from genome assembly GCF_001633185.2 of Quercus lobata. Taxonomy (NCBI): domain Eukaryota; kingdom Viridiplantae; phylum Streptophyta; class Magnoliopsida; order Fagales; family Fagaceae; genus Quercus; species Quercus lobata. The sequence continues at coordinate 54,212,443 of NC_044906.1, forward strand.
TCAAACATTGTATTACCTTCTTCTCTGTCATACCTATAAAATAAAATTTGTATTAGTCAAAATAAATTGACAACTAAGTGGCACTAGTAAAATTTATAAAAAGAAATCCAAGAGGAAGTCTTCCACAACTAAAGTCTAATTCCTTCTTTTTTTGGGATAAGAACTATAGTCTGATTTCTAATGGAGCTTTCTTTTTTTGCTATGACAAATCATAAGAGGAGCCATTTTAAAGGATTGTGAATTTAGGATCAAAATCATCAAATTAGAAGAGTTAGAACCAGTTTGAACAAACCAAATTAAATTCTACCATCTATTACTGCTTGGTTGAAGATTCCAGAAATTGAATAGATGAAGTGCAAATTTAGAAAAAAAAGTCAGCCAAATGATGTTCACAGATTCATGTTGTTTAGCTAATATTCTTTTACGGGGATTAACAACTTCATGTGGTAATCCTCGTGCAGAAAATACATTGAAGTCAAATCTTATCAAAGAAGAATAACTAGCCCATTAGTTGAATTACCATGCACGGTCAGAATTGTATTCCATCTCTAGGCGCATACTTTCAGTAATCTCATACTTGTGTTCTTCAGACAAATCAGTTTTATCTGAGTCTCCGCCCTGCACACATGATGTAATTAATGAAAAATCTATTAGATCAACTAAATAGCATGTGAATTAACCAAGAAAGGATCCACAATCATCACCATTATTCAATGTGAAAAAGATGAAACCTATTTTCTAGAAACAAGGTTTAAAATGTAGGACCCCCTTTCCTCAAAATAAAAAGAGAAGGGGAAAAAGATTCTTAACCACAAGTATAATACCTCAAATGCTTCTGAATTTTCCCTAGAAAAAGAAAGTTGATGGGACTTCCCACCATGTCTAGAGTTTGAAGATCTATTGGAGGATCCAGAAGCACGAATTGGAACTGGAGAGGGAGAGACATGGTCCCAGGGAGAAGCAGCAGAAGCTGTATTTATTACAAATTTTGAGTCATTGTTATGCACCCAAATCAACATAAACAGCAACAGATAGCCAGTTCCATTGGAAATAAAATAAAATAAAATTTGACTTCCAAAGGGAAGATTCCACATCTAACAAAAATACCAGTAGAAGAAGGCGTATGGCCACCCAACCATGGTGAAACTAGTCGTGCATCAGGTGAAGTCCCCATAAACATTGGGGATGGTGAAGGTTGATGACGCCTACTGGTATGAGAGTGACTATCCCGGCGTGGTGTATCTTCCCATTCCCATCTCCCATCATCCCAGTCGGATCTGCCTGCAAGATTTGCACAGTTTAGAAGTCATATGAGCAATATTCTTACTTTTTAAAGATATACAGCAGAATTTCATCAATGAACTAACACTAACAACTAACAACATTCTTTATTTAATTTTTCTTTTTATCTGCAAATGTGTATATCCAGAACTTTTTAGGTCAACAACAAAAAAGCCTTAGTCCCAAATTTTTGGGGGTCAGCAATGGAGATACTCAGGATTAGTCGTTAGTTTCTGGAATTTCTGGGACCTCTCCTCCTCCTACATAGTACTATTGCTAGGAAGCATTAGTCATTAAATTTCTCTCAATTTTGGATCTTTGGATAATGACTAAGCCCTAGTACAGGGGTAGATAAAAGGTGCACAAAATGAAATTTAAAAAACAAGAACAAGAACAAGAACAAATCCTTAGTCCCAAATTTAAAATTTAAAAAAAAAAAAAAAAAAAAAAAAAAAAAACACCTAAGATTTAAAATTCAAAGACAAAAATAAAATAAAAGGGACAAAGTTCTGATACAAGCTAGTTAGTAGCCAATGGCTACAACTCCCATTAAAAAAAATTAACACAGCTGCATATTTTGAAAATCTAACTGTTGGATTGCATGTTTTTAACACACATCAAATTTCAAGCTAATTGGATTTCATTTATTATTCGATCCATAAACTCATTTTTTATACATAATTTTAGACTACAAAAACTTGAAATTTAAACATTTGATTGATGACATAGGTCACATAGCTATTAATTTTTGATCTTCTACAAATTTTGCAAGCATTGAGGATATAAGAAGAAAATGTAATCTAATAGTGAATTTGTCAAAATTTACATCCAATATTGGGTGGAGTTATAGCCAAACTTCGCCCATAAAAAATCAGTTTACATTCCTCCAAAAAACAATACACCAAACTGCACCACATCCCTCTTCCAGTTTTCTATACTTGGAAGAATGTAAACTTTAAGAAACAAATTTAGACAGAAGTATTACATACCAGGTGTCCTCCTTGAACCTTCATATCTACTTCGCTTTCTTCCATATTCCCCATCATAGTCTTGATCATATCGACCACGTGCTTCTCTTCTATAATAATTGTCTTTACTATCATCACTGTGTCTATGTTTCACCCTTCTGCTTTCACTTCTAGTGTCATCCTTCACATCTCTTCTTTCACTACTTCGGTCATCCCTATCATACCTAGGACTCCTAGACCGAACGCTATGGTAACTTCTTGAGGGTGTATCTGGAACCTTGAATTGGACAAGTCAGCAGAATATCAGTAATATTTCACATCATCAAATGTACTAGGAGCACAAATAATATAACCAAAGTGAACAACTAGGTGAACCTGTTCGATGGTTATAGCATCAAGATGTAATCAGATTAACCAAAGTACAAGCATATCCAGTTTCCACTTGAATATCAATAACTACATCTATTATCTTATTAGATAAACCAAGTGAGCCACTAAAACAAGTACATTGATAACAGCAGTTCATTTTTTAAAGACCCTTACAAAGAAACACTCGAAATAGCCATATTACTCTTACACCAGGTTAAGAACCATCAAAACCCCCAGCTATTCAAGTAAACAATGCTGTTGAAACCAATGTACATGATTTTTTTTTTTTTTTAAATTATTTTATATTAATAACTTCATTGAAAGAAGAAAAAATACAGAGGAAAAAATCACACAGGCCATGTGCTAGAAGCAACAGGGGAAAAAAACTAACTATGAAAGAACAAAAATCGAGCATATCAAATCAAGAAATAAAAGTAAAAACACCTGTAGCATTTGCCCAATCAAACAAAGTTGAAAAAAGAGAAGCTGCAAGTCATGAATCGATCTTTCATTCTTGTCAAAGGTACGTGTATTACTTTCCCTCCAAATGACCCACATAAGACAATGAGGGATCATTCTCCAAAGCACCTTAGATCTGAGTCTGTTGAATTTGTTTGACCAACATGCCAAAAGTTCCACGACACTACGCGGCATGACCCAATGAACCCCAAATAGTGAACGCTCCATATTCCAAAGTTTGAAACCAATGTACATAATTGACTACATAGAATTGCAAAGACTTCCAAAAGGACAAAAAACAAATACACAAAGGCTTGCAGGATCAAGAGGCAAAGATGATGTTAATTTGAATCATGTAAGAGGTGTATCAATTTTGCTGTGATGCTAAGAAGTTCCAATGATTCTAAGAATAGAATTTGAGACAAATACTTCCATATTTCACAATATGTTTTAAAAGGTTTCTTGAGCTTGCCTAAGTTGCTTTGCTATCACTCCTTTCCAACTTTTAGACAGGCCAATCATTCTTCTTCTTTTTTTTCTTTTTTAACTAGTGCAATCAAAATGATATCCATGTTTTCCCAAAATCAGTCATTAGAATGCTAGGAAAACCAAGTATTCAAGGGTCATGTCCCACATCCAGATGTTGTCCATTAATAATAACAACAGTAAAAACAATAGTAGCAATAGAGCAGCAAAAAGAATAACAAAGAGATAAGATTGACTTACATCTGGATGTTCACTAGAGTGACGAGTACGAGATGTATCATTGACTTGTTCTTCTTGAGTCACAATACTTCCTACAATACAAGGATTGCAGAATTTTTGGCTTACTAAACATAGAAAATGAAAACTAAAAAGAAGAGTATACACACTATAGAAAATGAACGAGTGAAATATGTATGCATCAGTGAGGATAAATCAAAAGCACATCAAACACGTTTAAAAGAAAGATGCAATCTTCATACTTATCATGATGCTAGAAACCTTGACATCAGTCACTATCATTTTTGGGGAGGGCAAAGAAGAAATCAACATTCATATTCAAAACTCCAAAGGCAATACAAAGATGGCAAAAAAACTTTTTTGATCCCAATATTTTGGTCCGATTTTCAATTTGGTCATCAAGTTTCACAACTTTCATTTAGTCCTTATATTTTTTAACTTGCTATCACTTTGGTCCCTACTATCATTTCACGAATGGAAAACACCTATGGGGCAAACAATAGTTAAGTTTATAATATTAGGCATTTTCTGTAAGTGATATGGCGACAGGGACCAAAACAACAAGAAGTTTAAAACTATAATGACCAAAATGAAAGTTGTGAACACTTGATGAACAAATTGAAAATAGGACCAGAAAGGTGTATGTGCCTACAAAGATTAAGGAAGGATTTGATACAAAACCTTGATATTACTTTCCAAAGAAAACTATCAAATGTAAACCAATCATATGATTCTCTTTTGAAATGAACTTCATCATAAATTTGAAAATACCCAAGCACATACTAATGGGGTGCCACATAGGAGATCTAGAATACCTCAAGAGAATCCTGTTGGACATAAACTACTGCCCAACCTTTAGGAGTCCTTGTTGTTTCTTCTTATCATTTCTACCACATATCTTATCTTTATTTGAGTAGTCTTATTTATCTAGTTATCTTATCTCTATTTGAATGTTTGAATAGTTGCTGAATAAATCTCCAACTAGGAGATTGTGGTAAGTAAATGTTGATGGCATTAGGCCAGATATTGATGAATTTACTATTGCACTGAGGTGGATGGTGTTCTTTATGAGGATGAGTCTGATGTACGCTCTCAGTTAGTTCTCTTTTATCAAGGGTTGTATAAGGAAACTGAGGTGGGGCTTCCTACTATGGATGGGTTAGCTTTTGCTTGTATTGAAGAGGATGAGCGGTTATCTTTAGAGAAGGAGTTCACGAAGGAGGAAGTCATCCAGGTATTAAGGGAGATGGAGGGTGATAAAACCCCTGGTCCTAATGGTTTCACCATGGCTTTTTTTCATAAATGTTGGAGTGTTGTGGAAAAGGATGTCATGGATTTTTTTGTTTACTTTCATCGGCACTCTGTGTTTGAACAGTCTATGAATGTTTCGTTTCTCACTTTAATTCCTAAGAAGTGTAATGCCGTTAACATTAAGGACTTTTGCCCCATCAGTTTGGTGGGTAGTGTGTACAAGCTGCTATCCAAGGTATTGGCTAATAAGTTGAGGATGGTTTTGGATAATCTCATCTCTGAGACTCAAAATTCATTTGTTGGTAGAAGGCAAATTCTGGACTCAGTGCTTATTGCAAATGAATGCCTGGCTAGCAAGTTGAAGAGCAGAATACCGGGTGTGGTTTGCAAGCTTGATATTGAAAAAGCTTATGACCATGTGAACTGGGAGGCTTTGTTTTACTTGTTAGGCCGGATGGGTTTTGGGTTGAAATGGAGTGGGTGGATTAAGGCTTGTGTTACGTCTATCCGTTTTTCAGTCTTGGTAAATGGATCCCCTGAAGGTTTTTTTGGAAACTCTCGTGGGTTGAGACAAGGGGATCCACTATCCCCGCTTTTGTTTCTCTTGATAATGGAGGTTTTAAGTAGACTCTTGAAGAAGACAAAGGAGTGTAATCTTATTTGGGGTTTTCATGTGGAAGCTGTGAACTCTGTTGGTGTGTGTATTTCTCATCTGCTATTTGCTGATGACACTATCTTATTTTGTGATGTCTCTAGGGAACAGTTGCTGTCCATAAGGTTGGTGTTGTCTTGTTTTCAGGCTTTTACGGAATTGAAGGTCAATGTTGGGAAAAGTGAGATTGTCCCTGTTGGGGAGGTGAGTAATCTAGATGCACTGGCTAATATTCTTCAATGTAGAGTGGGTAGTTTGCCTATGAAATAGTTGGTGATGCCGTTGGGAACTTCATTTAAGACAACTTCGATTTGGAATTCTATTTTGGAGAAAATGGAGAAGAAACTATCTAGGTGGAAGCGTCTCTATTTATCTAAGGGTGGTAGGCTCATGTTACTTAAGAGTACTCTCTCGAGTCTCCCAACATACTTTTTATCTCTTTTTACTATTCCGAAAGTTGTGGCTGCTAGATTGGAAAGTATTCAGAGGAATTTTCTGTGGGGGTCTTTTAAGGAATATCCTTTGGTGGCTTGGGAAAAGGTGTGTTTACCCATTGAGATGGGTGGTTTGGGGATAAGAAGTGTGGTGTCATTTAATCAAGCTTTATTAGGGAAATGGCTGTGGAGATATGATCATGAAGTTACCCATCTCTGGCGGAGAGTTATCTCCACAAAATATGGTGAGGGTCAAGGGGGGTGGAGTATTAAAGTCTGCAGAGGACTCATGGGTGTGGCCTATGGAGAAGCATTAATGAAGGGTGGGAGAGATTTTCTAAGCACCTATCTTTTGTAGTGGGTGAAGGCACTCGTATTCGCTTTTGGCATGATAGGTGGATTGGTGATAATACTCTAAAAGATCTCTATCCTGAGCTCTACGTGTGTTCAGCAGTCAAGGATGCTTGTATCTCTGAGGTTTTGTGGATTCCAGAAGGGGGTACTGTTAGAGTGTGGAATTTAAGGTTTTATAGAGCTTTTGAAGATTGGGAGTTGGCTGCATCTTATCCTCAACTTCAGCTTATCCAAACTCGTATTCCTCGGGGTGATAGTAGAGATACTCTTTGCTAGCGGCTAAAAGGTGATGGTAAGTTTGACACCCAGTCTTACTACCATGCGATTCGGGGTGCTTCGAATTCTTTGTTTCCTTGGAAGGTTGTTTGGAAACCAAAGATTCCTAAGCGCATAGCATTCTTTTTGTAGACTGCTGCACATGGTCGGATCCTCACCTTGGATAATCTAATGCTTAAGGGTCGCCCTTTGGCTAATTGGTGTTGTATGTGTTGTTGTGATGGGGAGTCGGTAGACCACCTTCTTCTTCATTGTCCTGTTACTCATTCCCTATGGACTTTTATGCTTCAGGCTTTTGGTATTCATTGGGTTATGCCAGGATCAGTGACGGGTTTGTTATCTTGTTGGCATCAGTGGCTTAGGAAGCATAATTCGGACATTTGGAATTTGATTCCAGGGTGCTTAATGTGAATTGTGTGGTTGGAACGAAATCGTCGATCTTTTGAGGATAATGAGAAAACGTTGGATGAGTTAAAGGTTTTATGCCAACGTAGTCTTTTGGAGTGGTCTCGTTGTTGGGTTTTACTGATTGTTCTTCTCTCTCTGAGTTTATGTCTTCCCTTAGCTTAGTTTCCTGACTATCCTCTTTTTGTTGTGCTGTTTGTTCTTTTATTTCTTGTTGTTCATCATCATGAACATCTTGTACTTTTCATTATTTAATCATTAATAATAGTTTCTGATTACCTATGAAAAAAAAAAGTTAGTATTCCACCCAAAGGAAGTTTTTTATCAAATTCCATCTATGTTCCTATCAACTTGGTATTAGTGCATGGCCACCAACAAGGATCGTATTGAAAAATTAGAGGCAGAAATGCAAGAGCTGAAAGAAAGTGTGCAGAAGATGACAATTGAGTCTCAACCTCTTGGCTCATCCATGTGTGAAATTAAGGAACTATTTTATCAATCTTAGGACAAATCAGCCTCTCATTCACCCCAGAAACCAAAGGAGCATGGGTCTTCATCGCAGAGTGGGGAGATACACTCTCCATTGGCCAGATCCGAAGTTGCGAGACAAGATCATCCTCATCCAACTAAGCTAGATTTTCCTTGATACTAAGGCGATGATCCAACAATATGGCTTGATCATGCAATGCAATATTTTGACTACCAAGGAACGCTAGAAGATCGTAAAGTCATTTTGGCTACTTTTCATTTGGAAGGGGAAACAAACCAATGGTGGCAATGGATAAAGAATGTGTATTGCGAGGAGAAGATCAAAGTCACCTGAGCAAAATTTAAAAGGGAGCTGCTGGTCCAATTTGGGCCAACTAAGGTGGAGGATTTTGACGAGGCTTTATCTCAAACATGTCAAAGTGGGACACTTAGGGACCAGTAGGAGTTTGAGAGACTTGCTAATCGGGTTGATGGCCTCAAAAGGCATTGGTGGGAGCATTCATGGGTGGACTGAAGAAAGACATTGCTTCAGAAATTCGGATGTTCTAACCCAAGACACTCACAGAGGCTATTGAGTTCGCTAGAATCAAGCACGAGAGTGTGGATAGACAACGACAACAAAACAAGGCAGACAAGCCACAAATAAGCGCAGCAGCCTTGTCAGTACAAAGTGCCAATCCAACCAACACAACTGGACCAACAAGTCAAACAACTAGAACTAGAAGTACCAAAAAAATTCCTTGGGGGGAAATGCAAAGGCAGAGGGAGATGGGCCTATGCATCAGTTGCAATGAGAAGTTCACACCGGGACATCGCTCGCAACTTCACAAGCCTTTCTCATTAAAGCTTGTCCACTAAGAATTCTTAGAAGACGGTGGCTATAACCAAAAGATAGAAGTTTCAGAGGTATACGACAACCACAAGGATGAAGCTCTGCTAATATCTCTTCATGCAATTGCAGGCTGCTCAGGACCCCAAACCATGTGGGTCAAGGCTAAGATTAGGAGAAGAGAGCAGGTGGTTCTCCTTGACAGTGGTTCAACTCACAATTTTGTGCACTGGAAACTTGCCTGATCACTTCACTTGGCTGCCACACCTATTACTGAGTTCAGGGTAGGGGTAGTGAACGGAGAAAGCCTAGTCTATCATGAGATGTATGAGCAAGTTTCCATTACAATCCAAGGATTTACATTTTCCTCTACTCTGCATTCCTTACCACTCAAGGGATCAGATTTGGTGTTGGGTATACAATGGATGGAGTTCTGGGACCAGTGGGGTGTGATTGGAAAAAAAATGACAATAAAGTTTCTATGGAAAGGTACCGCATGTCATTAAAGAATTTGCCCAACCTATAAAAGGCAATGCCTTTAAATAAATGAGTAAGAGACAAACTAGGAAATGGCTTTTCTTTAGCAAAATGGTGAACATATTGGAATCCTTGAATGCAATTAGCTATTTGAAACAATACCAAAAAATAAAATAAAAAGTTACCTGTTGTTTCACGATAACGCCTACTAGTATGATTGCGTGTAACACTATTTGCATTACTTCCTACTTCATCTAATCCAGAGGATTCAGAATTCTCTTCCTCCTCTATAGACGAAATAACAGAAGTAACTTTTTCTCTTGGGGCCTTGAATCCACCTTCAACCTTAGACTCAGCTCGTTTTGCAATCGCAAGGACATCTAGGCCTGTCAGGTCATAAATTTAAATTATTCACATACTCATAAATAAGAACTGCCATTGCATAGAACATTATTATAGCACAGTTAGAAATTAAGCTCACCTAAAATTGATTTCCTCTCCGGAGCTCTATACACCAGTCTATCCTTCCCAGGAACAATCAATCCTCCGAAGCTCGCCTTCTCAGGCTCCAATGTATCCATTGTCTTGTTCACATCTATAAATTCAACATCATCTCCGCGTTTCTAATCGCAACAAACAACAACACCAACAGATTAAAACACAACGCTCAACCCTAAATGGAAACTAACTACAGACTATAAAGCTATAAATTTGGTGAATCTAATACTAACCTCCATTGTTAATCAGCTAAAAATTCTAACTATCAAACACCAAACAAACAAGTTTCCACCTGCATATATTGCAAAACATGAAATCAAACACCGAGAGAGTAAAGAAAAATTATCGACAAAATTCACCAAATGGTATATACTTCAAATTCAGACTATGATCAATAATTTCACAAACAACTTACTAGCTTCTGATAATTTGAATCGGAAAATGAAATTTTATAGGTATCGAAATTACAGGGAGAGCGGTTTGGCGTACCTGTAAAAGTTTCTTAGGCTTGGTGAGATCGAGGTCCTTCAGTTCGAATGGTTTTTTTTTCTTTTTTTCTTTTTTTTTTCTTTTAAAAGAGTTGAAGAGAAAGAAGAGGAGTTGGTGTTTTAGAAATGGCACCCGACCGACCTAGGAGGACACTTGTTGGCGGCGGAGTGACTGCGATATCATCTGTGAATCAGAGCGATTCGACACGAATTCGGGTATAGTCCGCTTGCCCCGATCTTTGAAATACTCTTTTTTTTTTTTTTGTTAAACTAAATTTGAAATAGTTATTAAATGTTTTTACTTTTTGGATATCAACAAGGGTCGATATGTCCGAGTGGTTAAGGAGACAGACTTGAAATCTGTTGGGCTTCGCCCGCGCAGGTTCGAACCCTGCTGTCGACGGCATTCTATTTTTTTTCATTTTGATTTTTCCTTTTAGTATACACTATAGACAATAGTCACCATTGGGAAAAATCTTCAACTCTTGTTGTTTCTCTCATTGTTAGGGTTCGTTTAGTTAGAGGAGTGAAAAGGTAGGAGGATATAAAATTAGTAGGACGATGGAAAAGTGAGAGGACATAAAATATTTAATTTTCCCTCGTGTGTGTTTTGGTTTGAGGGGTAGAAAAGTCACTGGGTGGAAAACTCTTCTATTTTTTTTTTTTTTTTTTTTTTTGAGAAACTAAAAACTCTTCTATTTAGTTGAAGAGAAAAGTAAGAAAATAGAAAATGCAGTATATAAATTGACTCTTATGCCCATATTACATAATATGTAAGAAATAATTTATTTGTATGCATTAAATAATATAAAAAAAAAATAACACATCATTAATATAAATTTATATTATTTTTCTTTATTATTATATATAATATAATCTAATATATATATACTATATTATAATATTTTTCTTTTTAGGAACATATACTATATTTTAAAAATGTGGGCAAAAAAACATTATTCAACTAGATTTGAATACATTCTTTACTTGAGCAATGAAATTCTATTCAACTAGATTTTAATAATTCTTTACTTGAGCAACAAAACATTATTCAACTAGGTTTTAATACATTCTTCACCTGGGTACCAAAACACATTGTTTAACAAATATTTAGATTTTCTTCATCTGGGCAACAAAACACATTATTCAACAAATATTTATACAATCTTCACCTGTTTCAAAATATATTTCTCAACAAACTAAATGTATACATTCTTCCACTAGGTAGCCAAAGCAGTCTAGTTGAACATCAAATGATATTAATTATATTTATCCATAGCATAGTGCAAGTCAAAATATTACATTATCTTCTACTATCTTAACCAAAATACAATTTCATCAAATATTGCTAATTTCATAATATGCTACATTTAGTCCATCAAAAGTCAACAAAATGTTAAGTTGCATTTGTTTAGTATTATGCAACTTTAACTACTACCACATGTCACTTTACACACCACTTCATCTATTAGCCCTATACCCAAAGTCAATTGACAATTATCCATCTTGTAAGGTTCCATAGCATATATCACCTTTAATAATATTTGTCGGCATAACTCACTAGTTGGCATACCAAAAAATACTCTCATTTTGGATGAATCTTTAATTAGGAATAGCATAGCATCAAGTTGCATGTCCAACGGTATTCCTACCTAGACGTGGCAAAACTGTCGGATCGGGTCGGGTTTGCGGGTCAAACTGGTCGCAGGTCAAAACAGGTCATTTTTAAACAAGTCAATCGGGTTGCAGGTAGGGTCGGGTTGATCCGTATTTTTCAAAAAAGTTTTTTTTTTTTTTCAATTACAAAACAAATCAATGACAACCTGTTTAGAAAGAATGAATAAAATCAATTAAGCAAATGAATTGCACTTAATACCACTTGTTAATATCCTTCCAATTCTAATAGTTTTAAGCATGACAAAAATTATTTATAGTCATAAATTCATGATGGAAAAAGTCTTCAATGTTAATAGTTCAGTGTCAAAATGCATATAATTACAAGTTTACATCTTCAAAAAGAGAGAGATCCTAAAACAAACAAAACAAGTAAGCCAACAAAGTAGCGAGTTATCGGTCTTCTTAAGTGCACATGTTCCTGTTGCATTTAAAATAATAGTAAAGTTAGATTACTTAGAAAGATAAACTAAACAAAAAAAGATTTAAAAATAAACATAACATATTAAGTAAAGAAGAATAAGTAAATATTTTATAAGAATTACACCTCAATCTCAATCTCAATCTACTCAACGTTGGTAGCAAATTCAGCACTGCAAATGTTCATACTTGCAAATTAGCTCAAGTTGGCCAATTTCATCAGCATCTTCATCTACAATATAATATTTTAATATAACTTAATGTACCATGAAAGCAAATCAATAAAGAGTTAAAATTGTATAATTATGACTATAAAAAAATTAAATTACCTTCAAATTCATATAGCCAACTTTTAGTACATAACATAGTTTCCACATTCTCAGGTAAAAAACGTGATTGATACGAAGTAAGAATTTTTTTCCCAGTGCTAAAACTTGATTAAGAGGTAACAGTGGTTATCGGAATGCTCATGAGATCTCGTGCCATTAAAGAGAGCTCTGGAAACCGATTGTAATGCTCTTTCCACCAAGAGAGAACTTTCAACTTTGAATTTTGCTTTTTGTTAAGTCTAGGCTCTTCTAAATACAAGTCCAACTGAGATTTTTTTTGTTTTGGCACCACGACCTTTCATAATGATCAAATTCCTAATCATTAAAAAAAATTGCAATGAAAAATAATACCACACAACATTACAATCTTTATTATTAAAAAAACATAACACAACATATACCACACAAAATGCAATTCACTTACATCATCTTCTTTATCTTCATCATCATCAGGATCATCCACAGCACCACTAGTATGACTAGAACTCCTAACACAAGATGAAACATTTGTAGTGGCCATAGGCTTGGGGCATTCATATTCTGGAAAAAAAAAAAAAAAAAAAAAAACACTTTATACAATGTAGTCTCAATACTCCCCACCTTCATTTCAACAATGTGCTCAATTGGCTCTATTTTCTTGAAAATAAAGTCCACATAATCCAACTTATACCTTAAATCAAAAACAATGGCACAAGCTAGCACTACACTATAACAATCCCAATATTTGTCAAATTTACCTTTCATCTGTTCTCCCCTATAACTGATGAATGAATCTTGGCTCTCCATTTCTTCAAGTAAGAGAAATTCCATTTGAGACACTCCTTCAAAATATAGATTTGTTGTAGGGTAATCAGTTCTAGAAAATAGAGTTGTAATGTTATTGAAAGGTTTCAAAAACCGAGTTATCCTTTCAACTCTATTCCATTCATCCGTTGATGGACAATGCTTGAAATTAGCATCTTCCTCCGCTAAACGGTTCAACACAGAATGATATCTCATAGCATTGTCAACCATGTTATATGTTGCATTCCACGTAAACCCTTTGTTCTCTTCATACCAACTATCTTGGCACATTCATCAAATTTACACATTCTATTCTCTGATCCTTTAAAATATTTCATAGTTTCTCAGATTTTAATCACTGAGTCATCTGTTACTTTCAATCCTGCATAAACAATAAGATTCAATATATGAGCACCACAATACACATGGAAAAATATACCATTATGGGTCCGTTTGGATTGAACTTATTGTTGCTGAAACTGAAAACTGAAAACTTAAAACACTGTAACAAAATAATTTTTAAATGTGTGAATAGTGTTGTAGGACCCATTTTTAATATTTTTTTTCCTGAATAAAGTGGTTATGGGTCCCATGAACAGTACTGCTACAGTGTATGAACAGTACTGCTACAGTGATAATTGTCCCCTGCCTTTCAGCAAAACGCGTGAAATGAAAAAAAAAAGGAACACAGACGCAGACAGACGCAGACGCAACTTTCAGCGCAATCCAAATGGCACCCATATAACAATAAACCCCCCTCATTAAGCTTTTTCTTTATGAAATCTTGGCAATTATCATTATTAGATGCATTATCTAAAGTAACGGAAAATATTTTCTTCTCAATGCCCCATTCTTCTAATAAACTTAAAATTTTCTCTGATAAAAGAGTTCCCATATGTGGAGGTGGCATATGACAAAAATTCAAGATGATGTTTTTCAATTCCCAATTCTCATCCACATAATGTGTCTTAAGACAAATATATCCCTCACTTGTAACAGAGGTCCATAAATCCGAAGTCAAACACATTCTACCAGAAATTTATTTCAACTTATTTTTAACATCATCCTTCTCTTTCTTGTAAAGTTTTAGAACATCAACTTTTGAAGTATTCCTAGAAATATGTTTGACATCTGAATTTAGATAGCTGAAAACTTTTCTAATGCCCTCATACTCAACAAAGCTAAATGGTAAATTATGTTTAATAATAGTCTCTGCTAATATCTCACGAAACTCTTCTTAAATTATCTTGTTTTGTAACACCCTACCCTTTTCTTCACCATCTTGTTTTACTTCATTTCGTTTTAAGCATTTGAGAAGATGGCAATGCAAGTTTGATGTTCCATGATGACTATCCGCCAAAAACATTTTCCCACACCATTGACAAGTAGCCTTTCCATTCTTCATCAATAGGCAATGTCATAAATTCAGTCCAAACTGTAGAAGTGTGTTGTTTTTCCTTTTTTTTCCCCTTAAACTCTTTTTTGTTTCTTAAACTTTGATTTTGAATTAACTCTTAAAGATGGTGAAGGATTAGTAGAAGTATCCATAATTACAGCATCATCATCACTTTCCAAATTTACAGCTAGAGAAGCTGCTATACTCTAATTATCAAAGAAAAATATATAATTAAAATTAAAATTCTAGTCTATTTAAAACATCTAAAGAAACTGTGAACATAAGACATTCATCCAAATGACAATGAGTTAATGACATTTTCAATTTTTTCAACAATCAAACACACAAACAATTAAATATAATGTTAGCAGAGATAGAGCAGTATACTATATTATTATTACTAAATCATAAATTCATAATATTAAAAAATCAATCCAAAAACTAAAAACATTTAGGGATTTAAGAGAGTGATGAAAATTATTTAACTAACCTTCACCATAGTTGATGATTTGTGGTTGTGCTCCTCTTAAATGTGTTAACAGGTGGCGAGATCTAGGCTATGTGGCCTGTGGGTGGCGAGAGAACTGAGAGAAGTGAGAAAGCAGAGCAATGGAGAAGAGCAGAGGCGCAAGCTTTGACTGCTTTGTGTGAAACTAAAAAAGTGTGGAATGTGTGAAGAAGGGCAGAGGCCAAAGGCACAAGAGAAAGAGTAGAGGAACTGAACTGAAGAAGCTTTGGGGCCCTTTGTGGTTTGGTTTGTCACATTTCAACTTTCTGGTTTGTTTATTGTGCCATTGGCTTTGGACAATGGACTATAGCTGGTATTGAATGAGATTTTTTTTTTTTTTTTTAATGGTTGTTTTGACAGTCTTGTGTAACGTGTTGTCTTATCTCATGTCAAGCACTAAAGCTTAACTCTTATTGGTTGTGATGAAGCTCAAATAGTCATTCTTTCATGTCATGTCTTGACAACAGTTTTAATTGTTTATAACTTTATATTTATAATATATTGATTATTAGTTTTGATACTTTGTGCTTTATGCACCTAGTATCAGGATGTAATTTAAATATGTTTTTAGCAAAAAAATTTTAACGAGTCGGGTCATAGGTTATCCAGGTCAGGTCGAGTTGAACTACAAAAAATCAGGTTGGGTTACAGGTCAACCCGTTTTTGCTTAAGGTTAAAAAAATCGAGTTCGGGTTAAGTATTTTTTGGGTCGGGTCAGGTTGGGTCAAAAAATTCTAACCCATATTGCCATGTCTATTCCTACCTTCACCAATTCAAAAAATACTTCCTCCTCAAAGTAACAATGTGGGCATCCTCTCTCCATAATAGCAAGTCCCTCCTTAGCAATCTTATATCTTTGCCTTATACTTGCTGTCATATTATCAATTCCAAATTGAAAAATGTCCATTTGTTTTTCAAACATTTCAACCATTTGAACTGGTTTTTTCGTCTTTTTGGATGACGTCTCACATGAGTAGGAATGAGAGTCCATTAGAAAATATGATCCAACATTTGGCATGCTAAACTCATTAAAACCATCAACATTTTCTTCTAAATTTACGCTATCCTCTTTTTTCTGTTCCCATCGATGAGCTTTTTCCTTTGAACCTATACAACCTTCACCATTTGCCATATCCTTGGAAAACAAATCAAATAGCTTCTCATTATGTTGAATTTGAATTTTTTTTTTCTCTCTCTCCATTTTTTAGCAATTTGTCTATAGGAATACAATACACACTTATTAATATTATGATTATTACAACAAAGTAACAATAAAATGTACTAACTTGTTCTAAAAAATCATTTCATGATATCAAAACAAATATAACTAACCTCTATTAAAAGTTCTCACACTTTAGCTTCAGCCTCAAAAAGTCTAGTAATTAGATTCCATGCAAATCCACTCAAGTTCATGAAAAGGTCATGACATGATGGAAAGTAACTTTCAAAGTTTTGATGCAATTCTTGATGTTACTTTTCTCAACTGCATAACCAAATATTGCATAACACTTTTTACACATATTAGAGTAAGCACGAGAATTCCATGTTTGATTGGGTCTATTTCCATTGCTTTGTTCCTTCAACATGACATTAAGTAAAAAATTATCTATGTGATCAGTTCATCTCATGCTATTCGCTTTAGGCTCACTATCGGTTGTTATATTTTTCAATGTCTTAAATATCCTTAAAGACTGCATGTTAAACATATTATTCTTTACAATATTATTACAAAGATTACATGCAACTACTACAAACAAACCAATAATAAAAAAATAAGACATAGCATAATATTACAACAAATAAACTAGTAATTGAATTTTTTTTCTAAAAAAAAAGTCTAATTATTGAATAAAACATTAATAGGGTGATGATAATAGTTGTACAAAAGCAACAAAGTTAAATGTTCCGCAATAGTGCATACAAAACAACTATTATATTGAGAAAGATACACAAAAGCAAGTCAAATCCCATAACACAATGACTAAAATTATTGATCATGCAATACATAATCATTCCACATTCTAGTTGCTATACTAGTTCGTAATATTGCTCATTTTCTAGCATCTACATCACTATCATTTGTACTATTTCTAGCTTCATTATGTATGTCACCATTCGAGATTTCTTGATCAACTTCTACAATCAACCTTTCATCTGGATCCACTCTCATAAGATAGTTGTGCAATATACAACAAGCCAAGATAATCTCAATAACCATATCAACTGGGAAAAAAAAGTTATGTCATTCCAGATATATTAGAAAATCATTTCTTTAACACACTAAATGTCTTTTCAATGAAATTGCGCAAAGAGGAATGTCGATGACTAAATATTTCCTTAACATTTTCTGAGCCACATGCTAAATGCTCTTTTAAATAATAACGTACACCCCTGTATGGCGTGATAAATCAACATCTCAACATAAAGCTCACGTCTACTAGATAATATTTGCTTATTAAGAAAATAAGTTATATAACTTAACATTGTATTTATAACTTAACATTACCTTTGGGGATTATAAGTTTTTCTTCCTTACTTAAAGCGTTTTTAATTATCCTTGAGTTAGAGGTAGTCCCTTCCCATCCAGGTAAAATGTATGTAATCTCATGTCAAAATCACATGCTACCAGTATATTTTGAGTTGTGTACTATTTCCTCCCTCAATATCTAGGCGCATCTTTTGATAACACTTTTATATGAATATGTGTCCTATCAATTGTCCCTACACAATTCTAAAGTCAAAACAATCTATTAAATCAATAATTCTTTACTCCTATTAGAAAAAATTTCCATGTAATTGCTTGAAAATATGTTTACCTTAAAGTATGGGTAAAATCTATGACTTTTTCATATTTGTGGGGGAACCTCTGCCGCATTCGGTTGTAGAAGAAATTTTGATTTTCCAAGTAGATGACTGCTCTCAACACAGTGTGAAAATGACGGCTTATAGTTTCACTAGAATGACGGAAGAAAAAAGAAATTGTACGAATTCTTTCATTATGTGATAAAATGTAAAGAAACTCGGCTATTTGCTCTTCAACAGAAGAATCCTTAATGTCTTAAAGACGACCAGTTCCTCAAAAAATTTCACACAACTTAGCAAAGACATAAGGTCTCATTCGAATTATGTCTCGACATTTCTCACTACATCTAAGTTGACTCATTAGTTCTTATTGAATATTTTATTTCTCCACTACTTTGGATACCCTATCCACATAACGTGGATTACAGTATATGCCTGCCATCTATATTGCGTGCACCACATGTACAAGAAGTTGCAGAACTGCTACATCTTGTCTTCTCTGCCAATCAATCAAAAATTGCAAACTAAATTGGTTCAGTTCATGAATATTCCTTAATTGATCTTAACAATTTTCCTCCCAACTCTTACCCATATCTTCTGGTGGACTACTATCCCAATTAGTTAGATTATCCATCTACCAAAGATCCGTCACAAGTAAGAAGTAATCAACACATTGGTCATAATAATTACAAATCAAAGCACCTTACCTTTGTATCTTAGTTCCTATCATCCCAAACATAACTAGCAAAAAGACACTATAAAAACACTACTACACATAACTAGTCACGTAAAATAAACTACTTATAAGTAATAATACAAATGAAAATTATTATGTACATGTATTTGTAAAAAGCTTATTGAAATAAGTCTACATATAATATGAAACATAACCAAAGACATGAATCTTAATCAACATGTGCTGCTCTTGCCACTAACACTCGAATTAATAAATCAAAACTTTGCACCAACATATTCTAACAAGCAAAACTAATATTAGATAATAAAAACCAACCACATTAAAGCAGATGAACCTCAAAAAATCCATATGGTCTCTTTCACTCATAAAACTCAATCACGAATAAATCAAAACCTTACACCAACATATTCTAACAATCACAACTAATCCCAGATAATAAAAACCAACCTCATCAAAGCACATGAACCTTAAACAACCGACATAATCCCAGATGGGGTTTGCAAAAAACAAGAAATAAAAATAAAATTACCAAAGGGTCTAAGTGTAAAAAAAAAAAAAAAAAAAAAAAAAAAAAAAAAAAAAAAACACAAATAATCTGAGTAAACAAAAATTGAGTAAAATGAACATAAAGAAAACATACAAATGGTGTGCCACTTGATTCTGAGTCTTCTATCTGCATTTTCAATGGAAAATAAAAAGAGCACATAGTTTAGATAAAAAAAAGGAAAAAGAATAAAAAAAATATGGGAAAAAAAAAAAAAACTCAAGAAAGAGGGGAAAAAAAAAGATTTAACATTAAAAACAGAGAGAGCGACAACAAGAAAAGGGGAAAAAGGGTCAGAGTCATACTTGAGATTCTCAGTTGTAGAAGGAAAACAAACAAACAAAGAAGATTAACAATTGAAAGAGAGAGTGGTGTTAAGGATGAGAAAAAAAAAAAAAAAAAAAAAAAAAGAGAAGGTCATACCCGATTCTTGGCTAGAGAAGAAAACAAATAGCAAAGAAGATAATAAAAGTGAGAATGGCGACAAGGAGGAGAGGGGAAAAAAAGAGAAGGTCATACCTGATTCTTGGATGGAGAAGAAAACAAAAGGCAAATAATAGATTAACAAAAGAGATAATGACGACAATGAGGAGGAAAAAAAAGGGTCAATGATACATGATTCTTGGTCAGAGAAGAAAACAAAAAAAATAAAAACAAAGAGGATTAATACCAATAGAGTGACAAGAAGAAGGGAAAAAAAGAGAAGATAAGCTGAGTCATTATTACCGTTGAGCTATGAAGAGGCTGGAGTGAAGAGAAGAAGATTGATGAGAGCTTTGTGGGAAAGTGGGAATTAGTTGGAGGTAGGTGAGAGTAAAAAACTGGAAGCACTTTTGTCTTTCATCAACAACAGGCATTTTCATGCCTGTTTTCTCTCTATTTTGGAGAGTCTGATTTTTTGTAGGCTCGAGTAGAAAATCCTTAGGCCCCACTCAAATATTTTCTCTTCTTCTGTCCTTATTAAATAGCACCCACTCCTTTTTTTCTCCTTTATTTTCCATTCACCTTATTCCATCTTCAACCAAACGTACCCTAAAAGATGACATAAAACCTAACTTTAGGTAGGTGTAATTCCAGTCCAACCTTATTGAAAGTGGTAAACAATAAACTACACACTATACATTATTTAGACCTCACTATTATTTGGTCATAAAATAAAAAAAAAATTCCTGAAATCATAGTTGTCACTATCTTTTGAAGGTTTAATCCTTTGCTACACGACTCCATTTTACGTTATTTTTGTCTCTCTATAAATTCTATGCGACATACAACAACTTAGAACCGAGAATTACTCAAAAAGATTGAGATTTAAACGAGAAAATTATGCTATAAATTGTGTTTCATATGTACAAACCGAATGGAAAACTTGTAGTATCTCTCTTTATATCCATCCAAATCACACATCATTTACTCCTACAAAACCTTTGAGATAAGGTAAGTCAATTGGTAGGTGGGGACATAAAAAACTCATCAAAGAGTCACTAGGAATGAGGAACCCAAATGTGCTATATATGATCATGCTAAAACTTCCAGCCCCCTTTCCAAAGGCCATCTATGATTTTGAAAGTCATGAAAAATAGCCAGTGGCTATGATACCTATGAAGGAAAAGCATATAGTATGGTCAAGCATCAATCTCATATAGTTTAGACACCTTAGTTTTTCATTGAGATGTCAAGTGTTGATGACACTTGTTTGTATGGCTATCACAAAAAATATATATATATATATATATATATATAGGCCTATCAAAATTCTTATTAAAAAAAAAAAACAAACAAAACATATGGACCAAGCTCGTGTACTTTTTCTAAGGGAAAATTTGGGACCCGTGGATTGGAGAGTAAAAGAGAGTTTTTTCTCATCTATCTTGTGTTTAATGGAGAAACTTTGAAAATGGGCTTGGGGTATTTGCAACACCCATCAGTCCATGAATAGCTCATTGTGCATAAAAGCTAAACACACATGAAACCCCTTTACTTCTATTGGATATATTTCATTCTCAACAACCTCAAAATCACCATAGATGGGATACTCATCACCATTTAATGTTATTTTTCACAATTCCACCAATTTAGCAAGTCTTTGGGGTCATGTTTCCCTTAAAGTCGTTAACCAAATAGGATTAAGCCAATTGAACTGGCCCAAACAACATAGAACCAAATCAACCCAACTTCTTCCATCAAATAAACTCATCATCATTAAATGATGATTTTCCCCTAAAGGAAGATACCATATGGGATTAAGACAACCAAATTGCCTCAAACGGCACAAAGCCAAAACAACCCACCTTTTTATGAAATCCATTGTTCAAGGCTCTAACTTAGCCAAATACTCATTGATCGAATGAGTCATTCTCTTGTGTGTGTGTGTGTGTGTGTGGGGGGGGGGGGATCTTTGCAATACCACTAAATTGCTACAAAAATCCTAAAAAAAACTCCAAAAATAAACATCATCACCTATCTCACAAATATCACCAACTCTTCATGAGTTTCCGTACAAAAGTTTGTGTTCAATACATTCAATAGATACTATGATAAATTTTCTATGTGTTTGAAAGCACAGACAAAAAGTTCATTTCTCCTTCACCACATCATTCCAAGTTTATCCACTATTGTGATTCAAAATTATATATCGTTGAACTTATTTCAAAATTTCATTTCCTTCTCTTTTGTAGGTTTGCTGGCTCAAGCATCATTCTGAGATGCACCGCTAGCCTTCTTCACTTTTTGTGTAGATGCGAGTACCATCACTGAAACCTAACTTAAGACATGTTTCAAGCAATTGATGAACTCTCATTATTTAGGGTTTTGGTGAAATGATTATGGAAGCTTGTTTGATAAAGAAGGATCTAGAGATAGAAAAATAGAATTTTTTTTCCAACCTCTATTTGTGATCCATGCAAAAAGTAGGGTTGCACAAAAACAACCTGATTTCTCTATGCAAGACTCTCTCTCTCACAAATTCTTTGAAAGCCTTTTTGATTTTTTTTTTCTTGATTTTATAAAGAAAAATAGTGTAGGAAATTTAAATTTTCCTCTCATTCTTCTTTCTCAAAGCATTTGAACTCATGTTTATCTTCTATGGTCATTTGGATAAGAGTTTGAATTGAAAAATGAAGCCAAAATTAAAAATCTTAAGATTCTGAATTAAAATGTCGTTTGACATTTGGGTTCTTCAGCACTTTGACTAAAATCCTAGTTTTTCGTAATTTTTGAATACTACTATGATTTTAACTTGATTTTCTAATCAATTTGAGGATTAGTACTAATTCAAACCCTTTTGAAGCTACTTTAAGAACAGATTACTTCTAGAGGTAATAAGAATTTTTAAAGTTTAAACTCATCATTTTTTATGGACAATTAATTAAGTATTCAAAAACCATGATTATCTAGATGATTTCCCTCATGCATTGTGTGTGTGTGTGTGAGAGAGAGAGAGAGAGAGAGAGTTGGGGAAGGACAAGTAAAAAATAATGATATTTGGAGAGAGGGAAACTAATATCTGAATAGAATAGTGATAGAGTATTGAGATAGATGTTGTTTATAAATAATAAATTAGTTAAACCTCACAAAAGGGGGGTTCTTAAACTTAATTTGACTAAAAATACATTTAAGCTAATGTGAATGATCTTAAAAAATTTTACCTGGGTCCACCTATTTTCTTCCATCCGGAAATAGATGAAAAGGGAAAGGGAAAATGCTCTTAGTATATATGCACACTCACATTAATGCAAAATTGATAAAAATTACAATTAATACTTATTTACATTTTATTTAATTAATTATAAAGTCATAGTTTATTGGGATTTTTTTAATATCATTAGCATGTAATGAATTGTGTGCATCTATCCTAATTTTTTTTTTTAGAATACTAAATATTTTTAACACACACACGGAGAGAGGAAAGAAGGTTTTTAAAGAAATTTACAGTGGTGTATATCCAAAAGGGCTTAATATTAATTTGTGTATATATATGAAGTCATCATAGTTTATTATATTATGAAGTCTCATAGTCTATTGGGATTTTTAAAATATCATTAGTGCATAATTAACTGTGTGTATCTATACTAATATTAATTTGTTGATATAACGTTTTATGGGTACAATGAAAACTAATAAAATATTGATTCTTATATAATAGGGTTATAAGAGTTTTTGGGAGAAAATAGGCTTTTGCCCTTTCTTTTTAAAATATCCAGCAAAATGCCCCATGTCTGAAACTAATTAGGGATGTATCCCTGTTTTGAAACTCGATTTTCTAAAAATCGAGTTTTAAACATATAACTTGATTTTTGGAACATCAAGTTATAGCGAACGTGGACTTTTTTTTTTTTTTTTTTTTTTTTTCTGGAACTCGAGTTCCATGTAAAGCACTTGAGTTCATGGAACTCGAGTACTTCACATGGAACTCAAATTCCAAAATTTTTATTTTTCAGTTCGCTATAACTCGATTGTCCAAAAATTGAGTTTCAAAACAGGGGCATTTTCATAAATAATTTCAGTTATGGAGCATTTTGCTAGATATTTTTTTTTTAAAAAAAAGGGCAAAAGCCCATTTTCACCAGAGTTTTTGACATCAAATTATCAGTTATTTTCTTTCATCTTTCTTCTTAAGCAAACAAAGAATATATATATATATATATATATATATATATATTTATTTATTTATTTATTTATTTATTTTCTGTTATTTCACTTTTTCATCTTTTCTAACCAAACACACATAAAAGGAAAATATAAATATATTCTTTCCTTCCACTTATCAATTATCCCTCTATTTTTCATCATTCCTACCAAACATACTCTAAATGTCCAACATTGTGAGGGCAACATGATTAATGAAATACTTCCATGAGAGTTACTCTTTAATTGATGAAAATAAAAATTATAAAGGTTATTTTCTATTCACAAATTTAATTGAATGTAGTTTCACAATATGGTTTCTAGGGACAGACAACCACAGTTACTTGCAACTGGGGCCTAAGCCCATGCGTACTACTGAACGGGCTGGCGTGCCCCACCCAAGCAATTTTAAAGTTCACTAAATTGGGCTCTCCACCACTTTAAAAGGCCCACTCTTCTTGGAATCTAGTTGTTTTACCTTTGCATAATTTCTTCTCCCCTGAGGACTGCCTTTTTTTGATTTTATTGGCAAGACTACTTGTAAGTCTCTGCTTTGTTCCTGTCCTCTGTTTTGTGTACCAATGACTGTTATGAGCTTATCTCTTATACTTTGACATTAGTATTTTTTTTATAAATAAAATAAAGCCCAAAACTTGACTAGATCGAAGTAAACAGGACAGCACTTTTGACATGATCGAGTTTGAAAGTACATTTTACAACATGTAATTGCAATTAAAAAAAAAAAAAAAGAAATATGAGGAGAATATGAAAAACATTATTATTACAAGTCCATATTCTTGAGGAATATGGATAAATTTTAAATTACAAAATATAGCTACTTAATTGCCACAAAAAAAGAAAAACAAATGTATAATCAAATGGTGGTCCGAACAGCTGATCCACTTGCAAAAAGAATTCCTGGGCTTTGGTCCACAAAACGTTGGCTTTTCAAGTCTCTGTACCGTGACCTAAACAAAATTCTGATTTCCAAAAATCACCAAGGGACAAAAGAATTGCCCAGAAGAAAATCTCAGTACAAAATGACCAAGATTCTTGCATAAGATCATGATATCACTTTCTCACGTTCCAATCCTATCAATATTTTCCGAGACAGTTTTCATTCTAGGCCGAATCTCAGGGTCTGCCTCTGTGCAAGCAAGGGCCACATGAAACACTGCCAAAACTTCTTTCTTGGCATGTACTTCTTGCAGCAACATAGGGTCTACCATATCTGACAATGGTTTTTCTTCTTCAAATCCCTTCCTAATCCACCTCACTAGGTCCGGAATTTCGATGGAGGTTGAAGTGGTTGGAGAAAGCTCTGGTGATTTCCCAGTAAGCATTTCAAGTAACACAACTCCAAAAGAATAGACATCCCATTTTTGTGTAGGTCTACTACCAGTTACTCGAGCCTCAGGGGCTTTGTAATTGTTTGTTTTCTCAGTTTGGACTGACTTTAGGTAAGGTAGAGCTCCACCAATGAAGCCTCCAGAGGAAGATGGGTTATTGCCTGTAATGCTAATGAGTCTGTTAAGGCCAAAATCAGAAATGTGAGCTTGGTATTCATTGTCAATGAGGATGTTTGATGGTTTAATGTCACCATGGACAAATTTTCTTGGGCTGCATTCGTGGAGGTAGGCCAAGCCCTTGGCTGCGCCCTTAGCAATTTTCAACCTGGTGGACCATGAGAGGCTTGAAGATGACTGACCACTTCTCCCTATAAGAATACATGTACTTTTATTTAGTACTATTTAGAGTTAACTGTATCAAACTGAAGTTACAGAGCCCAAACGCATTGCAGGTAAATAGTCAATAGTCAATAATTTTTGTTTTCTTTTTCTTCAGGAGTTTGGTAAGGTCTACGAGCTATGTGGGTCAAGCAAGTGAGACATGAGATGACTTGAGAACAGAGAAACAGCAGGAAGAGACCATAAGGTCCCACCTCGTCAACGGAGTTACTGTATTTTTTACGTAAATATCTTGTTATCAAATAATAAAAATTTAATTACAGTAAACTATAATATATAATTTTGAAAAATAAAAATATATAATAATTACTTGTTTTTTATTTATAAATTTTGTGATATATGTAATTTTTTTTTTAATATTTGTGTACAAGTTTATTTTATTTATAAAAAAAAATCATTTTAGGGAGTATTCACTATTCAATAGGCTTTAACAAAGACCAACAAATAAAGCCATTTTTTAAATCCGCTACAAAAGTTTGTCTTTTTTCTGAAGCAAAAGCAACCTAGTAGTAAAGTCACAGTGAGCAACCGCTCTCAAAAAAATAATCAAAAGCCGGTTTTGGATAATGTTTTCCAACAAGGATACGTTCCAGAATCTCGATATTAAAAAGAAAATGTCAGATTATGAATGAGGTAAAGGATCTGCATGTGGCTACCCTAGCATTGAATCCATTGATTGAACTTATAATAGGAACTCATTGATTCTAATTATCCCAACCAACCATACTTTGACTGAGCCCGCAAAAGTACTCAAGCACACATCAGTACATCAATGCCAGCCCATCACCAGCATATTATCCACGTGGTCCATAGGTAGTAAATTTATGTGCCACAGTAGTAAGTACGACTAACAGTTATTAGCTATAATTATAATCACTTAATCAATAATTCTACTTCTAGTTCATTGAATGAATGTGCAGATCGTATAATTATGGTCGTAGGGTGTGCCCCCATTCTATGTGCAAAGAAACTATGATTAAATTGAGTGACCAAATGCAAAACTAGAGCGAAAGGTGCGGAAAAAGAAAGGAAGGGTAAACTGACCCATCATTTGGTGTCCAATATAATCAATGGTATTGGTAGGCCGAGCCCACCATGGGTGTTCGAAACCATCAATGCTTCACCACTCGAACGGCATTATTGCCGAAGTTAATCAATGCCCTATTTC
This sequence comes from Quercus lobata, assembly GCF_001633185.2. Lineage (NCBI taxonomy): Eukaryota > Viridiplantae > Streptophyta > Magnoliopsida > Fagales > Fagaceae > Quercus > Quercus lobata. Next base: position 54,239,088 of record NC_044906.1, read on the forward strand.
AACCTCTCAGTCCTAATCCTAAGCCCTATTCAAAAAATAGTTCTTAAATTTTGTTTTCATCGGTATTTTGTTTTCAAGCTTTAAAAGAAATGAAAAGGTGAAAATAGAAAACATCCGAGGAAATTAAAGTGATCCATCGTGAGTGATGGACACGCCCATTTCAACCTCTCAGTCCTAATCCTATGCCCTTTCTACAAAATAGATCTTAAATTCTGTTTTCATGGGTGTTTTCAAACTTTAAAAGAACTGAAAAGGTGAAAATAGAAAACATCCGATCAAATTAAAGTGATCCATCTTGAGTGATGGACACACCCAATTTCAATTCACAACGTATTAAAGTAAATTCAAAAGGTATTAAAGTGATGAGAAATATAATGTACATAATATTTTTACACCATTTTACAATAAATTCTAAATTACATGTTATTAGCGAAAAAAGAAAATTTACTAATAGATTCAAATTAGAACCAATAATAATTGATTATTAAAAATTTATTATAAAAATATTATAAACGTAATATTTAACAGTGTGAGAAGTGAGCAATAACAATGAACAAAAATTCTAAAATCACGTAAAATTATGCAACTTTGATCACAATTATTCACTCACGTTAATGGTAAAGAAAAATTAGTAGGTCCATATAAGATACTTGTGACAAAAGTTGTAAAGTTTTATATGATAATAGAATTATTCAACAATGGATCAATATAAAAGAAATAAATACTTTGTTCTAATTTGATGAGTCCAAATTAAAACTAATAATACCTTAGCACTTCTATAAAATAATGTGCATATACCAAATAGTGTCTGTTATTGTTTTTCCAAAATAGTTGTTAAATTATGTTTTCAAAACTATTTTCAAGTAAAAAAAAAAGTAAAAGAGAACAGAAATCACCTGTCCAAATTAAAAATTCATGTTTTTGCTTACAAACACAAAACTGTGCTTGGCAGTTCCAGACAAAGCCAAAATTTTCGCTAGTTTTTAAGTACCCTCCAAAATTTTCCTGTCGATACTGCAGCATAGTACTTTATAGTTATACCTATCTAAAAATGAAATACCCAACATCCCTTTCCCAAATCCAAAACTACATTCTACAGACTAAACATGCAAGCAAGCAAACAAAGTAAAAAACAAACAAACAAAAAACTAACAACAGATAATAAAAAAAAAAAAGAGAAAAAAGAAAAGCAATAGAATTCGAAACCAGTACTCACCACGAAGAGCAGTAATTAGGTTGCCATTGGAGATGAAATCACTAATAAGCAGCTTCTCATCAGGAGCCCAATAATAAGCTCTCAACCTCACCACATTCGGATGCTTCACTCTCCCAATCGCCTGAACCTCCGCCGCAAACTCCTTATACCTCTGCTCTCCGCCCTCGCCCAGCCGCCGCACCGCCACCGGAATCCCATTTCCGAGCACCACCTTGTACACTATCCCCAACCCACTCTTCCCCAACACGTAAGCCGAAGCTCTCAGCAACTCGTCCAGTTCAAACGTGAACCCTTTGTCAATCGCCACCAGCTCTCCTTCCCCTTTCCCAGCTCTCTCCATTCTCTCGCCTTCGTCCAATTCCGACTCTTCACTCTTGAACCCATTAACGCACAAGCAAGCGCAGAATTGCGCTCTCTTTTGATTGCCGCTGCCCAGTTTGCTTTTCCCAGTGCAGCTACAGCCATTAGCGTTGTCTTTCTTTTTCCAGTATATGTAAACGATCACCAAGCCAATGATGGCCACCGCAGCCGCATCAGCAACTGAGATTAGTATAATCAAACCGGGACTCAGCCCTTTGTTACTGTTACTATTTTCGCCATTAGAAGAAGAATCTGGACTCGGTGTTGAGTCCTGTTGAGATTTACGGCAAGTTTTTTGTAACGGGAATCCGCAGAGGTTTGGGTTGTTGAGAAAAGCGGTTGGTCCTTGGTTCACAAACGACCCCGTTTGAGGGATTTCGCCGCTTAGGTTATTGTTTCGGAGATCGAAGCTCACTGTTACCGGTAAATTCCCGAGAGATTTCGGGAGTTTTCCCGAGAAGTGGTTGTAGGAGAGATTGAGCGTGCCGGAGAGAGTGGAGAGCTGACCGATATCGTCGGGGATTGCGCCGGAGAGATTGTTGGCGGAGAGGTCGAGCTGGAGGAGGTTTTCCAATTCCGGCCAAATTCCCGCCGGAATCTCGCCGGAGAACTTGTTTCTGGCGAGAATTAAGCGCTGCAACTGCTTGCAGTTCTTGAGGGATTCGGAAATCGGTCCGGAGAGGGAATTGTTCGAGAGATCGAGGTTTTGGAGGCGAGGGAGAGTACAGAGTGAAGGAGGGAGATAACCGGAGAGATTGTTACTGTAGAGGAAGATACTGTGTAGCGACGTAGCGTTGAAGAGCTGCGAAGGCAACGAGCCGTAGAAGTTGTTGTTGTGGAGGTTGAGCCGCCGGAGATAAACCAAACCACCGAGCTCCGACGGAATATAGCCCCGGAGATTCTTCCCGGCGACGGATATTCCGACGACGCGCGGGTCCGAAAACCCCGTGATGTTCATGCACGAAATGCCGGTCCAACGACACGGGTTGGCGTCGTTTTCGTTCCAGTCGACGAAAGCCGTGGTAGAGCCGTCTTGATCGACGGCCGACTTTAAAGAGAGCAACGACAGGCCGTCTGGAGTGAGAGAGAGAGCGAGAGTGAACTGCAAGAAGAAGAGTATGAACATAGAGAAGGGACTGAGGTGGCTCTTCTTTTTCATGATTGGTGACGTGGCTGCCCCGGCTTGAGTGAAGCAATTGTTTACAGAGTGAAGAGAAGAGAAGAGAAGGGAGGAGGGGATTTTTTGGGTGTGTGGAGGGAATGGGTATGGTTGGGAAGGGAGAAGGTATTTATGAGAAAGAGACTTTGGTTTTGGTAGGGGCCACGGTCCCGCCAAAAGAAGAGAGGACTAGCTAACGGAAAGGAAAGAAAGAAGGGAAGTAGAAGAAAAGCAATTGCAATTGTAATTGCGGAGAGGATAGAAAAGATTGTGTGTTATTGTTGGGTTTGTATTATTGTCTTGACTTATGATGGTGATTGGTGATGTTATTATGTGGCTTGTTAGAGTGGAGAGTTAGGCCCGTATTATATTTGATGTTATCATGAAATTTCGTTCATTTTTACTTGTGTTATACTCTTTGCAACTTCGAAGATTTGGAAGTGAATCTTGCCATTCGTGTTTTTATTTGGTGATTGGTGCTTTAAATATATAATTATGAAAAGATTAGAACCAAATTACTAAGGCATCGTACATGATTTGACAATAAATACAGAGTTTTCGTCGGCAAAAATGGTGGTACTAAACACGGGCTGCAACTTTCATTTGCAGTTAAATTATTCTTATGGTCATAATAATCAGTTTTTTTATTAGAAAATGTATTTTATATTAAATGATACTATTTTATCTGTATCAAAATTCAATAAATGAGAGATATGTTTATAAAAATAACTACCTATTAACATATGACTTTCATTTATTTAGTAAGAATGTTATTTTTTATTGACATAACTCATACTTATTGAATTTTGACGTCGCTGATATGGTATCATTTGATACCAAATATTTTCTCCATTGGATTGACAATTAGGTTCAGTTTGTGGAGTTTTGAAAAATAATAATAATTTTTAGGGTAAAATATAGTTAGCATCCTAGGTTTGGGACCTTGGGTTAATGTCAAACAGAACTAGGATATTTTAAAAATAACTAATTTAGTCCCTAAACCATATGTTCTTGGAAATGAAATTTCCATATTTAGCATATGATTCATGGACCAAGTCTGTTAGTTCTAAAATGTTTTGGACCTAATTGACATTAACTCCAATTTCAAAAGTATTAATTATATTTTACCCCAATTTTCAATTTTTACCGGTAATTAATTGACTGTATAATTTTACTAGTGATTCAACAAGGCTTCTACTAACTTCAAAGGTCAAATCATACGTGTTTTATGGAAGTACATAAAGGTAAATGTACAATCACCAAGTCTGATTCATAGTTTTCACCAAAGAAAAGTCTTATTCATAGTAAGTCCAAATGTGACTTTTTTTGATAATTTTTTCGTGCTAAGGTAATGGCACCAAAACAAAGACTTGGGGCTTTTTGAACCGTAATTTCCATTAATATATACATATATATATATATATATATATATATAATATTATCTACCGTAAATAACACTCATGACGTCAGTCCACTTATTGCAAGTAATTCCGGTAATAGCAAGCCTTGAATTGTATGCAAACGATACGAGGGCTCGGTGGATAAGATGGTCCTACTCCTACTTTGAAGTGATGAAAAACATCAATGCCCTCGTTACCATTCCCATCAAATGCCAACCATTAACATGCATGTGCATATCATCATAAAAATAGAAATCAACCTTCAATTTGTTAGGTAAGGGACTTCACATCGAATTAGATAATCATTTATTACCAAATTCAGAGTTACTGTAATTATTATTATTATTTATTATCATCACATCTCAACAAAATTCCAGCAAAAGAGAGAACATAAAGCAACTTTGACATTTGGGAGACAAAGAGGCAAAGAATCAAGAAGGAGATGAATATAGCTATATTGTAGAGCTTTACAACACTGTTTAGACATTCAAAGTCAAATTTAAGATACAAAACATTCTCTCAAATAAATGTAAGAGACTATTAGGTAGAGGAGTCTCTGTTACAGTATCAAGTTATACGTATTTGAAGAGCAATAACTTCCTAGTCAAAGTTCCATTATCAATCTTCGTTCTTACAGTGACTTTATAACATCTTGGATGAACGAGGACAGAAAATTGCCTCTTAGAGCAATCCCTTTCACGCAACAAACACCACTTACTAGGGTACACAATTTCTTTGACACTTCTATTTCACATTTTAATCCACTCCTAGCTTTTTTTGTCCCATCCATATTTTCAAGCAGTGGTCGAGTTTCTTTATTTATGATCATTTTGCTACTGATGGTGTAAACTAATTATTTAATTTCTGAGTGGAAACCTGCAGCTTGATGATTATATCTCCCTCTCAATCATGAAAACATGCTTAGAAGCTAACAAAGCGGAAAGAGAGAGAACATGTCCTTTCCACCTTGTACCATTGTATTGTTTTGTTTTGTTTTTGGGTAAGTATTTTACTATTATTTTGTTATCCTTGTGTCTTGGTTCTAAGTTGTGAGTGGGATCTATATATTAATCTTTGTCTAAATGATATATATATATATATATATATATATATATATATATAGCATGTGATAATGGGAGAGTTGCATGTGCTCATTTCCCTCATTTGGCTTATGTTAAAAACGGTATTTGGTGATGTCTCTCACGTCCCTATACATCTCACAAGTATACTTTTTCTTAGTTTATCTTTGTTTTTTTTTTTTAAGTTAACAAATATTCTAAAAAGTATTGATTTATGAAATTTTTTTTGGAAAGAGAAAAAAGAAATTAATTTCTTTTTACAAATTTGTTACATTTTCCATAAAAATAATATCAAAACTTTTTAAAAATGGTTTATTAACAAATGCTGTAATGACAACTGTTAATCGAACCTTTTTAAAAAAATAAATTTTAGAGGGGATAGTATCAAATACCAGCACGTAATGATCACTAATATTTTCTATTCGGAAGCAATATTCCTGGACAAAAGGATTGAAAAGAGTTGGGAGTAGAAAAGAATTGTTTGCTTTGTACTAAAGGGATCTAAATGGATGTAGCATGAATTGAACTCTAACCCAAAATCAAACTTCAGTTGTTCAACTAGATTATGAAACCATGGGTCCCATATATGTAGATGATATTAGTGATCTCAACAAAAACATTCCATTGGTCTCAACTAAACCTGCTGTCATTAGCAGTGTCTCCGCTAAAAACACCTCTCCAACCTGGATTAACTTTTCTCTCTCCTTCTCCTCCATCACCCTCTAGGCTCTAGGTGTCTTGCTTATCTCTTCTGACAGAGATTTGTAGAGATGTTCAGTATGCCAGAAGGCTGACAGGGCTGTGCTCATGATGAGTGCCTCATTTGTGACCTGTCTTTTAATCACAAATCTGTTTAGTGGAATAGATATAAGAGAAATTATATGGACCCAACATTTTTATAATACCATTATTTTTTTTTAATTGTTTTTAATCGTGACAATACTATTGTTTTTAATTGTGATGGGTCCTACTATAATGTTTTATCATTTTATTTGGCCCTATAAAGGAATTGACACATCAGCTATATAAAGGAATTGACACCTTAATTGTTGTACAAATGTTACAACTCTAGATATAAATAATAAAAAAATGTTATGTTCATTACATTTTCACAATAACAAATTTAGATATGTGACAGGTTATATTGGCAGATAAAAAAGTAATTTCAATTGCGAATTCAAATTAGAACTAATAATAACTTGTCACCTAATATTTATCGTAAAAATATTGTTACCACCTAAGATTTATTGTAAAAATATTGGAACAGTTGTCTAAATAATATATCAGATTTGAATGCACATGGACTTTCAAAAGATATAAGCCACCCGGTGGCCCATTCTAAAGCTAATCTCCTTTGAGAGTTCCATTTTATTGGGTATTTACTTGGTTAGCATAAACCTTGGGTACAACTACAAGTCTACTATTAAGGACTCTTGTCTTCATTATTTGAGAGAGAGAGAGAGAGAGAGAGGTGGAGGTGGTTAGGTGGAATTACAAAAATTAACCCCCGACCTACCTTAAGCCACCTGGGGCTCCCTGGTTTAACCAATGTTATTGCACCTCTTAAGTTTCTATTTACCAACCTCCCTCATTCGGCCAAAAGAAGGGTTAGTAATCTCTCAAATCAAAGGAGATCCTTCAGCAAAGGTCCCCCACCATAGTCATTGACCCAATAAGTCAATCCTCACCAATGCCCCACAAGAGCTATTGCAAGAGTTTTATTATGTATTTCCATGAACACAGAGATAAGTAGATAACTAATATAGTAAAATCAATTAGAGTTTGATTAAAATTTGTGAACATCAGCAACAACAAACTGCCCAATAAAACTATATAGCCATGAATATAATGGGGCTCCGATAACCTTAAAGACTAGTCTATCTATAAATTGTTTCAAAGACCAACAGATCATACATGTGCTTGAAGGATTTTCTGGCTAGTAAGCATGTCTAGGAATCTACAGTAGGGTCCAAGTTCAGAAGGAACCTTCTGCCCCAGCTACTTCAACCATTTCCTGCTCCACTGTACTTGGCATAACCAGATAGTACTTGTAATGAAGTTCTCCAACACCATCACCAGAAAGCTTCTTCCATCCACTGGGCCCCACATAATAAACTGATAAAAAGAACAAGCTTAAATCATATTGTGATCATGGATGTGTGGTGTTCACAGAGAGAGAGAGTACCGCCAGCAACTCCACACTGGCTCCATAACGGAATGTTGCATGATAAATAGACCTTCTAGCCAACTCTGCAGCTTCTTCAATTGACATATCATAGTGATAGCTGGTGTAAGCAGCAGCACACCATAGAAAACAGAAAAAAAATATATATATACAAATATATATATTTAAGAATACATTTGACTCAAATAAATTTGGCACAAAATACAAGATAATGGAACAGAAAAAATATTAATTATCAAGTTAAAATATAATAATGAAGAAAGAAAAGAAGGGCTCAAATTAACATAAAAGGTGTGGAATAAGGAAAAGCAGGATAAGGCAGCATGCTCCTATGCTTATGCAAGTCATACAAGTTTGTTTTACAAATTGACAGACTTTAAACAATATGAACATGGCTGGCCTGTTTGGGCAAGTTCCTAGATAGTGGCATCCTGTATACACCTCAATTCTCAAGCATCTTGTACATTGTATGCTATATAAATTGATCAAGTGCAGAATTGCTAAAACAAAGCACCTATATTATTGCCTGCAATTACGACATTCTAGTAGTTGTTTCAATATTTAGTCCACAATCCAGTCCTCCCATACATCCATAAACCCTGACAAAAAGCAGGGAGGAGTTGGGTGGAAGCAGCACATATGGGTGCCCAAAAGCAAAATTCAAGTCCAAAAGTAAAAAAAATTCAGAGTCCTTTATTTTTATGTTTGATTGGTAAGTTACACACGCGCCCAATGAGTCTTAAACCAACAACCTTATCCTACACCTAGCACTAATAAGGGTAAGAGATGCCAGGTGAGCTGGAGCTCAGTGGCTAGATTTTTCTTTCCTTAATATATGTTTTAATTTTTTGCTCTTGTATCTGATATTTCAAGGAAAATAATACCACCTACTTCCAATCAATTTCACAAAATACTGTCAATAATGCAACATTATCGTTTCCTTCAACAAATTTCAAGTAGATTACTAGGCAAGATAGAATAATGGGGAAGGGCACGCACCCATTATCCAGGACACCATAAGCATAGGGTGAACCAGATCCAACCGAAAATCGTGTTCCTTTGAGCCTTCCTCCTTCACTGTCCACATAATATAGTCCAGGACCCTATAATCCCATAGAAAATACATATTATAAGAGACTGATTAAGAGAAAATATGAAAACATGATATAATACATTCTTATGTTCTTACCGTTTCATCCCATCCAGCAATCATGGTCCCAACAGACAAACCCATTCCACGGTAAGAGTACACAGAATGTTTGCCAACAACTTTGATGCCCGGGTAACTGAAATTCTGCGCTTGTTTGCCAATTCATGCAGTTGGCACTAAATAATGCCAATAAAGTGTCAATTAGGATGTGACAAAAGAACAAAGACATAAGATATTGGGTTTCAAAGGTTCCATTTACTTAAGAATATGGAACTACCTGTGTCATTTTAACACCAGGTCATGCCCAGGAGACCAAACCATTTTCCATGGCTAGGCTATGGTCTCTTCATTGGGCCATGGCAATTGACAAGCCACCACTTAAATAATTAAGATAATTAAGAAACATGCCTATCTCACTTCACATAAACAGTCAAATTAGAGGTGACTCTTTAACCAATCATATTCATTTTCCTTATTGGGAGGGATTATTATTATTTCTACCATTTCTAAAGTCCATCATTGAAAAGAAGTAAGGAATAAGTGCAATGATGAAAACATATGTAATTTTTTTTATTTAAAAAATAAAAAAGAAAAAAAGGTCAAGATAACCCAGTATGTAGAAACCGCCACCACTACACCACTTTCTAACCAACGATAATCTCAGCCATTGAATGAATATTGAAATCCATTATTGTTTATTTGTATAAACAAAGCATTAAACTTCACTATACTAAAAAAGTTACCTTAACACCTCCAACTTTGCTTGACAACATCAGCGCCACAAAGTAGACAGCACAGATTTAAAGATACTAATCTATCATGATAGATACATATTCACTGACTCAAAATTATTTGTACTATAAATTTGGGAAAAAAAAAAGCATAAAATATTTAAATACATTTCCTTAATGCCCAGATTTCTGTGCCAAAACTGACAATCAGCAGTTCCACCAGCCATAGTGCCAAGCATGTAAAGATTGATTTCGATGATTTTCTTTACAGACTGTGATGCTGATAAGATTAGTAAGGACAGAGTAAATGCAACATGGCTTTCATATCCAAAAACAACACAATCAAACACTACAATTAATGTTACTTGCAACATTATTTGGTCAACTATATCAAACAGGAACACATACAGGCTACGCTTTTTAAACTAAAAAAGGAAAATTGTTAAGACCAAGCCAAGTGTGAGCATGTTTGTGTGACCAACCCTTGGGTTCGTCTAGTAATTCCCAAGGCCTCATGAGATCCACGAAATCCAAGGCACACACATGGATAGTCAGGTGTTCAAATTGAGTAAGTCTAGTGTCATAAACTTTTCCACAACTTTGCTGCGTGGCAACTCATGAGTGGTGGAAAAGTTTGTGGCACTAGACGTATTTGCTCAAATTCTAGACACCCACGTTACAACAACAACAACAAAGCCTTAATCCCAAATTCTAGACACTAAAAAAAAAAAAAAAAAATTTAAGGAGAAGAAGAAAGAAAAGAAGGATGGTCACCAACAAGTCTAGTTTCTACAATGAAACTCGATCGGTTCAAAAATAAGCATCCAAAACCTATAATTATTTAAAAGATCAAAAAAGAATGAACAGAAATATAACATACAGATATAGCCGCCCATGCTAGCTCGAGAATCAGCAGCAACCATAACACCGTCTTTGAATATAAATGCACGTGTGGTTGTTCACTTTGCTGGCTTCACCATCTTTATAGCCTCTTTCTGAAATCCATCAAACTGAAACAACAAAAGGGTTAAACAAACAAGGTTCATATAATATTTCAGCCAATAAAACATTCTACTTTCTTTTCCCACATGCGAATATGAAATTAGACAAAATACTAAACACATTCAAACTCACATCGATAATACTAGGAGGAAGCTCAAAAGATGGGGTGGCTGATGTTAGTGTATAGCTTAGATTAGATTAGCCCATTGAGCTTGGCCCAGTATACTATACTTATAATTTACTCATATTACTTGTACTGCATATATACTTAGCCTATATAAGGCTCTCTATTGTACATCATTGTTTTTACACACAATATATAGAATATTCAGTCAGATCACCTGCTCAGTCCGCATTTGAATAAGCATGAAACTCGAGAGAAGACCAAGAGGAGTGGTGTCCTTACCAACACCACTTGCGGGCTTGTCTGGCTTCGCTGGCTCTTGGTTGACATGGATGCTCCACAGCCCATTGCCACTCCTCTTTATTGTGACAATCGTAGTGCTATCTACATTGCTCATTGAATGAATATTGAAATCCATTATTGTTTATTTGTATAAACAAAGCATTAAACTTCACTATACCAAAAAAGTTCGCTTATCACCTCCAACTTTGCTTGACAACATCAGCGCCACAAAGTAGACAGCACAGATTTAAAGATACTAATCTATCATAATAGATATATATATTCACTGACTCAAAATTATTTGTACTATAAATTTGGGAAAAAAAAGCATAAAATATTTAAATACATTTCCTTAATGCCCAGATTTCTGTGCCAAAACTGACAATCAGCAGCTCCACCAGCCATAGTGCCAAGCATGTAAAGATTGATTTCGATGATTATCTTTACAGACTGTGATGCTGATAAGATTAGTAAGGACAGAGTAAATGCAACATGGCTTTCATATCCAAAACAACACAATCAAACACTACAATTAATGTTACTTGCAACATTATTTGGTCAACTACCTCAAACAGGAACACATACAGGCTACGCTTTTTAAACTAAAAAAGGAAAATTGTTAAGACCAAGCCGTGTGAGCATGTTTGTGTGACCAACCATTGGGTTCATCTAGTAGTTCCCAAGGTCTCATGAGATCCACAAGGTCCAGGGCACACAAATGGATAGTCAAGTGCTCAAATTGAGTAAGTCTAGTGCCAAAAACTTTTCCACAACTTTACTGCGTGGCAACTCGTGAGTGGTGGAAATAAAATAGTAGGTCCATGATTCAACCACTCACAAGTAGCCACATAGCAAAGTTGTGAAAAAGTTTGTAGCACTAGACGTATTTGCTCAAATTCTAGACACTCACATTACAACAACAACAACAACAAAGCCTTAATCCCAAATTCTAGACACCCAAAAAAAAAAAAAAAAAATTAAAAGAGAAGAAGAAAGAAAAGAAGGATGGTCACCAACAAGTCTAGTTTCTACAATGAAACTCGATCGGTACAAAATCAGCATCCAAAACCTATAATTATTTAAAAGATCAAAAAAGAATGATCAGAAATATAACATACAGATATAGCCGCCCATGCTAGCTCGAGAATCAGCAGCAACCATAACACCCTCTTTGAATATAAATGCACGTGTGGTTGTTCCCTTTGCTGGCTTCACCATCTTTATAGCCTCTTTCTAAAATCCATCAAACTGAAACAACAAAAGGGTTAAACAAACAAAGTTCATATAATATTTCAGCCAATATGACATTCTACTTTCTTTTCCCTCATGTGAATATGAAATTAGACAAAACACTAAACACATTCAAACTCACATAGATAATACTAGGAGGAAGCTCAAAAGATGGGGTGGCTGATGTTAGTATATAGCTTAGATTAGATTAGCCCATTGGGCATGACCCAGTATATTGTACTTGTATTTTACTCATACTGCTTGTACTGCACACATTACTAGCTTATTTAAGGCTCTCTATTGCACATTATTGTTTTTACACACAATATATAGAATATTCAGTCAGATCATCTGTCCAATCTACATCTGAATAAGCATGAAGCTCAAGAGAAGACCGAGAGGAGTAGTGGAGTCCATGATAAAGAGTGCCCTTGCCGACACCACCTGCGAGCTTGTCTAGCTTCGCTGGCTCTTGGTTGACATGGATGCTCCATAACCCACTGTCACTCCTCTTTATTGTGACAATCGTAGTGCTATCTACATTGCTTATAATGATGTCTTCCATGAACGCACCAAGCACATTGAAATCGACTGCCACATCACTTGCTAGCATCTCAAGAAAGGCAATCTCAAGTTGTTCTCCATCTACTCTGCTGAGCAACCTGCTAATATCTTCACCAAGACTCACCCGCCTGGCCGTCTTCAAGATCTTATATCCAAACTCCAGTTGGCTTCGTCCTTGCCACCTCGAGTTTGAGGAGGGATGTTAGTGTATAGTTTAGATTAGATTAGCCCATTGGGCTTGGCTCAGTATAGTGTACTTGTAGTTTACTCATATTGCTTATACTGCATACATACCTAGTCTATATAAGACTCTCTATTGTACATTATTGTTTTTATACACAATATACAAAATATTCAGTCTTTCTCTTTCTCACTTTATATTGTTAACAGCTGAAAACCCATCAAGAAACTCACTGCTCAAGATCGACCCAAAGAGCGGTGGTGCAGTTGATCCAAGACCACCAAAATCAAGCTTCATGCTTTTATAATAGACTGTAACAAGTAATGGGTTTCAGTCTACGAATCATTACACTTAAAAATACACATAAAATCAAAGCTCTAATAAGCTATTTCCACAGCCTTAGAGAACACGAAAATTTCAAATCACTGAGATGACAGATATTTGTAGCATTATCTTCGGAGTATAGTGCTAAATCTATTTCATATTTTCAGAAGTAAAGGGGTTTCTTGCTCTTCAGGTTAGTGTGACAATTGGGTAAACATGGGTTGGGTTTTGCTTAGTATACAAAGTCGTTTATCCAAGCCTCCACAGTGAATGAAATCTGCTAGCATTTGTTTGGGTTGACTTTACGTCTACAAGAAAAGCGTTTTAAAGGGCTTTTGGGCCTTCAACAGCCCCCTTTTATTTTTTGGTGGTTTTGATAATTAAGTCAAGGTTTGGGTAATGAGTGTGGTATCTCAACCAATTTTGGAGGAAAATTCATTTAACTTACTATGTGTCGATTGTGATAAAAGTGATAAAACCATTCACATATTCTTTTAGTCACATGACTTAATGAATTATTGATGAGCTATGTGACTTACTTAAATAATATGTGTGGATAGTTTTATAAGATGCTACGTAATGAGTTAGAAGAGATTCCTTCAAATTGGCTCAGATGAAAATTTTGTTCCTTATATAATAAGTCACGAGCATGTGGGTTCACATCTATGAATGTAACGTAACATATTAAAAGAGTATTGTAAATAAATAGGGGTGGTAATGTATGTCATAATTTGCAAATACGACACAGTTTTTTGTGGGTTAGTGTTTAGTATATATGGATTTATGACAAAGCAGGTCGACATGTTTTAACATAATTAATAAATTAGTCAATTATATGTTAACCTACAATCAACCGGAGTCTGGAAATGACCCTGATTCATATGAAAATTGTCATTTTTATCTAATATAAATATAAATTATAAATATAATAGAGTAAGTAAAAGAATTTTAATGGTTATATTGGTAAATTCTTCATTGAAACTAATGTTCTTTTACCCTTTTACAAAAAACAAAGAAAAAATAAACTCTTTTTTTTTTTTTTTTTGCTTTATTTTTCTTAGATTGTATATTAAATAGGTTGAAATGAGTTATATTTGCTTAATAAATGGGTTGTGTCGGGATTGAGGGATTTTGACACAATTATTAAATGGATTATGTTAGGGTTGGATTATATGTATTCAAGTACTCTTACCATAGGTCCATAACACGACAAACACAAACAAATTGTCAACTATATACACTTGTTGCACAATACAATTTTAGCCAGTGCGCGTTTTATGAGTATTGAGGGGCTCAATTCATAAATCTCTTGTTATCAAATAAAGACACTTCAATCTTCCATATATCATGAAAAGGAAAGGGGTTTATAGGAAATTGGAAATGTTACCGTCAGTTGTACAGCTCGTAAAACCCAATATGTCTGCAATGAACCAAAAAAATGTTGCTTTCGACTCCTGTCCTCAACCGAAAAAAAGGAGTTTTAACTCATCAACTATCATGGATGCTTTTGCAAAGGTGTGGTGGGGTTAATAATAATCTTGATTAGCTCAGATGTGAGTAGAAAACATCTATTATCACCTAAAAAAATATGTAGAAAACATCTGGCAATCGTGGTTCTTCCAATGAAACTCGAGAAATTTTCCAACTTCTCTAGTTGGGCTCATTTATTAGGCACAACCCAACGAGAGCAATGATATTAATTTAACACTGGGTTTGGACCATTGTTTTTTAATATGGGTCTGCCTGACAATTACCCAAAACTTAGAAAACAATATAAATGTTTTGTGCAAAAGTGCTGGCTATGGGGTTCGAACCCATGCGCACTTATGTGCAGAAGATCTTAAGTCTTCCCCCTTAACCTCTCGGGCAAACCAGCTTGTACATCGAGTCACATCATTATTCAGAGAGCAATAGAAAATTTCCCAATGCAAAAGTGAGTGCTTAGTTAAAATATCTAATCACTCACAAGTTGCCACGTCATTTCATCAAATTTATAGTACATTCAAAATGACCAATTATTCAAAAATTAAAGAAAAATTTTCACGTGCCACTGAATAAAAATTACAAAAAATAACTAAAATCCAATCACATGTCATCATGTGTTGATATTTTAATTTAAAATAATATAAATAGTCTAATTGAATGTTGTCGTCATGTGTTATTTTAAATTAAAATACTTTGGCTATTCAAACATGCACTCTGGCAATCAGAAGGACCCCCCCCCCCCCCCAATAGGCATTAGCAATAGGGACGTGCCTCACAAACCTGCAGGGAAGAAGGAAACACAAAATATCCAAGGAGAGGCTGCTGCTACCGCATTAAATGCGTTGCAGTTACTTTTCTGGCCGCATTAATGTGGAGAGGACCTGTGAACAGTACTGTCTTGGCCACCACAACTCATAGAAGGCTGAAAAGGGGTATCCAATGGGACAAACACTCAAATAAGAATCCAAATGATCGACAAGTGCAAAATCATGATGGCTTCAAGAAGACTATATAATATGGGGAGTCCTCATGAAGAGGGGGGGGGGAGAAAAAAGGAAAAGAGAATACTGTAGTAGTATAAACGGCCATAATACTCAAACGATGATCAATATATATTCATTTAACCTCCTTGGACTGAAAATCTATGGATGTTAACATGTTTTTTTTGTGTTTAATAGCTGTATAGCCCAATACTAACCGTTGTCCAATTCATTAGGGCCTAGTTCTATGACTCATTCTCTACAAATTCATTGTTTTTGGGCTCCTTGGATCAAGACCCCATACCTCTTGGGCTTGGGCTCCAAATTGTGACCCTACATAAATAATATCATGTGTCTCTTGAAGAACAAGACATAAAGTCCATTCATCTAAATTTACATGTGTCTTCAATCCTCCTTGAAACTTTTATAGATAGAGGTCTTCCTCAATCTTATGGAAACACATTCAAAAGTCTCAAAACTCTATCGAAATCAAGTTCTAAAGTCTCCTAACAACATTAAAAACATCCACCACAAATCTTTCAATATGAAGAACATTCATTCAAATCATCCTTTTAAGTCTCAAAATTCTATTGGAATTAATCTTTAAAGCCTCCAAAAACTTTGATCCATTGAATTTTCATCGGATTCAAGCTCTAAATACCTGAAGAATTTTCACAAAAAATCTACAAAGATCAAGAATATTCTAAAAACACACAAAGAACATGAAGAATGAGAAGTCTCTATTAAGCGCATAGCTAGAGATTATTTCAATTTCGTGGCAAAGATCTTCAATCCATCTTCCAACCAAAGTGGGGGACATTTGTGTTTGAATCCATATTACATTGGCAAAACATTTGAATCAAAAAAATTTCCAAGGAAATCAAATTAGAGGATTATTCCGTTGTAATATAATTTAATTACAGAAAATTGTATTCACAAATTCATTAATACAAAATTACATGTGTTAAACATTTTCAATTATTTGATTTTCAAACTTGAGATTTTGTGTTTACAGTGGATTAAGGAATTGATTCATATCACGACGCAAGTGGTGGACCAAAAAATGAAAAACTTTATGCATCAAATGCCTCATGTTATATACTTCAAACTTTACGGTAGGGTAATAATCATCTTGCTCATTTCATCATCAAAAAAAAAAAAAAATCATCTTGCTGATATGAGTAAAAAACATCTGGCAATCGTAGTTCTCCTTTACTGGGCAGAACCCAACTAGCAATGATATTGACACTGGATTTGGACCAATTTGTTAAAATGGCCCAAAACTTAGAAAACAATATAAATGGACCATTTTGTTAATTGCAATTCCATTACAAAGATCTTCAATCTGTCTTCCATCCAAAGTGGAAGACATTTGTGTTTGAATCAATATTGCATTGGCATAACATTTGAATAAAATATTTTTCTAAGAAGATCGAATTAGAGGATTAATCTATTATAATATAATTTAAATACAGAGAATTACACCCACAAAATCATTAAATACTAAATTACAACTGCTAAATATTTTCGATTGTTTAATTTCTAAAATTAAAATTATGTTTAAAGTGAGGTTAAAGACCTTAAGGATTTGATTCATATCACTACTCACTAGTCACGACACGAGTGGAGGACCCCAAAAAAAACCTTCATGGAACAAATACTTCAAACTATACTGTAGGGTAATAATCAGCTTTGCTGATATGAGCAAAAAACATCTGGCAATCGTAGCTGTTGTCTAGTTGGGCTCCTTTATTCGGCAGAACCCAAGGAGCAATGATATGATATTGACACTAGATTTGGACCATTTTGTTAAAATGGATCTGCCTGAAAAATACCCAAAACTTAGGAAACAATATAAATGTTTTTTTGTGCAAAAGTGCTGGCTATGGGGTTCGAACCCATGCGCACTTATGTGCAGAAGATCTTAAGTCTTCCCCCTTAACCTCTCGGGCAAACCAGCTTGTACATTGAGTCACATCATTGTTCAAAGAGCAATGGAAAATTTCCAAATGCAAAAGTGACGATCATCGCATAAGTTGGTGGATACTCTTCTATAATACAAAAACTCCTTCATTTTACACATTTTGACCAAAAAAACACCCATATAAGTGGGTGTAAAGTTGTACATAAATATACAAATGCTACAGTAACCGTGCATTATGCACGGTCACTGTAGCTCATGTATTTACTATTTTAATAATTTCTTCTCTCTCCTACGTCTAACTCTCATCTCAACTCTCTCTTTCTCATTTCATCACAGCTCTCTCTTTCTCTCATCTCAACTCTACAAAGCCGATCAGCTTCTCCTTCTTCTTCAAAATCTCAGGCTTCGAAGACAAAGATGACGATAGCTCGGCGGAGATCTCGCGCACCACGGATTGAGTCCGATTGGCGAGTTTGGGTGGCGAGTGAGTTGGGAACACCGATGTGGGTGACAGATAATTGATCGGACAGAGACAGTGATAGAGAATTGATCGGACGGAGACGGTGACAGAGAATTGATCAGACGGGAGCAATCTGCGGCTGAGTGTGGGTGATTTTGTTCTGCGTCGAGAGGGAAGGAAATAATAAAAAATGTAAAATGAATGGATATTTTATTGAATAAATATGTAGAATAGATAAGCTGATGTTGGTGTATTGTAAAAGTGGATGTGTAAAATATAAAAAGTAGGTTTTTTCTTGCAAACTAGACAGAAAATTCGCACGAACTAATGTGATTACTCTAAGTTAAAATTTCAAACTACTCACAAGTAGCCACGTCATTTCATCAAATTTATAGTACGATCAAAATGACCAATTATTCAAAGATCAAAGAAAATTTTCCACGTGCCATTGAATAAAAATTATAGAATAATCCTCCAATCACATGTCAATATGTGTTGATTTTTAATTTAAAATAATATAAATAGTCTAATTGAATGTTGTCATGTGTTATTTTAAATTAAAACGCTTTGGCTATTTAAATAATATCATGTGTCTCTTGGAGAACAAAACATAAAGTCCATTCATTTAAATTTGCATGTGTCTTCAAACCTCCTCGAAATTTTTATAGATAGAGGTCTTCCTCAGTCTTATGAAAAAACATTCAAAAGTCTCAAAACTCTATCGAAATCAAGTTCTAAAGTCTCCAAAGAACTTTAAAAACATCCACCACAAATCTTTGAATATGAAGAACATTCATTCAAATCATCCTTCTAAGTCTCAAAATTCTATTGGAATTAATCTTTAAAGCCTCCAAAAACTTCAAAAACTTTGATCCATTGAATTTTCATCGGATTTAGAGAGTCCCTGAAGATTTTTCACAAAAAAATCTACAAAGATCAAGAATATTCTAAAAACACACAAAGAACATGAAGAATGAGAAGTCTCTATTAAGCGCATAGCTAGAGATTATTTTCAATTTCGTGGCAAAGATCTTCAATCCATCTTCCAAGCAAAGTGGGGGACATTTGTGTTTGAATCCATGTTACATTGGCAAAACATTTGAATCAAAAAATATTCCAAGGAAATCAAATTAGAGGATTATTCCGTTGTAATATAATTTAGTTACAGAAAATTGTATTCACAAATTTATTAATAATTTAATACAAAATTACATGTGTTAAACATTTTCAATTATTTGATTTCCAAACTTGAGATTTTGTGTTTACAGTGGATTAAGGAATTGATTCATATCACGACGCAAGTGGTGGACCAAAAAATGAAAAACTTTATGCATCAAATGCCTCATGTTATATACTTCAAACTTTACGGTAGGCTAATAATCATCTTGCTCATTTCATCATCAAAAAAAAAAAAAAAATCATCTTGCTGATATGAGTAAAAAACATCTGGCAATCGTAGTTCTTCTTTATTGGGCAGAACCCAACTAGCAATGATATTGACACTGGATTTGGACCATTTTGCTAAAATGGCCCAAAACTTACAAAACAATATAAATGGACCATTTTGTTAATTGCAATTCCATTACAAAGATCTTCAATCTGTCTTCCATCCAAAGTGGAAGACATTTGTGTTCGAATCAATATTGCATTGGAATAATATTTGAATGAAATATTTTTCTAAGAAGATCGAATTAGAGGATCACTCTATTATAATATAATTTAAATACAGAGAATTACACCCACAAAATCATTAAATACTAAATTACAATTGCTAAATATTTTCGATTGTTTAATTTCTAAACTTAAAATTATGTTTAAAGTGGGGTTAAGGTCCTCAAGGATTTGATTCATATCACTAGTCACGACACGAGTGGAGGACCCAAAAAAAAACTTTATGGAACAAATACTTCAAAGCTATACTGTAGGGTAATAAACAGCTTTGCTGATAATTGATATGAGCAAAAAACATCTGGCAATCGTAGCTGTTGTCTAGTTGGGCTCCTTTATTCGGCAGAACCCAAGGAGCAGTGATATGATACTGACACTAGATTTGGACCATTTTGTTAAAATGGATCTGCCTGAAAAATACCCAAAACTTAGGAAACAATATAAATGTTTTTTGTGCAAAAGTGCTGGCTATGGGGTTCGAACCCATGCGCACTTATGTGCAGAAGATCTTAAGTCTTCCCCCTTAACCTCTCGGGCAAACCAGCTAGTACATTAACGAGACACAAAACTATCAATCATAATATAGAATGAGAAAAATTAAATAATGTTTCAACCCCATCATGGACAGCTGCTTGTAATTGAAATTAGGAACACAGCCCATCAAACTTTTGGAGTCACATCATCGCATGCATTAGTTGAATTTGTTTTCATGCGAAGAACGTGGACATCAACTTACGACAAATGATCACAGGCAATCTATGACCCCGACCCTTCAACTATATCTCTGCTTACAGTTCTGAATATTAATACTACTACAATCTCACGTTCATTTTTTGTTGACTAGATGTAGACTTTATGCCTACTGTCACGTTTGTTCAATGCTACACAATTGACAATACACTAAGTTCAAGATTGGGTACAAGTTGATATCTTGTTTTGAATACGTACTTCTTCTTTTTATCCTTTTTTTAGATTTACAAATATATTCTATTTTCCAAAAACTAAAAATATAAAAAGTTGTACAAAATGAGTACTATTCAATATGCAGAGTTATCACTTACCCTCATACATATATGTATGTTTCTTTTTTTTCTTTTTTTTTCAAATGAAAAAAAAAAAAAGTTCAGGACTCGTGTGTGTAATCATTATCTTACACTCCAAGTTATAGGTTGGGTAAGCTCAATGATACCACCAGTGCACAACATGGCATACCACTATTTATGCCCACATTTTATACCAATGAGCTAGTTTGGGCCAAATGCCGAACAGTGGCAACCAAACAAATTCGAAAGCCTAAAGCGATATATTTAAATGGGACCTTTTTGTCATCACTTAAGGAATATTTAACTAGTATTTAATATTATAATTTTTTTATAACAAAAATTCATTCTTTTTATTTTGTAATATGCTTTTTTTTTTAAATGCTAAAGGTATAACAAATTTTACTACAAAAACACTTACAAACGATGTAAGAATGATGTGATTATAAGTGATACTTCAAGAAGATAATAAACATGTATTTGAATAAATAATGTTAGGAATATGATAAATTTTACAACATGAGGCTTACAAAGATATATCACCAATTACAAAAAGTAATTCAAAAGTGCATTTAATAGGTTGTTGACGTAAACAAATCATTTTAATTGTCATATCAATTTGTAAAGGTTTTGAACTAAAACTTACTTTTTTAGCATTTTCTTATTTGAATGATTTTTTGTGATTACTAACACATATATTTTTAAGACTCATGTATTTAAAATTATATTATCTTTAGTATTATTCAATTTTTTGAAACTACTTAAAAGTAAAAAAAAAAAAAAAATGTAAAACTATTTTTTTCTTAAATTTCCCAAAAAAAAAAATTTCTTAAAAAAATATATTAATTTTTACTCCAAATTTTGAAAAAATTTCTCTAGTAAAGGGCTCTAGGCAATGGTCTAAGTGGCCTAGGCCTAGGGCCAGCTCTGATGCCGAAACAACCCGATACAAAGTTGCGAGAGATGGGACTAAATTGGTTTTGAGCAAATGGGACTTTTCGAGCTTTTCATGGTTTTTTTATTATTTTTTTATAAATTTTATCAGAGGGTTTCATGCATGGATGTCAATACCGTACCGTACCGACCAGCAATCCGGTACACTCGACCCCCCTGTTTCGTACCGGAAAAAATACCGGCCGTACCGGCCTCGTACCGGCCGTACCGGCCAATTTCGGGCAATACCGGCCGGTACAGAAAAAAGTTTTTTTTATTTTTTTATTTTTAAGTTTTGTAATTTTTGAATTTTTGTTAGGACAAAATGGTAACTTATTTGTATTAACTTATTAATATTATTTGTTTTCTTAGTATGCAATGGTAACTTTTAAGCTTTCTATTTTATTTTTTTATTTTTTTTCCCTTTTAATTGATACTAAAATCTAAAACCATGAATAACTAGTTCTAAATTGAGGAAATATTTTATGGTAAATTTTTATATTTATTATAATATATATATACACAAACACATACATATATATATATATATATATTTATTTATATTTATAAATATAAAAAATAGCGGTAAACCCGAAACGATACACCGGTATTGACCGGTATCCGAAATATATCGTACCGGTGGCCAAACCGGTACGGCCTCCGGTACGGTATTGACATCCTTGGTTTCATGGTTTAATTGCTTGGGTGAAGATTAAAAACAAAATTTCTATTCCGGACATAAACATTCATGAAGATAAAGGCCTATCGACAACTTTTTTTCTTTTGAAAAAAAAGTGAACATGGTCAACGCGCTCAACACACACAGGAGGTTTTAGGTTGGCCCAACCTAATGATGTTGTACTAGAAACGTGTATGGCTGTGATGGAAACGTGTTTGTGATGATTTACGTGTCTTCACAACACACTGTAAAGGCTAAATGATATGAGTACTTTATGGTTGAAATTGAAAAGCTTGGAATCCAAATTCTAATAGAAATAATAATAATGATGATGATGATATATAGCTTCATATGCCCAATGAAGAGATCTAAACAATGCAAGCGGATAAATTTTTCAAATCTTGTCAAATAAACAAGTCCGATGGCATGAGATTAATATATAGTGTTTCACTGTTCTGTTTCTTAATTCGAGAAAGTTGTGAGGCAAATAAAAACATTGATCAGCATTTTTTAATTAAATACCATAGCATTTGCCAATTTTGGCTTTTGGGCTGCTTGCAAAAATAGTAATAATAATTACCGACACATGATATTTATATTAGTTATAACCAAATTTTCCTCTTTAGACTGAATTTTTATGTGGTTCAAAAATACCCCTAAATTTTAAGTTTAATAAAGAAAAAACTTGAGAACAATCCAGTAAAAATATATCTCCAACTCCACTTTTTTTTTTTGAGTAAACAGTAATACTTATTAGAACATATACGAAATAATAATAGTATTTTAAATCAGATTTTTATAATACATTACATAATTAGAGTACAATTACAAAATGGCTTAACTTTTGTAGTTGTAGACTGAGGTTATAAACAACGGACATTAGACACACACAACCAATGTGAGATAAACATCTCCAACTCTACTTAAAATACCTACAAAATAAAATATTTTCCTACCAATCCATGTTTTCGAAATAAAAACTTATTCAAAATTAAAAAAAAAAAATATTATAACATTAGACCAAAAAAAACCTGCTCATCACGCCTGTAATGAGGTTAATAATATATAGGATTCTATAAATGTTTTATCCACTTATATATAGGATTTTATAAGTGTTTTATATATGCTGTTCATTTACCCACCCCCGAAGGGGTCCCTCCTTTTCAATTAACCAGAGGTGAAATTTTGAATGGAAGACAAAGATATTTGAATTTTGAAGGCTTCAACCCTGAGAGACACCCATTATGAAAAGGATATAATTGTTCTCAGTTCCAAACTTGATCTCTAGTCTCTACTCTCAGAGATAGTTGATTTTTCCCTGAATTAGTTCCGAGATTTGACACTTGACACTGTGCGTGATAGATGATCATCATCTTTGTACGTGACAAAATAGTCTAAATGAAATTCTTATAAGGATTGGTCAAAAGGTTGAGGAAAGCAATGTTTAATCAATTTCTCCTTTCTCTAATTAAACTATGAATCAGCATGTTAGATGCATGATCCCAAATTCGATTTTGACTCATAGACGTGACTCTTTTGTTTCTAGTACTCCCTGGGACCGAGACCACAATTTCAGCTTCCGGAAATATATTTAGTCTTGGATTTGTTTTGAGTAAGCCAACACGAGGTCTAACCCTCTAATAAAATATATGAGATTTAGTCAGGGACGGAGCCGCCCTTGGACTAGGGGGCAATGGCCCCTAGATTTTTAAAAAAAAAAAAAATATTATTATATATATATGTGTATTAATTTTAGTAATTTTATTTTGAAAATTACATTTTATTTCCTTTTAACGGTTTCATTGATTCTTTTAAGAATAATGCTATACTCGCAAACTTTTTCATAACATTTTTACAAATTGTTTTGGTAGCAAATTCTTATTGATTTGGATATGGGTACAACACTCATATAGTTTTTTTACTTACCAGTAACCATTTATCACATTAATAATTTATAGTAAAAAAAAAACTTGTAGTTCTAGCATTTTCCTCATTTTAGTGACCATAAAAAATGTATAGATCTAAAATCTAAAACAAAATATACAAGCCCAAAAATAAAATAGCTTAACAACAAAAATTTCTAGTAAAACTAAAAATAAAATTAAGCTCAATTAACTAATTTTATCCAAAATAAATAACCCTTCCCTTTAAAAAATTCTAAACAAAAATAATTTTGCTCTTACCCACACAAAAAAAATAAAAAAATAAAAAAAAATCTTAGCAGCTAAGTAGCAGAATTAGAGGTTGAAACCGCCATACACAGCCAACAGTAAAACTATTTCCCTAACTCAAAGTTCTAGCTCCATCTCTGGATTTAATCCCCACTTATACTAAAAATTGATTAGTATCTTAGTCGAATTATAAAGAGTGATAATCATAAAGCAAACATTATATATATATATATATATATATATATATATATTAGAAACAAACACACACATACAAGAGAGAGTAAAATTAGTTTTAATACAAAGGCATACCACAATCATGGAACAAACGTTATAGATTGAAATTATATCGTATCTAAATTATTGATATGTTAATATGCTTCCCCAAAGTCTCAATCACATCATATACATTGTAATAAAGTCTAAGTATGATTAGAAACTAAATTGATTCATTCTAAAAGAAGTTTTAGTTTTGATTAAAAAATCTATATTTGAATTCAAATTAGTTTTTAATTATTGTCTACTTTTACAATACGTGTTCAAAATAATTTTTTTAATTTTTGTGTCAAGTGATCAATTCATAATATTTAGCATTAACATCATCTAGATAAGACCATCTTATCATCGTCTACGTAAGCACGAGTTACAACCTCGTTAGCATACGATATAATTTAACTTTTTTTGACAATCACGATATAATTTAACTTGTTCCAGTGGATGAGTCTGGCTTTAATAGAGGGGATAAATTGTCTAATTTAACGTAAATCTTGCCCTTAAATCAAGCTTTTTAGACAGTTAGAAGTGAGCTTCTTTAGTATATTGATGGGATGTTTTTTACTATAGCGTGCGGCAAGCCGTAGGTAATTTTCAATCACATTAAATGCAATTGAGGGTGGGTGAATCGTAATAAACATTGATGTGAAATAGGTATGTCAATGTCTCATATAGCTTTCCTTTTGAGGAAATATGCTTGGCCTAGTCATCAAACTCACTAGCATTGTCAATTAAAGGATGGATCAGTATGGGAGACCACCAGGGGGATACGGGGTAGACCTCCACTAGCCTCCGCCTTGTGTGGTTCCACTACTCATCTTTAATTTACTTGCTCACATTTTTATTTCAAACACTTGTTGAGCTTGAGTTCATCAACAAACTATATTATATGTTCCAACTTGATTCATTTTTTGTCAAAAAAACTCGATTTTGTTTACAAGCTACATGATTAACTTTTTTTCTTCATATATTGTAAACATTAAGACTAAATTTGTTTACCCCTTCACAAATCTATACTAATAATTAATAAATAAATTATATTTGAAATTAAATTATTTCAATTAATCATATAGAATGATTTTCGTTTATAAACTTATAAGGATTAATAAATTCACAAACCTTGTATTGTTAAAAATTAAATTATAATTTTCATTGAGAACTTGAATATCTATATTATCAATAAATTAAACTAATAATTTTATATCATATAATCTTAGTTACAAATGTACGGGTGATAGACCCAAGAATGCATATCTACATATATATTGGGCCAGGGGCCCAATCCGAGGACATGAATAATCTGAGGATGGGTAAACACCTTCCTAAGAACCTGCGTCGGTGAGTTAAGATGTGAGGTTTGATCATAACCATCCGAGAAGGCTATCCAAGGAGGAGTACTTCCTTGGCAGGGCAAAGCCGAGGTCAGATTGTGTGGTCTGACATCAGGAGCAACAGCTTGGATGACTCCACTAATGTGGATAAGTATTCAGAAGGAACAAGACAGAGGGAGGCCATGAAATATCTTAAGGGAAAACTGCTACTAGCCTACCACCGCATTAAATGCTCTGTAGCTAACTTTCTGGCTGCATTAATGTGGAGAAAATCCCGGAACAATGCTGCATTGACTACCCCAACACACAGAGGGCCTAAAAGAGTGTCTGATGAGACAAGCTCTCAAGTAGAGGCTTGGATGATCAACAAGTGGAGGGCCAAGATCGTCCAAAGAGAATTATATAATGGAAGAGACCTTCCATGAAGAGGGGGGGAGAATTAGAGAGAGAAAAACATTATAGCAATCAATAACAGAACTTGTAATCAAATTGGAGGATCAATATATAAGAACTGATCTCCTCAGACCATGCCGATGATGATTTTCTTTAGTTTAAACTTGTCTATCTTCATTCTCTCGTCATCAAGATCTACTTTATTTGTTGTCTGATTCACTAAAACCCAGTTTTCCAACCCACTCTCTACAAATTCATTGTTTTGGGCTTTTTGAGCCTAAGTCCATCCATCTTTTGGGTTAGGGACTCAAATCTGGTCCTTACAACAAACTTACACAATTTAATATCAATTCCAAGTAAGTATATTTTTTTACATTTATACATATAAACACATAATGTTATGTGTACTAAAATTAAGTTTCCTACTCACAAACTTATTCACAAACACATTATTATGTTAGAGTCTAACTTGTTCAATAGTCGAGTCTAAGATGGGTTCATATTTGACTTGTTTGTTAAATAAACTAATAAGAACAAGTTATTTTTCATGAGTCAAGTCCAATTTATTAAAAAATGACTCCAATTTATATCCAACTCTAAAATTATTTGTGTGAGATAGGTACTAAATTTCAATTGCAGGGGTGATGGCACAACATTTGTTCAACTAAAGGATTATTGCTTGTGGAATGTGGATCTCCCATTTGGATTGCAAAATTTGACCTGTCTAGACTCCTTAAAATATTGATTTTCTTTGGTGAGTAGCAGTTTACTATGGCTTCAAAATAATCAGCCCCTTGTGATTTTTATTCATAAACAAAAACCACTTTTTTGGATTTTTCAAAAGACAACATAAATGATATAATAAAACAATCCACATTGCTAACAAGGTAAATTACCACCTTGGACTACATGTTCATCCAATACATGATCTGTTCTTGAAGTTTTCAATTGCTACAACTATTAATGTTTGTTATGAAATCATGAATCACAACTAAATCATTAATTTGTAAGCACATTAAAAGTTGGTTTGGTTTTCTCCCCACCCCCCAAATGGGGGAGAGGATCCATGCACGTCGTTGTCAACATTATTCGCGTCAAGTCCATGTGTACAAAACAATATCTTAAACCTTAATAAGCATAAAAAACTGTTCCATAGTAATTTAATTTACCTTTGTTCAGTGGGGGTGGCGGGAAGAGACAATTGGATAATTGAACCTTATAGCAATATTATTTGAATCCATGACACATAATAATTGATTGATAAACCAATTTAAAACTCTAACAATTATGTTTTAAGCTTAAAAATAGTGATGGTGTACTTTCTGAATTTTCATTAATGGAATTACACGTATAAATTGCAAGATTGTATTCATGACATGTTCACCACCATTCATTGTTTATATATATATATATATATATATATAAATACCTAATTTCAAAAGGCAATCTCAAGCTACTCAAGGTGAAGTGTGTGTACTATCAAAAAAAAAAAAAAAAGTGAAGTGTGTATATATATTTATAAAGTTTTTACGTGTCCGTTTTTAATGATTGTATTTTTTATCATCATATCAAAATACACTAATCAATTTTTGGGGTAAACGAGAATTGAATCTCAAATATTTTATTTAATTATTAAAATCTTTACTAGTTAAGCTAATTGAAACCTACTAGTATATATATATATATATATTAGTATATTTATATATATATATATATATATATATATGGACTAAAATTTCAGTAGAATTGGAATTAGGAATTATAGTGGCTGAGTCAAGGTGGGTCAATTAACCAGCCACTTATATAGAAATTTAAATCATTTGGAACAAAATCATATGGTATTTCTGGAAATGTACCAAACGCAGGGATGGAACTGTCTGTCGGAAAAAGCCTAATATATTTCCTACAATCACTCCTTAAGTTAGCAATTAGAATGTCCACCAAACAAAGGCCACGTGTATCATTGCACGAGATATTTACACGTGGCTGTAAGCACTGTTTGCAACCTCACATTTGATGCAGAAATGTAAAACTTGAAAAGCCAATTATTGATAATCAATCCAACATGATCAAAAGGAGCGCATGTGAAGAATAAACCAGTACTCGAGTATATACTTGTAGTCAATACAATATTAGACTTTATGATATTAAAGATATTATAAATTTCATTACATAAACTTAACATTTTTTTTAATTAATATACTTTATAATTTTATTTTTTTATTAATCACAAAAAATAATTTAAAATTTCATATATTATGTTATTTGAAATCTACCAATATTGATTTGTTATTAATCACAAAAAAGTAATTTAAAATATTATTTGTGGGGCCCACATGATCTATGGGACAGGCCCATCTACTCAGGGAGAATCCAGAGGCCCAAGCCGAGGAGGGCTATGGCCCAAGTTCGACAAAATAGCATTTGGATACCGCCGAGGACAGCTCAATCCTTGGCAGACCCAAAGTCCCCCCAAAGAAGAAATAAGGGTAAAGACGGTGTGGGTCCGAGAGTTCTGCAGTCCGGCCCAAACTCTATCTGGGCCCAGGGCCCGTGCCGAGGAGGTACCTTGCCGAAGACGAATGCTCGGCGGCCGAGGTAGCAAGGGGAACGGCTGAGAACTTACCCTGTCCTCGGCATTCCATAGCTTCAGCGGGAAGACCAACACCCCGGTGTAGGCAATCCCCAAACAGCCCCCTCAAGGGGATGTGAACGGAATGGGGCCCATAGGGAAGCAGGGTGTGAACTCGGACCAAGGAAAGTGCGTCCCACCCCCTTCAGTAAATGCACCTACCAATACCCAGAGCGGGTTAATGAGAAAAGACGTTTGGGCGGTGCAAACGTCAATCCATGCAACTAATAGAAAGTTAGACGGGACGGTTGATGAGATGGATACAGAAATAAGCTCCTGCCTGACCTACAAGTGGAGGGTCAGGATCAGCCAAGACGGACTATATAATAAAAAGGAAGGTGCACCGATAAGGGGGCTGGGAAAAATGGCCAGAAACCAGAGCCTCCCAGCCCACCTCCATGAGAAGTACTCTAGGGGTGACGATTGTTTAACCTTGTATGAACACCGTGAAAACCCACCGCCAACCAGGGCCTAGCCTTTCAAACCCACGCTCTACAAGTGATATTGTTAGGGCCGTTTTACGTGCGAACCCGACACCGTTACGGTCCGCCACGAATCGTGACCCTACATTATTTATCATGTTTTATTTTTACGTTAGTTTGTATACCTCATACATAGTAAAATTTGTGATAGCTTTAACATTTTTCAAAACTTATGTACAATTTTTTAAGTGTCATATCAATTTGTAAAATTTATGGAGTAAATTTGTAATAGTTTTAGTGTTGTAGATTAAGTTTCTCAATTAAAATCAAGCATGTGGTTGGATTGAGAGATGAACTACATGGTTAAATTCAATTGTTGTTGAAAAAGACAATTATTTTTCTACATTGATCAATACAACCATGTGATTGAAATCAATTGGAGATATAAGTTTTTCCTATATGGAAATGTACAAGCTCCCATCTAGTCTACTTATGATAATAACATTTTAAAAAATAGTATAGAAACTACTTTAAGGTGCCATCCATTTTTTTTTAAGGCCTTATGCTTTGTTGTTTCAGCTATAATATTTTATAGAAAATTAGTCATTTTTCAAAAAATATTTTCCATAAAATTATCTAATTTTCTTATGTTTGGTAGAAATTTTAAATGAGTTGAAAAAAAATCTCATAACTTCCCTTATTTAGATTGATGTGAGATAGAGCTGTTTTTCAAAAAAATTTAGTAAAAAACAGTCTCTTAAAATAAGTCATAATTTTTTTGTTGGCCACAAATAGTTTTCCTTTAACTCATTTTTGTTAATAAGTTGTAAATAAATCCTGACAGCATGCTCTAATATGATTGTCATTTATCAAATATTTTGTTAAAGTTGGTAATGACATATTAGGCAAAGGAATTGCTTGTTATGCTTTATACAAAGCTCATGGGGAAATTTCTTTTTTTTCTATAGAACTTAAAATAATATTGTTGTTTCTTATAACTTTGGTACAATTTTTCAATTGAAATGGTCTATCAAAATATTGAAGACCATAATCCAAAACACACTTTTATAGTTTGTTTTTTTTAATCAATTCAGCAATTACAAGGAGGAAAGAGATTTGAACCTTAGATGTCTCCGTTGAAAATACTAGGATATGTAAGTTGAGTTTCAAGACTTTTAGACATACTTTAATAGTATTACTATGAATTTTTTGGTGCTTTTTCCATACCAATTTTCAAAGTTCATAAATGCAAAGCTAAATATAGCTTAATAAGAAAATTTAATTTTAGAATTTCAACCAATCAATAAATGCACACATGGAATGAGAGGGACGAACTAATTTAAGCACAATACATAAAAACATATGCATGATACTCTTAAAAAAAAAAAAAAAAAGCTAAAGAAAGTGTGGAGTGAGGTGGTGAAATAGCGTGCGGCGCATGTATTGTTATAAGTCATTAGGAGATAAGAACGAATAATGTTTGTGCCACAATTTGCCTACGTAACTAATTGTAAGTAATAAAAAGATGACTTTATATAATTCCATCATCATCATTACCTCTTTACCGCTTACAACTCGCCACGCGGGCGAGTTGTGGCTCGTCTTTTCCAGCCCTGATTGGGGAAAATCAAATACTGCAGCTGATTCCGTAAAACAAGGATCAATCGGATGAGTTCCATTGGTCGGTAAAGAGTCGGTTAAAAATGGTGGTGAGAAACGCAACCACGTGGAGTGGAGTGAGCCCACCCTTTTATTTTACTATTTTATAATCAGACAGAATTAGGGATTCCTATTCCCGTACTCCTGCATGGAGACATCCGCTGCCAATTTAATCATTTTTATTCAGCTTTTTTAAACTGTCCAAACTACCCTCCACAGTCCACACACTTTTCTGATTACTATGTGCCTTTTTTTTTTTTGGGAGAGGCTTGACCAGCGTTGACCAACCTCGTAGAACATGCGTATATTCCATGTAAAAACTTATCATTAAGATTTAAGCATTAAGCTTTTGAGCACAATATAGGTAAATTAGTGGCTTGCTCATTAGTTGATTGGTACAAATTTCCTATATTTTTGTTGAAGAAATAATAATCTTTCTTTTTGGAATTAAAAAAAAAAAAAATTTCGTTTCATTACAAATGTTTCATTTTATACTTAACTTATTGCAATGTACCATATGTGGGGGTAGACCCAAATCTAGCCCGAGGACTAAATCTTAAGGGGTAAATTTGAGGAGTGGACTCAACCCAGAGTTCGTTGAGAGTCAAAAAAGTCTTCTGGTGAATAGAAGCCATCTAGCATCTAGGCCCATAACTAAGGTAACTTGTAATACCAACCTTTCCCGAGGATCATTACCAAGGTAATCCCTTTAACCATTTTCCTGAAATCACAAAGATTAATGCTCATGGAGCAACTTCCTCCTTCGACAGGGACCACCCATCACCCACACTTCCTTCAAGGAACACGACAAAGGAAACACAAAGTCCAATATAACAGCCACCTTTGCATTAATGAAATCCCACACCTAATGTTAGTCATATTAATTTAAATGCTGAATAATTGGCCTAAACAATGAAAATACTCCCAAAAGTCTTCCATCATGATCAAGAAATGGTAGGGCAAGAAGGTGATGAGACAAATATCCCTCAAATCCAACTAAGAGCAGAACAGCTGGAACAACGTTTCTTCATATATAAACGCATGATCCAACTTTTTTGTCTTTGATTAATTGCTTGATCTTCCTATTGTGGATTCTTCTTCTCCACTTTTTAGAAATTAGTTATGTTAATCAAGAATTATTGTTTAGGACTTCTATACAATGTTTTTGACCCCCACACCATATTTTTATTTTTTCATTAAAAATTAATCTTTATTAAAAAATAAACATGTGACATACTATAATTAATGGTTAATGAAATATATAGTCGAATACTCTTCAAAGTCGACCGTAAGATTTTTATTCTTATATATTAATTAGTGAGGTATGAGTATGTGAGAAATGATGACTTCCATTGCCATTAGCTACCGAGAATCAATTTTCCTATATAAAGGCATATAATACTACTTTTAGCAAAAAACATTATTTCTAATTTTTTTTTTTTTTGGGTACACAATAAGTACATGATGCCTTTTGCTGAATGCTTTAAGTCAAGCATATTTCTTACTTTAGGTCTCTATAAATCAAGTACAATATACTACATATAAAAGAAATTTTTGAACCGAACACATGCCCTTCTTTAGGCATATGAATTATGAAGTACTATGATGACTCATTGTTTTATTAGTTCTTTTATTTATTCTAGTATAAGCCTTATGGGATTCTTAAATCTTAACAAAGTCTGTCTTACATTGTCAAATGCTTTTTGTTTTTGGTTGTAAGATTCCCTTATATTCATTATACTAACCGACATTAGTTGAATTTATTTGAGTTAACAAAATCTTTTTTGTTGTAATACAAAAGACTTTTACTTTAGTTAAATGTGTAACTTTATACACGACCAAATGAAACATTTGTGGATTTTTCCACCTCACTCTACAGCTTCTTAATAAGATCCAAACGTTATAGGATAATATTGGCAGAGCAATTATAATAAATTTTCTTTCAAATTAGTTTAAAATAATCTTTTCCAATAATTAAACTTATTGTGTGGCGATTCATAAAGCAACTTATACGATAAGTCACATGATTTATTAAATAGATTATGTGACTAAAATTAGACAAATAATCATTTAAATCCTAATATATTGAAGGAATTTCCACATAATAATTTGAAAGATTTTCCTCCAAAGTAATCTATTATGCCACTATTCATAAAATAACTCACATATGTTAAATCACATAATTCATTAAATTATTTGAATAAATCACATAATTCATTAAATAAATCATGCGACAAAAAAATAGCCTAATAATTAGTAGATATCACCAAGTAATAGTTTGAAAGAAGTTTCCTTCCGAAATAACTATGTCAAAGTAATTATAAACCACAAAACCTCACAAATTCATAGCATATGAGAGAGATAGGATCGATCCTATAAAAAAGAGATTTCTCCCACAGACCAGGTAAAAAAAAAAACAAAAAACAAAAAATCAATAAAAGGACAAAATGGTCAATCAGATTCATTTATGACAGATCTGTTTACCGACAAACGAGGAGTCGGCAGCTGTCGGCCGGTGAAACGGGGAGACAAAAGCGGCGGAAATTCCAATTCCCTCTTCCCAATCCTATTTTTCTATTTTTTTTTTTAAACACTAAAATAAACAATTTAAAATAAAAAAATAGTCCCACTCTCACAGTTATTTTATTTCCGCGTATAATATTTATATTAGCAGTATAAATATACAAACGCCTAAAATTTTTTAAAAATTCTATTTCCATTATTGTTAACCAATACCATCTAAAGTCTTAAGCCCCCCGTAGAATATCCAAAACCCAAAAGCCTAATCTCTCTCTCTCTCTCTCTTTTTCTCTCTCTCTATCTATCTTTCTCTCTTCGATTCGAGTCCTCGAAGACCTAAAAACTGTAATGAGATGGAAATTCACAGATCAACGAAACCCTAAATTCCTGTGGTTTTCTTGGAAATGCTCTTGTATGAAGCCTCCTTGGCGGATTCCAATTTTCCTGGTATAGATTTTGCTTTTCTATGAAAATTTTTTAACACTATTTTTGAGCTTTTGATTTTGTTTTTATGAAATAAAAAAAATAAATGTTTTATTTTATTTTTATTTTTATTTATTTTTAAAGTTAGGTAGACATGGCTTTTTTTGGTAGTGGTTCCTATAATTTTGGATATCTTTATTTTTTATTTTTGCTTTATTTGGAATTTTATTAGCTGATGTTGATTTTCGAGTCTCGCTTCGTCAAAGCTTAAGGATCTTTGTTGAGGTCATTTTCGATTTTTATTTTTATTTTATAAAAAATTTAATTTTGGAGTTTTGAATTTCAGATGTTTGATGAAATGTCCAAATCAATTATGTTTTTATAATTCTTGTGTGAACCTTAGTTTCTGTTTGGGTTTTTGAGTTTCGAAATGTAATTGTTTGAATGAAATGTCAAAATCAATTGTAATGTAGAGAGTTTGCGTTTTATAGAATGTTGTAATCAAGTTTTAGTTTTCTGTTCTAAGTTATATATCTATTTAAATGAATTTCCGTGTTCTAAGTCTCATATTTCTTCTTTTTTATTATCCAAAGCTCTGTTTGGTTGCTGAGAAAATTTTGGACAAACAAAAGTAATTGTCTTTTTAATATTTTTTACCTAATAGAGTAATTGGCTTTGTTGGGTCTTGCTTTTTCACTTCAAGTAATGCATTAAAAAGGAAAGGTGTAATAGTTAATTTTAGTTCTCTCTTTTTTGTATATTCTATTTCATCAGTTTTCAGAGCAAACAAACACTAACAGTGAAATTGTAACTTTTATTTTATTTTATTTTTCTTTTTGGGTTTGCCATGTTGTTGATTCCATCTTTTTTTTATTAACATGTATGGGTGTGGGTTTATTAGCAAATAAAGTAGTTAACTCAACGAATGGATCTTTAGCTGTAGCAGTTTCGACTTGTCACTGCTTTTTTTTTTCTTGTGCTAATCAGAGAGTCTCCTATTACCTTTACTGACTTTTTGTGATTTTGTTTTTAAATGCAGATTAATAAAGCTTTCCTCTAGTCTTTCTCGGTGAATTTAATAATGGACATTATAGAGGTTGAAGAAAGTTTATTTGCGGCAAGTGATGCCAAGGTATCGATGCAATGTCTGGATTGAAATCAGACTACTGTTAGTTTGGATTTGACATTTTCTTTAAAAGAAATTATTTGGTAATCTGTAATCTATTTTTAAATAGCTGCAATCCCATCTACATGGGACTGGACAACTTTTTTTTCAGTAGTTCGAAATATGTCTGGTCTTTTCCCTAAAGAAAATAAAAAATCTATATATTTCTGGGACATATACATATGCATGTACGTATGCATTTGCCTTTTCATTTTGTCACATGGGGCTTTTTTCTAAAGGAATATTCATAATTTATGCTTTGAATGCTTCTTTTATTTTATTTTAGAAAAAGGCTAGTTGACAATTGGTGTTTCTGATGATTGATTTTTGGAGTTGGGTTTCATATGAAGGCATGTATAGGGCATGTGACAGTTTCTTTTCTTTAGGTGGTGGGGGGCACGTGAGAGTTTCTTTTCTTTAGGTGGTGATAATCATATATAACAATTTTGCTTTGGGTTTCCCTGGTAGATAATGAATTCTACTTTCACAAACAAATTCACTAGCAAGTTGAAGCTGTATTGGTTATATGAGTTTGGCAAGAATTTGGTCATCTAGTTTCCGAGTAAAAGTTATTTGTATTTCCAAAAGGATTTCCTTATTTTAGACAATGGTCAATAGAATTCTTTTATTTGGCATAAACTCTTTGAAGTTTGTACTTAAAATGAGGTTCCGTAAATTTGGGTACTTAGCTCTTAACATTTTTCCTTATGCAGTTACATGGAGAAATGTGCAAGACACTCTCTGCAATTTATTGCAAAGTATTATCAATTTTCCCATCCTTGGAAGCAGCACGGCCTAGGAGCAAATCTGGAATTCAGGCATTATGTTCATTACATGTAGCGCTTGAGAAGGCCAAGAATGTTCTTCAACACTGCTCAGAATGCAGTAAACTTTACTTGGTATGCTTGTTTTGTTGCATTAATATTTTAATAGTGAGAATATGAGTCACAAAATCATAGAGTGAGCTAAATTTCCTTTTAATACTAAATTAATTAGGTAGAGGAATAAGTTGTCCATTATCTTTCTTTCTCTCTCTCTCTCTCTCTCTCTCTGGTTTTGGGGGAAGGGAAGGTCTCTGTTTAAGAATGTTTTACCATTGGATTTTTTTCTTATCATGCAGGCTATAACTGGGGATTCTGTTCTTTTAAAATTTGAGAAGGCAAGATGTGCACTTGAAGATAGTCTCAAGCGTGTTGACGATATTGTTCCGCAATCAATTGGTTCTCAGGTGATTATATTTAAGTTCTATCATCTTTTTATTTGCTATTTATGTATGAAGTGTAAGATTTTAAGGTCTTATGCTTTCATGATGACCCTCTTCTACTCATTGAATGACCTGTAACTTATATACAATCTTGTCATTCCTTATGTGTGTCACATCAGATCAGTGAATCTATTTGCAAAATTTTAAGTGTCTTAGGAAGCTTTGTCCATGTATATATGTGATAACTGATGAGATGTGTGGGGGGAATTTCAATTCTTTTTGAGAAATGAAACTTCAACCAGGACTCTTCTGCAGTGATGGAAATCCCAAATTGATGACCTTAGACGTTGGTGAATATATTATATCCTGGTCAAGAAGGCAAAGCTATTATAGGAGTGCTCTTATGGTTGTGCTAGAAGCTTATTCCTTTATTCAGCATGGCTTTGGCAGTCTTGCTAGAGGCTTTTTCCTCTATTTTTGTTGATGCTGAGATGCATCTTTATACATGCCCCATTTCATGACATTGGATGCCACAGGCACCTGTACAATCTATAAGTTCCGATAGTATGTATGGGTCAAAGTTGATGAGGTGATGTGAGTAAACAAATTTGAAGACAAGTAACATGAAATTTTTATAGACACGTATACTTGACTTCAAGTGAGTTTAAGCCTAGCATTTTGGTTTTGAAACCAATATTAAGGCTTCATATTCATAATGATGTGTTGCATGTCCATGTGGAGGGATCCACTCTAAAATTAATTTAAAGAGAGCTTGTAAGTGTTAATTTTTTAGGATTTCTTTTAATCTTTCTCCCTTTTGGCTTGTATGGGCTAATGTTGTTCCTTCCAAAGAAATAAGAGAAGAAAAGAATGTACTTTTAAATATTTGATCTGGCCTTCCATCACATAGCTTTGGATAATCCTTGTCTTAGTAACCAAATTGGTACTTGAATCAGATAGTGATTTGTGTGGGGGATTTAAGAAATGGGATTGGGATTCTTATTTTCCCTATCAATATAATAATAAGAAAATTTTCCTATTGCCTGGAAGGGACAAAAGAAACATTTCCTGATCAAACTCCCATCCCACCCTCCTCAGTCACATATTTACAGATTGTTTCAAATAGTTCAGCATCAGTCACATGCTGGATGGTCCTCTAGATGACTTTGTCACATCTTTACACTTCCTTAACAGGTTTTGGCCTGATATTAACAAGACATACCTCTTTACTTGAGGGGATCATATTCTAATAGATTCATTTCAAATTGTATAAGGCTAACCATAAAATTATCTTTCTAAATGGTATTGTCTTGTGGTCTTTTGTTGCTAATACATTTGTCTACATTACTTTTGAAGTATTTTAACTGCTTTTGTAATTGAACCTCCTTTTAGATTAAGCATATTGGGAGGGAACTTGAGGATACTGTGTTCGCACTCGATCCGTTAGAGAAGCAAGTTGGTGAAGAAATTGTTGCATTGCTCCAGCAGGGCAAAAAATTCAACAACAGTAATGACACTAATGAGCTAGAGTGTTTTCACCAGGCTGCTACAAAACTTGGCATAACCTCTTCTAGAGTAGCTCTTACAGAGAGAAGAGCTCTCAAGAAACTCATAGAAAGAGCTCGTGCAGAGGAAGATAAGAGGAAAGAATCAATTGTGGCTTATCTTTTACATCTCATGAGAAAGTACTCCAAATTATTTAGAAGTGAGATATCTGATGACAATGATTCACAGGGTTCCACACCTTGTTCTCCTACTGTTCAGGGTTCTGTTGAGGATGGTGGACCTGGTGGCAATTGTCATGCCTTTGAACGGCATCTGTCAAAACTTAGCTCTTTTAATTTCAAGCCAAATAATAAAAGATCAGGGCAGATGATTCATCCGCCTGAAGAATTAAGGTGTCCAATATCGTTGCAACTTATGTATGATCCAGTCATCATTGCGTCCGGGCAAACATATGAAAGGATATGCATTGAGAAATGGTTCAGTGATGGGCATAGCACCTGCCCAAAGACTCAACAGAAACTCTCTCATCTCTCGTTGACTCCTAATTACTGTGTAAAGGGCCTAATTGCTTCTTGGTGTGAACAGAATGGAGTGTCTGTTCCTGATGGCCCCCCAGAGTCTCTTGACCTCAACTATTGGAGGCTGGCATTGTCTGAGTCTGAGTCTGCAAATTCAAGATCTATGAACAGTGTTGGTCCTTGCAAATTGAAGGGAGTTAAGGTTGTTCCATTAGAAGAGAGCGTTATCATGGAAGAGGCTGGTATCACAGAGGAAGCTGAAGAAAATGAAACAGAAGATTTGTCTTGTAAGCCAGAAGTGTCTGAGCTTGGTGTTTTGGACAGTTATCAGAATTTTCTGTCTGTCTTGAATGAGGGAGGAGATTTGAGGAGAAAGTGCAAAGTGGTGGAACAAATAAGGTTGTTGCTGAAGGATGACGAGGAGGGCAGGATTTTTATGGGGGCCAATGGCTTCGTGGAAGCTCTTTTGCGATTTCTAGACTCAGCTGTGCAGGAAGGGAATGTATTGGCTCAGGAAACTGGAGCCATGGCTCTCTTCAACCTAGCTGTCAACAATAGCAAGTACGTACTATGTTCAATGTTTCCTGAGTATAATAACAAACACGACCATTTTTCTTATCTATTTATTTATTTATTTATTGGCGTTTTACAAATTATACCTCTTGGACTGTGATGTGGGTGTTAATTTGGCCCTTGAACTTTGAAAATTAACCCCTTGGACATTACCACCTTCATGAAAAATTAAACTCTGCTAGTATTTTTAGCTAAAAACTAACGGATTTAGTTCTGTGATGTACACATGGTTTCTACCATAGCATCAATATATATTTTTTTGATAAGTCATATCATCAATATATTTGAAATGGCATTATGATAATGTGCATGTCACATGATTAAGTCCATGAAGCTTTAATGGAAGATAGTAACAAATGGTTTGATTTTTTACAAACCTAATGTAGGAGTTAATTGTTTAAATCAAATTTCCAAGGACTAAATTGAAACTCATGTCAAATGGTCAAAGTCCAAGTGTAATAATATTTGAAAAAACCCCTTATTAATTAATTTATTTTTGTATTGTTAATTTTACACACATAGCCAGTGGCTTGTGAACCCACGACTAACCCTCCACCCTTATTTTTATAGGGGAAGGAGGTACCATTGGTCATATGTTTTGTGGAAGTATTAAAGGAGTTATGATAGCATTAAAACATTAAAGATGGTCCTTGCCATCCAAGAAGAACTAGAACATAATTCTAGCAATGATCTGGTTGTGATGACATAATAATTAGCGTAACAGTCATCAGTTCATTGTTGTCATCGTTATTGTTTGTCTTCCTTTATCATTGCTGTTGTTGTTATAGTTTTGGTAGTAATAGTATAAAAAATTCATAATTATCACAATGATCTGGTTGTAATGGCATATTGAGTGCATGAAGACCTTTCCTCACCTATTTATATTTATATTTTTTATTATGATGATTACCATTTATCTTTGTATCTTTTCTTCCTCTTTCTTATGTAAAGATAAAAGTAGTCAGCCTTAATATGCTCTTGAGAAATGCTTATATAATCAGTGTATTATATGAATGTATTGTCCCTGCAATTGGCTTCCTGAACTCTTCAATGGCATCCCGGTTGTAACGGCCTCATCATATTTTCCTTATTGTTTTAATGGCAACTCTTCATTTGAAAAAAAAAAAAAAAATTGACACTGAAAAATTTAAGTAATTTCTTTTCCACTATCCTTTGAAGTGTAGTCTCATCTCTCTCACTCCAACACACACACACACACATGGCATCAAGAAGATGAATGTGTCCACTTTCTCTTTGAAATGTCATTTATTTGTTTGTTTTTTCCCTTGCTCTCTTTCGCACACACACATGAAGCATCAATTGTAATCATGGTATCAAGAAGATTGATGTAAACCATCTTATCCACCTTGAATGGATGATTCAAATGTGCATTATTTGCTGACAGCTGTTTTTTGGAGAACAGTTTTCTATTTTTGAATTTATATACTAATCCTTACATGTCCTTCAAAGAACATAATTAAATTACTTTTTCTCTATCATTATTTTTCTTAACAATAATTTTAAGCTGCCCAAAGATACAAGGGATAAGTTACTTATCACCAAAAAAAGATATAAGGGATTTGTTATTTGTTGATTCCTTTTTAATAGTTGAAGTGTTAGACTTTTTATCTCTTTACTGAAAAATTGAAACTCCTATGTTTATGTGGTCCCAGTGACTTGTGTATCATGTTAAAATTTTTCTTTAAGTGTGTTTTTTTTTAATTACAAATTGGTAAACAATGAAGATCTTTCGAAAATTTGGATATTGATTGTTTCCTTTTTTGCCCACCCAGAAATAAGGAAATGATGTTAGCAGCAGGAGTAATTCCATTGTTGGAGAAGATGATCTCCAATCCCAATTCCCATGGGTGTGCCACAGCACTCTATCTGAATTTATCCTTAATAGAAGAAGGCAAGCATATCGTTGGCTCAGGTCAAGCAATCTCTTTTTTAACCCAGGTCCTTCGAGCTAATCCTGAACCCCAGTGCAAGCTTGATGCCCTTCATGCCCTCTTTAATCTCTCTACCCTTCCTTCTAATGTTCCGAGCCTTCTTTCAGCTGGCATCGTCGGCGGTCTCCAATCGCTTCTTGCTGCCTCTGGTGATCAAACGTGGACAGAACAAGTCATAGCTGTCCTTATAAATTTGGCTTCAAGTCAGTCAGGTAAGAATGAAATGGTATCAACACCTGGTCTTATTAGCGGACTGGCATCAATATTGGACATTGGTGAACCTGTTGAGCAGGAGCAGGCTGCCTCATGTCTCTTGATACTGTGTAATGGAAATGAGAAATGCAGTCAAATGGTTCTACAAGAAGGGGTAATACCTGCATTGGTGTCAATCTCGGTGAATGGGACCTCGAGGGGGAAAGATAAATCTCAGAAACTCTTGATGCTGTTTCGGGAACAGCGACAACGAGACCAACCACCTGCTGAAGTGCAGCCGGCTGAAAGTACTAAGAATGCCATGGCTGGTCCAGACTCAAAGCCACTATGTAAATCGACCTCTAGAAGGAAGATGGGGAAAGCTTTTAGCTTCTTCTGGAAAAGCAAGAACTACTCAGTTTATCAGTGTTAGGCCATCAGTGTTGTAAATTTCTGTTTTATCATCTTTTTCATTTCTTCTGTCCTGTTCCCATGGGCATCACGTATTTTTTTTTGTTTCAGAGAGGAGATGTACAGGCCCCTGTAATTTATGGATTTTTTGGGTTT
The DNA here is from genome assembly GCF_001633185.2 of Quercus lobata. Classification (NCBI taxonomy): domain Eukaryota; kingdom Viridiplantae; phylum Streptophyta; class Magnoliopsida; order Fagales; family Fagaceae; genus Quercus; species Quercus lobata. The sequence continues at coordinate 54,280,742 of NC_044906.1, forward strand.
TTTCTTTTTCTTTTTCTTTCTTTTTTTACTATTATTTTTTTTTCCACTTTTGGGTAGGAATACATGTATTTGTATGTCAATCTGTAAGCCTTAGATCCTTGATTGGAAAGAAACTAGTTGTGTTCGGATATGAAATTTCATGTGAAAGCTAAAATGTAAGACCATCAGTGCCAATCAATTGTACAGCAAGGGTTTAAATGCTTTACCAATTGCCTGTAGCTTGTGGTATTTTCTAGTGTTTGCTTTTATTCCAACAGAGTTATTAGTTACAATTTGATATTGTTTAGCCAAGAGTAGCTCAATTGTTACAATTTGAAGGATTGTTGTTTTAATTATTATATATTTATATAGGTTGTGAGAATCATGTTCCATAGGCGATGGTCCTCAAAATGGTTATCTAACCAACAATGTTATACCCACTAGAGTTGCTGCTTAATTTAAATATTAAAAAAAAAAAAAAAATTCAAAAGATACATTTTTATTCAATGAAAACTTGAGATTACATTGTAGCTTTGAGCTTTGAGAAAGAAATTAAAATCGAAAAATACATAGCCTTTGGTCCTAGTTACATTTTAAAGAAAATTACAGTTTCTTGTATCTTAACTATAATCTAAAAAATATGGAGATGGAAGGTGTTAAACATTCATCCCGCTCAACTTAGAACTTGGTCTTCTTGGATCTAATGGTCTATTTATTTATTATATAGAGATCTAATGGTCATATAATGTTATGTTCAAACCTATATTTAATCCGTTCATGTCATCATTCGTGAACTTATTAGCAACCAAGGAAATTTACAAAATCATGAAACAAATACTAAAACTTAAGGCAAAATTAAATGGAACTAAACAAAAGAACTAAATTGAAACAAAATAAAGTCAAAGGATGGAAATGAAAAGAATAAAACTTAAAGGACTAAATAAAAAACATGTCAAAGTTAGAGGGCTTAATTTGCAATTTAGCAAAAAACAAATGCCAAAACAACAAACATGGTTGTATTAGAAATCTAATGGTCTAATTACAAATTTAAAAGTAGTCAACATTATGTCTAACTCACAACAACCCCCCCCCCTCCCCAAAAAAAGGATTTTTTTTAATAGAAAATTTGTTCCCTATCATATATAAATGTTATAATCGAAGAACACCCTGAACCCTAAACTATATTCTTAAACCCCTAAAGCTTATACCTTGATACCCTAATCTTAAAATCCCAAATCCTAATGCTATAATCATAAAACTCTAAACCTTAGCTCTAATACCCTAACAATGAAATAAAGCAAAAACACTTCTATTACCTATACATGTAAGGGTGAATACGTTGGCATCGATAGTTTTCAAAATCTTGTTGTCATTTCTTTTATGTTCGCTTTGAAAGTTAGTTTTTTGTTCTTATTGAAATCTTGGGCAAAAATGGGCTTTTGCCTATTTCGCTAAAAAAATGTAGCAAAATGCTCTTGTTCTGAAACTATTTAACAAAATACCTCTGTTTTGAAACTTGATTTTTAGAAAATCGAGTTTTATATTGAAACTCGATTTTTAGAAAATCGAGTTATAGGCAATCAAACTTAAAATATAAAAAAAAAAATAAATAAATTATGGAACTCGAGTTCCATGTGAATTTTTCCAAATAACTCGATTTTCATTAAATTGAGTTTTACATTGAAACTCGATATTCTAAAAATCGAGTTTCAAAACAGAGACATTTTGCTAGATAGTTTCAGAATATGGGCATTTTGCTACATTTTTTGGGTGAAAGGGGCAAATGTCCATTTTGGCCATAAATATTGTATATTGATTTGAACTTAACACGGATATAGCATAAGTGTGCAAGTTTGGATTACTCTCCATTAATGAAACGATAACTTTAGTGTGGGTTTGGAAATAGTTTAAGAGGTTAGGAAAACTTAAATATAAAAGCTTGCTAATCTTAAAACCCTAAATCCAACGCCATAATTTTAATAAATATCAGTCCCTTGTCTCGTTTGCTGGGTTGGATCACCCTAAGCCCTAAACTATAATTCTAAAAGTCTAAACCTTAACCCCAATACCATAATCTTAAACCGCTAAACCCTAATAACGTAATCTTAATACCCTAAACCAAAACCCTAGGCCACACACATCCCAAACTTTAATATTAACCCCCTAAACACTTAAGATTAACTATGTAACAAAAAAAAATTAAGTGGTTGTGGCTTTGTGGGATAGCTAAAATTATCTTTTGAAAAAGAGAGAGGTTAGGAAAAATTAAATATAAAAACTTGCTTAAAAATTTTGCATAAAAATAAATCTTGCATAAAAACTTGTTCTTGTATTTTATTTTATAGAGGAAATTAACCGCGTACTAGAATAGAAGTGTTTTTGATTCAAAAGCCATAAAAAATTCAACCGACCTGATAATTTCAAACATGCTCTGCTCTCTAGAGTCCAATCAAAGTCACTCATTGAAAAATCCCAAACCTTGACACTTATCTGCCTCTGTTGGTGAGATTCACACCATTCTACCTCTGATGGCGAGGCCTAGAAAATTATCCTAAATCGCTAATACACAACAAGACTCTTACAAAGACTTGAGGTTGCCACTTGGTTACTTTGTCAACTGTGGAGTTTGAAATTGATTTATTTTCTGATTGTTTGTTTGTGTTTTATTTATTAATTTATATTTTTTTAATTTAATAAATTAATAAAAATATCAAGGATTCTGTAAGAATTTGTTGGTAGCCCATTTTAAAAACAGTTTGATGTTTTAAATACAAAATATATGAGTTGTTGTTCTCGAGAGATAACTATCCATATACTGGCAAGCGACGTACGAATTCTCGAGACGAAAGGAGTCGTTTGATCAATAGAAATATATATATATATATATATATATATATATTGAGTGTGATTGTGTCAGTCAAAAAGGGGTGGGGCTTAGTCGTCTTTCTTTTAATTTTGAAAGTATTGACAAATACTATAAAAAAAAAATTGATGTTTCGAATCAAAGATATTTGTTTACTCTATCTGATAGATATGGGGATCCTCTATTCTTTTCTTTCAATTATGATTGAACACCTTAACTTGAAAAAAAAAAATTATATACATAATTATTTTTAAACTAACCTATTTTGTCTACCCTAAAAAATTACTGAATACTATTGTAGATACCGCATTTTGTACCTTTTACGACTCAGGCTCCCGTTCCCCAATGATGCTGAAATTCTAAGATCCAAGGTTGGATTAGGGCTCAATTAGATATTAAATTGAATTGAGAAATGTTGAAATGAAAAATATAACCTTTAATGAGCAAATAAATCTTTTTTGGAAAAATAAAGCCAAGGAAGCCCTCGACATGTGCACGTAGGAATTAACCTGTGTGCGTAGCCATGATGCATGCGCATGCAGGCACGATCTTGCACACGCATGTAGGGTTCTGGAAACATAAAAAAGACAAGTTTTTTTTGCATTAATATTGAGGTTTGGAACGAATCTCACATCGTCTGGGAGTCGTTCCAAACCCCTATTTTCTCAATATAAATAGCCATACATGATACATTTTCAAAACGAATAGAAATCTTAAGGGAAAACACTAAGATTCACTAGAAATAGTGAATCAAAGAGGGAGTTTTTCACAAAACATTCTCAAGTCAATTTTCTTTTGATTGGCATTTTTTGGCTTTGATTTTTGAGTTTAAGATTACTAATAACTTTTTATTGATTGTGAATAGATTTGACTGAGGGGAATAGTAAAAAATCAAGCTTGGAAAGCTTTGTGTTTGAGGTATTAGTCTAAACTTTCTTTTTCTTTTTATGATTTAATCTTTTTGTTTGCTTTAGTTTTTTTGTTATTATATGTTTTTATATGTGTACGTGCAAGTTAGATTTGTAAACTAATATGAAAAGTGTATGAGATATCTAACAGTACATTTTGATGAAAAAGCTCAAGAACGATAAAAAATGAAGCTTTAACATCATAACGTTAAGAGAAAAAGAAAGTAGTGCAAGGAAAGTAAAGATGACAATGGGATGTGTGTGGATAACCCTTTGAAAGGGATGAAAAACCACGGGTGAGTAAGAGTGAATGTCCCTTACTCTGTCAAGTTTTCTATTATATGAAAATGGAGATTTCCTCTTGTATAGTGATGATGTTCTAACTAAAGGAGAGGTCTTTTCTCTACCTCACTTTCTTACAAACTTTCTACTCTTTCTCTAATGTTCTATCTTGGTTCTTGCCCTAATAGTCTAGCAACATGTTCCTCTTATAGTCCGAGGAATGTTGCTAGGTATACGAGACAGATGTCAAAATGTGATTCTCTCATTTGAACCCTAATACAGCAGTTGTATTGTGTTATGGTTGGAGGAGAGAGAGTAAGCACGTTGAGGTTAGTATATTGGCGTGAAAAGTGACCCTGCCACCACGTGGGGAGCAATCCTTGGACAAGGAAAGGGACATCAGAGGCATTGAGAATAATGCATGTGTATCTAACAATGGTCCAGCACAAGCACACCCAATGGGAGGGAAGGATTTCATAACCTCCGACCAAAAAGGGTCACTATCTCCCTTTTGTGAGTGCTGGGTGTCCATGTTAGGTGCAAATCCCACTCTTCCCTAAGATGGTCATGCCGTTGGCATGGACCAAAGATCCTTTCTCCCAGCCATTCCATGTGTACAGTCCGGATCTAGCCATGTCAGCATTTCCCTATGCCTTGGTTGGTGTACTATACAATTTGTTTATATTTGTGTAGTCTTATGTTTTAAAAGTATGTTAGGTTGTTAGAATCTTTGTTTGAAAGTTCTTCTCTGTTTTATGTGTTGCTAGGGTTTATTTATGGTTTTAAGCTTTTGTTTCACAGGCTTGTTGTTTGCTTGCTTTCCACATGCTTAAATTAGGGTTTGTTTTTTTTGCTTTGATGTTATGAACACGCATTCATATGTCCATTCATTGACGCCATAGGTGATGTGATGCCGTAAGGTAAGTGAGGTAAGTCATGCATTCACATGAACATGCATCCTTGAATATAATCTTGCTTTGATGATGAGTATGAACATGCTTGTTTGGGTGAGATACTCTTGATGTGTAGAAGCAATCATATGTTATTTAAATATTTTCATGCTTGTGTTTCTGCCATGATTTATTTAATGCATTGGATGATATAACATGATGTGAGATAGGAGTATGTTAGGGTTTGTGATGTTTAGAGATGCCATGATAGATGAATGATTAGGTTTTTTTTTTTGAGATGATTGATGCCATGTTGTATGCTTAGATGTATGCTAGTGTGTGTGTGTGAGTTAGAATGCAATATTGAGTATGCCTTTAATAGGGCTAAGACATAAGACACAATAAGAGGAAGCCAACCCTAGGGTTGGGCGGTTTTGGGTGCCTAATATCTTTCCAAAACCGTACCTAAACTCTGAACTCATATCTTTGGTAGTAAGATCAAAAAGGTCCTTCCTCGAGAGGACACTTATATATGGTTCCTAGACCATTGCAAAAACTAGGTGGCGACTCCCTCGTTATGTCCATAACTATGACTTGAGAATCCCAAGAATTTGGGTTTAACAAAAAAAAATCTCCCCCCCCCCCCCCCCAATATAATCATTAACTCCTTAACCAAAAAGAGGAAAAATAGCTTAAATAACAACAAGATTTGGCTAAAAAACAACAAATGAACAAAGCATTCAACTTAAAGGCCATTAAAAAAAAACCTCCTAATCATTTAAATTTGTAACTCATTTAACTCATTCCATAAAAATAATTCATAATTTCATTTTTCCTAAAAAAATGGTTTCAAGAGAGATGTTGTGGTCGTAAGCATGGCTTTAAAAACTGGACCGGGGGCAAAATTGGATTTGCTTTCGGTTCATGGTTTTACCCATTTTGAGAAGTTTTTAAGGTTTTTTTGGACTAAACTAGTGGCCAGTTCCCGGTTGAACTGTTCGAATTGGCCGGTCCGGTCTGATTTTTAAAACCATAGTCATAAGTTCTTCTCGACGGCATTGGTTGCTTTGCTCTACTTGGTGGCTTGGCTTGTAGTCGCACCATGTATCATCTATAGTTCTCTCTCCCCATTTTTATCTTTTCTATCATCATTTTATAACTCTCTCACTTTATTACTTTAATCTCAACATTCGTAGTTTTCATTTTATCTCTCATCATTCCCATTTTGCTTGTTCATTTTGTTAGTTTTAATTTTAACTGCTTTTTGCTTGACTCGAGTTTTTATTTATTTATTTATTTTTTGGTAAAAAATATATACTATACTATTATTTTACTAAAAGAAGACTATTAGACCATTTTAATTGTTAGTGATGTTGATATATTCAAGTTATTTTTTTAATATTAAATTTTGTATAATTTTAAGTTTCTTAATGGCTATCCTAACAAAAATTCCTAGAGCCACCACTATCTTCAATGAAAATTTTGTAATAAAAGCAACTGTAATTCTTTCCAAGCACCAAGATGTTGAGGTTGATTTGAATCCGATTTGTTTGTCTAGACCCGCTTAACAACGGTGGGCAGATCAAGTACTCTATGCATCACTGACTTTGAGTCCATTCTTAGCCCACCACTGTGGGTTGGGTCTTTGGAGTCATTGTGGTTTGTTGGTTGGTTTGTTTTTAAATAAAATAAATTTGGGTTTGGATTTGAATTGTTGTAGCATTGATTATGTTTTGGTGGTGATTTGGGTTCAAAATTTCTAAAATTTCCAATGCAATTTTTGGTGTATGGGTGTTTGTCAAAAATGCTCAGATTTTATTTATTTATTTTTGAGAAAAATGATTGAGTCAAAAAATGGAAAGAGAGAAACATTTCCAAAATGGTTCAAGAAGGAGAAAAACATTAGAAAATAGGTGTTGAGAATAAATTATCAAAATACTTTTTTAACAGGGTTTGAAAAAACATAACACAAAAATAGAACCAAATAGTTCAATTTATTAGAATACAATATATATTTTTTTTTTTTGAGAATTTAGAATACAAATTCTTTGTCACACTTTTTGTGTTACACTTTATGCTCCACCAATCATGATATGTCATGTGTTTGAGTTTTTACTATTTTAAACTTTGGTTATTTTATAAGAAAAGTCAAAACAAATATATGGCAAATTCTTGCATAGAAGTGCACTAGAATGAATCTAGCAACTAAAATGTTTTGTAATAACTAATAATTAGTTGGTTCTTTTGGGTTCGGAGTTGCTAGCCCAAATGTCCAATGGGCCCATCTATTGGATTTTCATGCAAATTTTAGCTGGATTAAAACTGGTTAGTCCAATGCTAATGCTTGTTTGTGAAGATGCCTTGTTTGTGAACATACTAGTTGCTAATTTTATCAAAATTAGTTATAAATTATACTTATTTTATATACATACATGTCCAAATTAGATAATTTGAAGGAAAAAAATGTAATGTAATTAAGGGCCGGTTTGTATTCGCTCTACTAGGGCCAAGAGTTTGCATTTAAACCTACCAAACCTAACTGAATGTCTCATGCTGGTCTTTCATAAGTAAATGAGTTAGGTTAGACTTAGGGGTTCTCTCTCTCTCTCTTCTTTTTTAGCTTGGCTTGAATTGAACAAAATTTCAACCCAAGTAATGTGATGCAACACACGGAGGGATGTTTAGACCAAGGGGACCATGAACCCTTGAAATATTACTTAAAAAAATATTAATATTACTAGTATATGTAAATATTTTTTTAAGTTTAGATTCATAAAATTTATATTTAACCCTCCTAAAATTGAAAACGTTATGACAAACTAATGTTGTACTAAATAATCTAAAAAATATTGTTTGTCATTATAGTTTGCTTGTTTTATATTTGAAATCCAAAGTTAAAAGTATGAGATTTTGGGTTTTGAGTGATGTTGTGTGTTTGACTACACTTAAAGTATTGTTTGGATGCTTTTATTATTATTATTATTATTATTATCTATGGTATGTCGAGAGCCGATCGGAGTTTCGTCGGCGTACACCGTGTCTAGGAGCAGTGTGGTTAAGTTAGAGAGCTTGAAGGATCAGGTGAAGGGATTCGCTATGGCTCGAGGGGAAATAGTGGTGGAATTGGGAAGTGGGTGTAAGGACATTGTTTAGCAGAGTCTTCAGAGTGAGGATTCCTATGTTGGTCGAAAGCTTTAGAAGCCGTGCGTTAAGGTCTCCGGCAGGTTGAAGTACTTGAATGAGTTTTTGCCCGAGGATCACGACCCAGCTCACTCGTGGTCTGTCATATTCTTCATTTTTGTTCTTGCACTTGCAGGTGACTTGAATTTCAAATGCATTATGCTTTGAATTCAAGTATTTGATTGGTTAATCAAATTTAGGTGTTTCTTGAGTTTAGTGTAGTGTAGTGTAGTGCTAATTATTGAGATTTGTATGTAATTTGGTTATTTATTGTTGTTTATGTTAGTCAAATTTGTGAAAAATCACTTGCCTTATTTGTCAGTATGAGTTCGTGGTTCAGGATTCGTGATTTTAATCATGTTCTTGAAAGATAGAGAGAGTGATAAATAAACTTCTTGGTATTATTGATTGTATGTTAATTACATAATTAAAACCAACTAAACAAGACTAACCAACCAGATAACAAACTAACTAATTATAAAAGGCACATGGAAAATGTGTAGAGAACAATCTGATTTGAAATACAAGCTCTAATAAAAAAATACAATTTATACTATATGTTCAATAATCAATATGAAAATTGGATTTTGTTTTTTGGGCATATTAGCGACGAGACTCCATTCTCTTTGTCGATAAGGTTTTAGTAGTTAATTCATATGTGCTCCATGAAAGTGTGATGGTTGTGATTATGTTTCTCAATTAGTCGCTCTGTCACTGTTTATCTTGAAATCTAAGTACTACATTCTGGTCCCATAGTTGCAACTGTAGATAAGATAACTTTATGTATAATCATAATGACATCCTTGGATATATACATATGTAAAGAAATGTGGCAGTGATGGCATCCATAATGTTGGTTCATCACTGAATTCATTTGGATCATATGTGCTTTATGTGGCTAACTATGTCTTGGAGTTATGTATGTGGTGGAATTTAGCCTAAGTTGATGGCTTTGCATCCTATGTTTATCCTTTGTCTGTGTTGCTCTATTCGTTTCTCTGTTTTCTATTCTTAATGGTCCTACAAAGTTTTCCCAGAATTACTAATTAGTGTTCTTACAAAGTATAAAACATTTGAGAAATGAGAACTTGAATGCCCCAATTGTGCATTCAATCTCATTTCTGTTCTTTTTCTTTTGTGGTAAATGTAGGTAAAGTTTATTAATTAACATTGTTAAAACCACGTGCAGCTATAGGTTTAAATACCAAAGATGACAGCTTGGTCACACCAGTAAAGATGGTGCTAATACATCCTCCTAGTGCTAACCGCATCCTCCTTCTAGATGGTAGGCACATGGCTTATTGTGAGCAAGGTGTCCCAGCTGATAGAGCTAGATTTTCCCTAATTGCTCCACATTCTTTTCTTTCCTCACGACTTGCAGGTAAAAGACTAATAAATCTTTTATCTGTTGAGGTGGTATCCAAACTAATGGAAACTTGACATTTATTTTCTAAATAATTTATGTATGAAAGGTATACCGGGAATTAAAATGTCATTGCTTGAAGAGTTTGGGGTTTGCTCGGTCTTATATGATCTTCCTGGTTTTGGGGAGAGCGATCCTCATCCCAACAGAAATTTGAACTCATCAGCATTAATCGATTTATGGTGAAAGAACATCATCACTAAAGCTATTATAATTTTAAACACAAAAAATACTTCAAACTTCAAAGTCAGATGAAAATCATTGCATTATCACTGAAATTTTTATCAAACACCTTCACGCATACTCAAATCAAGTCTAAGAGAGAGAGAGAGAGAGAGAAACTCACATAGTCACATGGACAAACACTTAAGAGAGACAATCATGGAAACTCTTGGCAACTTTGGATTATGCCTAAGCCACATTGCAAAATTGGGTTATGGTTTTTGAGATGAAATTGCTAGAGAAGACGTTTGAATTGTAAATAGGGAATTCTTCAGCAATTTTTTTTTTTTTTTTTTTTTTAAATCAAATCCTAAAATTAAACACTTTTGGAAAACATATTGGCCAACTATGTTGGTATATGTAAGAATTCTAGACAATTGATCATGAACATTAAATTTGCCAACACCCTTCTAAATCTCAAACAAACACATAAGCAAAGTATAACAATGGAGAAATCAACAAGGTCCCCAACTTTCAACTAATATATATACATATGGAAGTTCAGTGAATTTTATTGGTACCCAGAAAAGAATTTGGTCTAAAAAACACAAAAATCAACGAATTTTAGAGCATGCTTACAGAAGAGGTTTAACTTTATGCTGAAGCGACAAAGTATTGATTGAATAAAATGAGATTCAATGAAGCTACATCAAATTTAATTTTCTTACCAAATGGGTATCCGAACTACGGCCAGAAAAACCCAAAAGAACTCTGCTACCAATGATATCACCGCCGCTGCTGTTGCCTCTATAGACTCCTATACTATAGGTCGTATTGTTTGAAGAGAGAAAAAGAGAAGCAGTTGAGCCTGAGATGGCGGTTCTTTTGGATTTGTAGTTGCTAGTCCAAATGTCCAATGGGTTCATCTATTAGGTTTTCACTCAAATTTTTAGCTTGACTAACTGGCTAGTCCAATTCTAATGCTTGTTTATAAAGATGTCTTGGACTTGGTTCAATAACTTATTTATACATACTAGTTTGCTGATTTTATCAAAATTATTTATATATATACTTATTTAAATATATGTTCAAATTAGATAATTTGAAAAAAAAAAAAATGTAATTAAGACTCTGTTTGGATTCGCTCTACTAGAACCGGGAGTTTGCATTTAACTTACCAATCCAACTGAATGCCTTATATTGGCTTTTCATAAGTTAACCAGCTGGGTTAGACTAGGTTTTTATTTATTTTTTATTTTTTCTTTTCTTTTTCTTTCTTTTCCTCTTTTCTTTTATATCTTGGGTTGAATTGAAAAAGATTTCAACCCAAGTAATGTGATGCAACCCAAGGGGGGATATTTAGACCATGGTGACCATGAACCCCTGAAATATTATTTAAAAAAAAATATTAATATTACTAATATATGTAAATATTGTTTTAAGTTTGGATTTAAAATTTTTTATATTTAACCCTTCTAAAACTGAAAACTAACCATGACAAACTAATGTTTGTCTAAATAATATAATATTTTTTGTCATTATAATTTGAGTGTTTTATATTTGAAATCCATAGTTAAAAGTCTGAGACTTCGAGTTTTAAGTGATGTCGTATGTCTGACTACACTTAAAAGATTGTTTGGATGCTATTATTATTATTATTATGTTTTACTTTTTTTTTTTTTTGATTACTTGGCAAAACTAATTGGTTTTTTAAGTAAAAAAAATGTTGGACATATAATATTAAAGCATAAGACTTTCAATTTTTTTAGTTTATGTTATGTCCTTTATAGTATAGCTGTGGGGTCCCAAAAGTTTAAAAATAATCTTAAGGTGGGTGAGGTGAAGAGTGACAATAATTGTACTTCTACTTACTTCTTCAATTCCTAATACTTGTTACACCCTCACATGTACAATAACTTCCCATTTAGTAGATGATGTTGCTTCACAAGACATGAAATTTGTTTATGTAGAAATGTATTAGTTGAAGGGTAGGGGCGGCGGCACTTGAAGGCTAGGGTGGTCATAGGACCACCCTGACCTAAATTGTTTTTTTAAATTTTTTATATATATATAATAATAATTTAAAATTTTATATTTGTCTACCCTTTAAAAATTTTTTGGAAACACCCTTAGTTTTTTTTTTTTTTTTTTTTTATATGTCAATAAAATTAAATTTTGCTTCATAATTTGTTCTACTTAACAATATATTTGGGCTTTCAAGCAAAAAGAGGCCAAAAAAATTTTTTGAACTAAAATCTGAAAAAAAAAAAAAAAAAAATTTATAACATAGCAAGCCCAAATGCCCAATAAACCCCAGGAAAAAAGCCCAAGATCAATCTCTTTTATTAGATTGTGTAACTTATGCTTCTTAAGGAATACTCTGAGAAAAATTCCTGGAGTCGCCACTGATCAAAACACTAATTGGTTTTTTGGTGTAGGAAGAGAATGAATCAGATCTCTTATTCGTGTAGAAAGTTTTAACATCCTTTTGAATTATTTTTTTCCTAAAATATTTATTGTATATTAATTAAAAGGGGTCTCTTCCCATGAGGAAAAAAAAAAAAAGTCCTTAGTCTACCCTTTAAATAACCTATGATCTCTATCAAATGGTTATATGAAGTGTAAGCCATAGATTATAACAACTCCTTCATATAGTATTTGCACTAAGATTTTCTCTAAAAGTTAAGATATTCTCTAAAAAAAAGCACTTGGAACAACGATATATTTACTTCCTCCTTACCAAAAAGAATAAGGTTTAAACTTTTATTATTAATAATAACTGTAGGGACAAAGGCCCAAGATCATACAATGGGCCTTGGGTCCCGTATGAAAATTCGACCACGTTCAAGGAGAAGGCGTGGGTGCCAAAAGGGCTCCCGGCCCAATTCTTGTGGGCCTGAAGATGTTTAAAAGGCGGTCCGAGGAGAAATGTCTCCTCGGACGTACCAAATATGGCTTAAACATGCACTCTGCTTGCTAGAAGGATCCACCCCTACGAGCATTAGTAATAAGGATGAGTCCCACAAGCCCGTAAGAAGGAAGAAAGCGTAGGATGCCAAGGGAGAAGCTGCAGTTGCCACATTAAATGCATGACAGCTACTTTTCTGGCCGCATTAATATGGAGAGGACTTGTGAACAGTGTTGCCTTGGCTACCACAACTCACAGAAAGATGGGGGGATGTCCGATGGGACAGGCACTCAAGTGAAGGTCCAGATGATCAACAAATGTAAGACCCTGATGACTTCAAGAGGGCTATATAAGAGAGGGGAGTCCCCATGAAGGGAGGGAGGAGGAAAAAAAGGAACTAAGAACAGTGCTAGAACCATAGCCTTTGAGTAGGGACTGATATATATCCTTCACGTCTCCTCGAACTAAATATCTAATGGACGTGAAGGGGGGTTTTCTTACTCTTGATTGTTGCATGGCCCAATTTTAGCTAGTATACACTTCGTTAAGGCCTAGTTCTGTAGCCTACTCTCTATAAATTCATTGTTTCGGGCTCCTTGGGCCAGGATCCCATACCTGTTGGGCCTGGGCCCTAAATCGGGACCCTACAATAATAATAATATTTTCTCAAAAAAAATAAAAATAAATAATTTTAACAATAAGTTAACCCAAAAAAAAAAAAAAAAAAAACAGTCCATCTCCAGTCCAGGTAAAAGCCCATTTGACTAAAATCAAATTTATGCCTACATTAATTAAATTCCAACATTTACTCTTCAAGATTTGGCAGTTGGCTCCTAGACAAAGATTTGAAATCACACTAATAAACTGTAAGGGATAAGCAAATGCTAAGCAATTTTTCCATAATTTAAGCTCTTTCAAATATGTAAATTTCCAAATTTAGATGCAATGCATTAAAGATTAGGTAAATATGGGACCAAAACCTCGGAAACTTAATTTTTTTTAATGGAGTTCTGTAAGAAAAATCACTCTCACAAACAAACCACCAATGGTAGAAAGGTGCCTAATAGCAGCTTCTCTGACAGCTCTAGTATGCCATCCTAGTGCAACCATAAGGTGTTTCAAGCCTAAGTCATGCACAACCTCCCCATAGAAAGAAAAACCAAAGCCAAATGTTTCCCCTCCACGCTTTAAGAAAGTGCATTCAAAATCAAAGAAAAAACTAGACCCCCATGAAAATTCAGATTCTTCATCATCTTCAACTCAGTCTAACACAAACACAACATCACCTCCAGCCTCTCCTCTTTCTCGTTCCACATCAAGAGCTGACAGACTTGTCAAAGGAGTCACACAACCCATTGAAGGAGATTCCTCAATAGGTATTGTGGAAACCATATTCCGATCGGGATGGCCTAAGGAGATAGGCCTCACAGTTCAGAAGGTGTTGAAGGTTAATCACTGTGATAGTGTTTTAAACAAGTTTGAAGAGTTCAGAAACAAAGTGAAACTCAATGCTGCAAATTCATGTGATGGTCAGCTAATGGAGAGACTGATTGTCGATGGGAATGAACTCCTAAGGTTCCAAGGCGCCCTTATAACTTGTTCTCTAGGAACTAATGGAGATTCAAGCATTTGTTACAAGAAATGTTGTGGGGTATGCAGAATGATCCGTTCCAGCTTTACGGTTGAAGATGCACCAGAATTAGTCCATGAGAACAGTTGGAAGGCACATGAGAAGGTGACAAATGATTATGTTGCCAAAAGGGTATGTGCAAGGAGGGCTATCATTTTGTGCCGAGTAATTGCAGGGCGTGTTGGTGGTTACCATAGACAAGAGCTCATGGTCATTGGGGCAGATGGTCGGTTTGATTCTCTCGTGGCATCAGATGGAGATGACTCTAATGGCTCGGACAAGCTTATGGTTTTGAATCCAAGGGCTATGCTTCCATGCTTTGTGGTCATATATGAAGTCAACTGTCTTCCATGATTGTTTAACAGTTGACTAATGACCATTTTTTTTTTTTTTTTGGGGCGGGGAAAGGGAAGTCGTAGGAAATCTTGTTCTCTTTGCAGCAAAATGTCAGAGATGACAACAAACTATTTCAATTTACTCTTATACCGTTCTCAGATCTGAGTATTCCTGAAGAATAGTGCATGTTTTCTTTTCTTTTTTTGGGATAAATGAGCAATTTATATTGAGAACCAAGACTGAACAGCTACATGCAGCACAGTGGCAGCATAAAATCAAGATTTAAGCCTGCAAAACATCTTTCAAAGCATGGACATCCCAATCCACGACATCATCCCAGCTGAAGAACTAACTAATCTTTTCAGTGGCACAAACTTGAACACTTGCAACCACACTCTTTTAGTTAAGGGACATTCAAAGAAAATGTGGTTATTGCATTCAAGCTAAACCAAGTCACAAATGCATGCCTAGAAGTAGCATCAGAAAACCAAATTAGTTGCCACCTTTCCACTTTCTGCCATTCAACTTGAATCGCATCTTCCCGGGCTGATTTACAGTTGAATTGATTTGACGATGGAATCTAATATACTACATCCTTATAAATAATATTAACCTGAAACAGACCTGTATGACTTGTGACAATATCTTCAGACCTTGTTAGACTCCGAAACTAATGCTTCTTGAAATATGCTTGATACCTTGGTATTACTATTACAAGCAGAGTAATGGTATCGTAAACCTATTTATGAGAAAGTCTAGAGGTACAAATAGTGTGACACATGTTGATGTGGCAAACTATTAGTAATAGGTAATAAGTGATATTAGTGGTGGACCTATATGAGAATCAAAAAATACTTAGCAACTCAACTGGAGTAAAAAATTGTTATTTATTATTTATTATTTATTTATTTATTTATTTTTTGTATGTAGCATTACTCCCACTTTATAGCCAAACCTCTCGTACAAAATTTCCCATGGAGGCTGTATTGGTAGAATTTACTAGCATTATCATAAACCTTTATAGCATCGTCAACTTGCATTACTGGCACTTAATAAAAGAAAACCTGTAGGTATGCTCAAAGCATCTCCAACACACTTCGATTCTTTTTCTCCAAAATTTAGAGGGTGAAACTACAAGATCTCTCTCCAACAGCCTCTCTACTTGGGTGCTTTTTGGAAAAATAAAAAATAAAAAATAAAAAGCCCGGGGGGAATCTATAGTGACTCTACACACCTGATGAGCACTGTAACTCTCTAACCCATTATTTTATTAATCCAAATCAAATAATTTCTCTCTAATTGCGTGTTTGGGTCCATTGGGAAAGAATGCAGAAATGAAGAATTAATATTTCAACGGAATAGAGAAAGATAGTCTGTTGGAGTTCATCTGAAAAAAGGCAAGTATAATTTTTTTTTTTTTTTAAAAGACTTTTTTCCCTCCAAATTTGAGTGGAAAATGAAAAAGAAAAAAAAAAAAGATGCTCAAGTGCAAAACACAACAATTAGTGTCTCTATACCCTCTTGTTTATTGGCATTTGACAATCGGAAAAAAGTTTGGCTCTAGCTTGGTTTGGAGCTATTTCCCTCTAACCTACTATGTCGCAATTGAAAAGACCATCTATGTGTAATTTTAGTTGCATGACTTTTTTAATGAGTCGTGACTTTTTAAAATAATACACATGGATAGTCTTACAAATCGCCATATAAAAGATTGGAAAATATAGCTCCAATTTGGTTGGATTTTTTAAAAAAATAACTAAATCCTTCAAACTATTTTATTAGTTGGGCAACTTTCCAAACTATTTGCATTTCTAACAATTCGAGTCTAATAGACTCGATTTTGCCATTTGAAAATACACTTGGAAATTGAGTGTGAGACACTCGATTTTCAAACTCGAGTTTCTCACACTCAATTTTCAAGTGCATTTTTAAATGGCAAAATCGAGTTTATTAGACTCGAATTACTAGAAATGCAAATAATTTGGAAAGTTGCCCAACTAATAATATTGTTTCGGATTTATAGTTATTTTTAAAAAAAATCCAATTTGGTTTGGAGCCAAACTTTGTCCTTGACAATCAATTTTTCAATGCACTATTGGTCACTCACTAACTATGCAACAGAAAATCTATTATAACCATGACTGGGGCCTTTGCCACCACCCACCATGAGGGACCAGACTTGGGGTTTCTAGCATCTGCATAGCAGAACTTGTTGGCATTTGACAATCATTTTTTCAGTGCACTATATGCCACTCACTAACTTTGCAACTGAAAATCTAACAAAACCATGACTGGGGCCTTTGCCACCACAAAACCCACCTTGAGGGACCAGCACTAAGTGATGACCTTTTTCTACTGTGGGGGCCCTATAGCATCTGCAGCTCTCAATAACAACATCCAGATATGCATTCTAGTATAAATCCAGGACTAGGGAGCTATGCATTACCATAGCCTTCTTCAGATGTAAAAAAGCAGCATTCTATAAATCAAAAACTAGAGGAAGAGAGTTGCTATTTTTAACAGAAACTAAGGATTAATACTTGACCAAAAACACATCCTTTAAAATCACTTAAATATAAAGAGAAATAAATATTAAAAGCTAAGTAAGTTTTTCCAGACCGATCATAAACAGCATTTCTCATGCCTATTTTGTACTGTCAAGCACAACATATAAATGAAAGAACAGGATAGACCACCTGGCAGTGCAATCACCTTGAAGATAGGTTTGTCCTTCTTGTCATAGTTTTCTGTCTAAAAAGTAAAACCAAACTGTCTTAGCTGCCTGCCAAACAAAATTGTCACATCAATCATCCATGTTAAGACCCATCTCCACATAGAAATGAAATAATAGGATATGACATGGTTAACTCCTCACCGCTAGATTCTATATTTTCATAGAACTTGATCTTAATGAATCTCGGAATGGGGCCATCACTGATATCGCTTGATACACATTTTGTGCTTTCCTGTAGCTCCATCAAAGTTGGACCTAAATAAATTCTGAGTTTCTGGAATACAAAAAGAAAACCCATCTTGAGTGAAATGGTTTCCCCTAATATGAATGAAGCAAAGTATCAATCATTTTTTGTTCAAAATATGCAATGGTAGCATGTTTGAACCACCATAGTCCAGAAAATCAAATAAATATAAGGAAGAAAGAATCTTAAATCTAGCTTTCCCATTTATTGATGAGTATGTTTGGATGAGCTTATTTTTGTTGGATTCTCCTATTAAAATATGTGTAAAAATACAGTTTTACCTAAAATAAGTGAGTATTTTAAAAGCTGTACATAAGTTGATGACGAAAATAAACTGGGATTTACGCTAAAACAAATAGACCTATATTGAGCCATGGTCTCACAATATGACACACCAACACGAAATATATCATGTTTGAACAACCAAGAGACTAAATTCTCCAAAGAAATTTCCAATTTATGCATTTTGCCCATTTGGAATTAGGTACTTGAAGCCTAGTACTGGCACCGTACAAAAACTCCCTTCCCAACAGAATAAATTCAAGCATTTTGCCCATTTGCAATTTTGGAGTCAGGTACTTGAAGCCTAGTACTAGCACTGTCAAAAACATTTCCCATACCAATGAGCTCTAGCTCAACTGGCAATTCCTCCCTTTATAAGAGCTAGGTGGAGGGTCATCATGAGTTCAAATCTTATCGGGTGTGTGTGTTTGTGACTTGCTAAGGGGCGCTGCACAGGCGGGGGTGGGGACTATTTTCAGACAAACATGAAATTTATGCAAAAAATGGAAAATCTTGGGTGTGCCACCAACAAATAGCACATCTTAACCGTATTCACAGCCAAAGATCTAAGTAAGAATACAAGTTCTTGATAATTTGTGGCAAAATCCTATCTAATGAAAAAAAAAATCACCTTGGATGCAATGATGAATATCAAGATCACAAGCCCAAATTTCTTGAAGTGAGTTTGTCCCCATGCAATGTAACTTTCCAGCAATCAACTTGGAAAATAAAGACAGAAATCTTTTTGGGCACAACTGCAAAATATATTAAAAAATTAAGCTTTAACCATCAGCATCCCCCAATATGAAGTCAGATGATAAGAAGAGAATGTAAATACATGTAGAGCAATTATTGATCCAATAAATATAGAAATAGGGTCTCTTTAGTTTCAGATGTCTTTTACAGCTTCTACCTCAGGGGCCCACTCAGTTTGTTTTGCTTTCTACTATGCATTTAAGTGTTAGGCTCTTGTGAAGCATGGAAATTAAGCCCTAATTTCGATGTGGTGTAAATGAACCACCCAAAATCCAGTGACTTTCATCACATATTTAGACTTTAAAATATACCTCTGTTTCCTTTTTCTTTTTTGTTTTTGGGGGGTGGGGGGGGGGGGTTAGATAGTGGGGGCCTTGGTGCGATGGCAAGTAACTTCCACCAAAGGCAAGAAGTAGTGGGTTTGAGTCAGGAAATCAGCCTCCAAAAAAAATTGGGGATAAAGGCTGCCTACCTTCACCGTTTCAAGACCCCCACAAAAGTAGGAGCTTTGCGTACTGGAAACAACCTTTTAGATAGTTGGGGAGATGAGAGATGGAGTTTCAACCACAAACATGGAGCACCACAAAGGATACCATTACTACTGGACTATTCACCACAAAGGATACCATTACTACTGGACTATCACTTGAACCCTCTGCGTTTCTTAGTTTTACTAAATAGTAAGGTATGCTCCTTCAGTTTTGCTAAATAGTAAGAGATTTCCCTGATTAAGATAATTATTTCACTACCCTGTCAATTTACAAATACTAGAAAAGCATGGACAGAAAATATACTAGTAAAACTTTTTATTTTGCCAGCTGCAAAGCTCCATTACTTCATATAAGAAAAATTGTATAAAAGGCTACACGAGTATAGACACAATGCATTCAATTTAAATCTTCCTCATGCATACATATTTAGTATGAGACTATAAGAATATCAAAACTATAACTAATTATGGTAAAATTAGTTTGAAGTTGGGGCTGGTGGATGAATTACCTCGGAATACACCATCTTGTGTAATTATCCCAAATGTTTCTGCAGTTTCACGAATCATAATGCCGCTTACTCCTGTGAAAGAAGTTGCTTTACACTCAGCAACTGCAAGAAATTTGAAAGGAAACTGTAGTAAGTAATTAAATATAAAAAACAAAAAATAATAATAATATAAAAAAATAAAAAATAATAATAATATAAAAAAATAAAAAATAATAGAGAGAGAGAGAGAGAGAGAGAAGTGCAGGAATTTTGAGCATATATTTAGTTTTTTTTTTTTTTTGGTGGAAAGGTGGTGGGGGGGGGGGGTGTACTTTCATTTATTAATCTCTTTTACTGCAGTTGACACTGCTGATTAGTGCGCAGATTAAGTCTATGTGCGCATCAATCCATATAATTTAATAAGTTGGTGAACATTTTAATAGACTATCCATGGCCCTCAGATTACAAGATATCATTGAACATTCCTTTCAAAGTAAAATGACTCAAAGGAAAAAAGATAAAAGGCAGGAGGGGGCGACTTAAAGGCTTGTGCCCTTTCAGTAAGGAGGTTTCAAAACACACTTTTTCAACTACAAATTTATTAAACTTCACTTTTTTGTAGGTATAGGTTTCTCAAACAACCCTGTTATCAAAAAGGCTGAAAAATAAGCTATACCAAATGGGCAAAAAGGATATCTCCATGAACTTGAAGGGTAATAAAGTATACCTCTCTGTGAATTTTGGACTTCTTGCCAGTAACAACTCATCAAGGGACACTGGTGGGGGAACTACCCATGTATCTTTTTCCAACCAGGGTTTGCTTTTATATTCTCACTATCTTATATTTGTTCCATAGGACAATTTTTGCAGTTCTTTTCAAAGGCATAGTACTGATCACACAGGTAAATGTTTAGTGTATCCATTGGGTTATGCCGTGTAAAGTTATTGAGCTGTTAGATTCTAGGCAGGGCAAGTTCGGTAGACATCAAAATATAGATTTATGGAGGTCTGCTATATGCTTTGGTTCTTATGGCAGGAGTAGAATGCTAGATGCTTTAAGGATTTTGAACAGTCTATCCTTGATATAAAGTCTTTCTTCGTCTGTACTCTCCTTGATTGAAGCTTAGTTTTACCATTTTGTTCTTGTTTGTCCCTCCTTGATCTTATTGATCATTGTAATCTGGGTTCTTGATTCTTGCCACTATAGTACATTTCCAGTGTACTTGGTTGGCTTTTTATTCTTAATAAAATTTCTTATGGTGTTTATCAAAAAAAAAAGTCTCCCACAAGTGACTGGATATTTACATGCAACCCAGCAATAACACAAGTAGTAGGCTGTTGCCATTGTAGACCAATCCATCATGGCATGATGTAGAAAGTAATAGGGACAGTAAAAGGAAGATAACAAGATTACACACCAAAATTACTTCTACGTTCTCTAGAAGCAAATAGCTACTATAGGTTCCACAAGCACTCTTTTGCAAAGATTGCTGTAAAAAGAGTATAGCATTACCTAGAATGAAAGCACCATGTAGATCTGCGTTGGGAAGACACTGAGCCAACTGATTTTTCCTGTAAGATCAAAAAAAAATTATAAACCTGTATACTGAATGATAATAAGCACATAAAAGAAAGATAAACACATCCGAAAAAAACTATAATAATAACGAAGGATAAGAAACTGCATGATTGCAATATCAGCATAGAAGGACAATATTCCCACCCGACAGTTTCAAGCAGTTGCATCATGTAGCCTTTCCACATTTCATGCATAGGCCTAAAAACATCAGACCTGTTATCCAAACACATCTGATAATAATTAGAACAACCTGTTTGAGAAAATTTAAAGGAAGAATCAACTTTGAAATGCATAAAAACAATTATTCTTCGGAGTACATCATACATAGAAGTAAACTTTAATTTCTATCTGTATTCTCCCATCATCTAAACATTCAAGAGTAAGTCGATTGTTATTTTCCAAATCTCTTCCTCCAAATTGTTGGACAAACTACAGCCGAAAGTTCAAAACAGTTGGCAAGCATCAAACTAGTCAAGAGTGGAACGGTGAAAAACAGATCCCTCACAGAAAGCCTCTCATGAAACATCAACCCTCTGAAGAGTATAACCAGTTCAACCAGCAGGATGGGATTATGTCTAGAAAATTATTGCTTACCTAGGTTTGACCCAACTACTTATAGGATAAAGTCATGGTACCAGTTCAAACAACAACTGCAGTGCAAATTACAAGCTTGCAACTCAACTGTCTGAGTGAGCAGTTTTGGCTCAACATTAGGTAGAGATAGATGATCAACTTGATACAGTCTTCCCCAGATTCCCAGTCCCGCTTAGTATGCTTTCCAAAAAATGAGGCTATGTCCTTTTGAGAAGGTTAGCCTAAATACTTAGTTGTTCGTGAAATAAAGTAGCCACCGGATATACAGTGAGAATAATAATATCTAGAGTGCAAGTATAGAAGAAGAAAAGGACCACAAAGTCACAACCATGCACAAAGAAGAGAAGCATTAAATTAACTTAGAAGAAGAAGGAGAAAAATTATTAAGTCACAACCATGAAAAAATCAGAGAAGTATTTAAACTCACTTATGAAGCTCTTGGGGCAAATCAAATGATCCACATTTTTTATGCTGTTTCACGGACATGTGCTTTTTAGAACGCTTTGAATGCATCCACAAAGCCCTGATATGAGAACCAGTAGATACGCCACGTCCTTGTACATAATTATCAAGAAGGACGAAATGGTCAATATTTATTTTTCTGGACTTCTGCATGTACTTCTGAGCCATATCACCATTCTGAAGAAGCTCGTCTAAAATCTTATCGACCATGTCTCCTTTTCTACTATAAAGCTGCACAATGCCAGGCAGACGTGAGCCAAGGAGCTCAGAATATATCATCTCTTAATTCTGTAAAGTCAACTCACTAATTGAAGCAGCTCCAATGGTCAAAGGCTCATGGTTCAGAAAGAAAAGATGTACCTTAATATTGGTTGACAGCAGATTCTCATGTACAGCTTGAGAGAGCTGCAAATATGCTGGAGCATTTTCTTCAGGATCTGCATAAAACATAAAAACAAAAAATTTGACTTCCATCTAATTAATTAGAATATATATAAGCACAAGGATATATGTACACATTACATTCCTTTTTAAAAATAAATTTTACTTACAAAACTAAAACAAGTATATGCATGCCTAATGCAATACCTTGTGAGTTGTGACACAGTACATATAGAACCACGTTACATTCCTTTTTTTTTAATACAATTCATAAAACTAAAACTATATGCAATTTTGCATGCCTAGAGCAGTACCTTGTTAAGCAGGGTGACTCTAGAAAGAACAAATGCATTCCTTTATAACAGAACTACAAAGTTTAGTTCTAGAACAACTAACCAGACAAAAACCAAAAAAGTCTATGGTATTAAAAAGAAAATGGGAGCCAATCTGGACACCTGAGTAGGCAAACCATTTATAACAGTTGTCTGTTGGACATTGGACATACAAAAATGAAGAATTTGAGACTGTTCTGAGACAGCCTTACAAGAAGATATTTATTTCTTAATGAATAAATTTTTTTTTTTTACGAATAAAAGGGAGATCCTCAAAACCAAAGTTAGGCATACAAGAATTTTTGTTTTTAATTATAAAAAATACCTTTCTTGTGTTGAGCACCAAATGAGGGAGTGACTGCTGCATCAGTTTTATCTGCTAAAGAAGTTGTCCTATGAGGTTCTTTTCCATCTCCTTCTTTTATACTCTTTTTGTTCTTTTGTTGTATCAGATCAGCCTCGACAAAGGCAAACCTCCTCTTCAATGCCTCCAAAGCATGTTTTCTTGGATCCTGAATAGCTGTTTCAGTAGCCATGGAAACTAGAATGGTTCACAGCCTTCCTCCTCACTATATGAAGAAAAAGGAGCCACCTAAAAGGATGTGGAAAATGAGCTTGTTCAGAAACTTAAAATTAAAGATTTGAAAATTAAAAAATTTCAAGATTTGAACAATGTAGTTATGGGTCTCTCTCTTGTAAGAAAGCTACCATCTCAATAACAATCTTCTAACATCAATGGCTCAAGTCAATGGTTCAAATTACTCTCGAAGCCAGAGCCAATCTAGAGCTAAGCATGACCTGATAGCTCCTTGTGTTTAGAATTTACCGGTTTATGGTGAAAGAACATCATCACTAAATCTATTCTAATTTTAAACACAAAGAATACTTCAAATTTCAAAGTCAGATGAAAATCATTGCATTATCACTGAAATTTTTATCAAACACCTTCACACATACTCAAATCAAGTCTACGAGAGAGAGAGAGAGAGAGAAACTCACATAGTCACATAGACAAACACTTAAGAGGGACACTCGTGGAAACTCTTGGCAACTTTGGATTATGCCTAAGCCACATTGCAAAGTTGGGTTATGGTTTTTGAGGTGAAATTGCTAGAGAAGACGTTTGAACTGTGAATAGGGACTTCTTCAGCAAATTTTTATTTTTATAAATCAAATCCTAAAAGTAACCACTTTTGAAACATGTTGGCAAACAATTGGTCATTAACATTAAATTAGCCAATAGCCTTCTAAATCTCAAACACATACGCAAAGTCTAACAATGGTGAAATCAGCAAGGTTCCCAACTTACAACTAATATATATATATATATATATATATAAGTTCGGTGACTTTTATTGGTACCCAGCAAAGAATTTGTTCTAAAAACCACGAAAATCAATGAATTTTAGAGCATTATCACACGAGAGGTTTAACTTTATGCTGAAGCAACAAAGTATTGAATGAAGCAGAGGAGGAGAATCCCAAAAAAAAAAGATTCGCAGCAACTACATGAAAATTAATTTTCTTACCGAACAGAAGATCTGGGCGGAAAACCCCGAAAAGAAATCTGCTCCCAATGAAATCACCGCCGCTGCTGTTGCCTCTATAGACTACAGGTCGTATCGTCTGAAGAGAGAGCAGAGGTGGCGGGTACATACAGACGATTAAACGGTTGTTTTAAGGTATTCCCGTTAAGGTGCTATCTAAAATGCCATTTTAGCACCCAAAAGTCAAAAGTCAAAACACTAAAAAACTAAGATTATGTTTGGGAGTTGTTTTTGTTTTCTATTTTTAAAAACTTGTTTATGAGATATAAATAAAAAATAATTTTCTTGTATTTTTGAAATAAAAAATATGTTTAGTTAGTTGAGATTAAAAAAGAAAGTTTTTTGAAGAAAAAAATATAAAATACTAAAATATGTTGTTATTATGATTTGAATTCTAATGCTAACTCATTAAATAAGATAGATTCATTAAATTAAATACATTTTTTTATTGACTTTTGAAAATTAGAAACTGAAAACAACCTTTTGCATGTTTTTAGTTTCTTTTACAAATTAAATTTTGAGAATAGTTTTTGTTTTCTGTCAATTTTGAGTTGCCAAACAAGCGGGGACGGATCTAGGATTAGAAGTCGAGGGGGGGGGGGCAAATATAATTTTTCTTAGGATTACTTTAAAAAATCTTAAATATATACCTACTATTTAATATTTTAAAAAAATTTGGGGGGGCCATAGCCCCCCTCAGCCTCAACATGGTTTCATCCCTACAAACAAGTTTTTTAGTCTCAAAAATAGAAAATTGTTTATGGAAACAGAAAATAAGAGAAAAAACAATTACCAAACATACCTTAAATACATTAAATATTCAAAGGTGTCAAAAGTTAATTTTTATTAACACCAAGCTATTGTAGATAGATGGTAAACACAAAAAACTTCATTTAAATGAAAATTAGAGAGGAAGAGAGGTTTGAGTGGTAAAAGAATGAATATATTAAATGAATTGGTAAAAGTGAGTATTTGATGTTGGGTGAGTGGGTGTATTGTAAAATGAGGTGTTAGAATAAATAAAATTGTTTCTTGAGTTGCTAAAAATTAAAAATTTTGAATGGTTTGATAACTGTGAAGTCCTATATAGCTAAGTTTGAAATTCACGTAAGCCGTCCACCTGTTTAAAGTAAAAAAATTAGTTCTAAAAAGACCAAACAAGAAGCCCGTCTAGCTCAGTTGGTAGAGCGCAAGGCTCTTAACCTTGTGGTCGTGGGTTCGAGCCCCACGGTGGGCGTAAGTCTTTTTTTTGTTTCCAATTTTCTCCTCTCCAAAACTCTGTAGCCAATAGCCATAAATCTGAAAATCATTCTTTTCACATTTCCTGCTTGTGCATTTATTCTTTTCACACTTTGGGGGTGGTATTTTCATTTAACCTGCCACGTACAAGTGAAACTTATATTACTCTTTTTTTTTTTTTAAATGTATTTTATTGCAGTGAAAGTCTGTAGTAATCTTTTTTTTTTTTTTTTTTTTTTTTTTTTTTTTTTTTTTTTTTTTTTTTGAGTTGTGATATTAGGTGGGATGGATAATATGATGATAGATGGTCAAATCTCTATTCCTCAAAAAAAAAAAAAAAAGGAAAAAAAGAAAAAAGAAAAAGAAAAAGAAAAGACCAAATTTCTTTTTTAGACTAAAAATCATGATGTTGGGTTCAGCTTCACTTCAGTTCAAGTATAAACGTGAGCGGGAGACATGACTAAGAGCATTCACAACCGAAAATGCTATCCTATTCTATTTTACCATCTTAAAAAGTTACTTTATCAATTATATCATACCATTTTACAACACAACCAACAGTCAAACTTTTATTTTCATATTCTACTCGTTAAAATAATATATATATTACCCACGAAAATAATACAACACAACTTCCAATACAACTCTCTCTCTTTCTTCTCCCACATCTCTCTTCCATTTTATGAATTAAAATATATTATAATTTTTACTAAAATGCTATAGTGCCATCCTACATTTAGTATGGCATTGTAGCACAATTGCAAAAAAAATTGCAATTGTAAGATTAGTCCGACTGCTGGGCTCTTTTTGTGTCTTTATGCTAAATTTTCCCTATGTATACCATTTACAATTGCCAATGGGAATGCTCTAATGGAACTAGACCCACTTGAGTTGAGCCTTTGGTTGTGTTGGCACTGGATCGATAAGAGTTTACTCCCTCCACTACTAATACACACATTTTTTTTTTGATCATAAATAAACTCATAAGTCATAATAAGTAATAACTTCTAGAGATTTTGTTTTGAGTGAAAATTGTATGATAAATAGCTTTTATTGTATTTTAGATAGAAGTCATGCTCCTCTTGCAAGAGGGAGATCTTCAAAATTCCTGCCGAAATTAGCATTATGCTACTTAAAAAAACTTGTCAATATTAGATTTTTCATCACTAGTAGTAGTACTAGTAGAGTAAATTCCACGTGATTATGTTTGGGAAATTGAATTTTTAAATCAAAAGGGTTGAAATGTCTCGATTTCAACTTTATTGATTTTAGATATTATTTCAAATTTAGGATTTAAAGGTTTATAATTTTTAGGTGATTTCGTTAAATTAAAATTTTTGATATTAAAATTTTTTAAATAAGATATTTTGATTTTAATCACTCAAATCCAAGTTCACATGCCCAAATCTTACAATTCAAAAGTATCAGATTTTACAAAAAAAAAAAACACTTCTCCCGAGCTATGAATGAAGTGACAATGTATAAAGACAATAAATAAATACATTTCTCTCACACGGTAACTTCTCAAATAGAATATTCTATTATAAAAAAAGTTATGCTCATTTTTTTTTCTTTAAACCATGTCACTTATTTCAATTTATCCCTCTATTTTCCCATAAAAAAAGATTTATCCCTCTATTTTCTTTACGAAGCATATGTCAACATAATTTCAACAGTATCTTAAACCCTATGCTATGAATGTCATGGAAGAGAGCAATTGATTGAGCCCAAGCATCTTAAAATCATGAAGTGAATATCACCCCAAAAATATATATTAGTTTCCAGGTCCTATTTGGTAATGTTGTTCTAGTAACATTATTTAAGTGTTGTGAAAATATGTGTGGATATACACCACACATATTTTGGATATATACCACTATAAGTTTTTTTTAAAAATCTTTTCTCCTCCCTCTATGTGTGTCAAAAATATTTAATATTCTAAAAAAAAAATATTATAAAAATACATATAAGTGAAAAAATATTGTGTTATTTAAAATACCCCAGTTTCCGTGTAGTGAAGCCCAACACGCCTATCTCGCCCAGTTATTCTTATTTATAAACTAATCCCACATCGAAATGAGCAAGGGCAACAAAGCGAGTGCATTGTTGTATAAAAGAAAACACGGGTTACCTCTCAACTCACTTACCTGGACGGGGTCAATGGGCGATCAACAAGGCCCATGGCCTAGGACAGTGACTTCCATTGCACCTTGGAGGGGTGCTGTCCTAAGGTCTGTCCAAGTGACAGAGCCTACGTCATAATTTGTGGTAGTGAGGGCCTGCGTTCGCGCGGCCCTCGTTCCAATTCAGTACGAAAGGTTTTCCTGCTTTGACCGGCAGGTGTTTGATAAAATGATTCAACGAAGTGTGTGAAAGGTTGCACAAGTATTTCCTTGCCTGCATTGAAGGTATTTTCACTTAGATGTTATTGGTTTTTGCTCATTCAGAGACGGAAGTTGTATCTGTTTATTTTTGCCTATTAGGTGTTTGATTCACTCTCTTATTGTTTAGGTTTTGCTCTTGTCATACTAATATTGGCCATTTATAGGAAACTGATGATTGTTATTATATGGTACCAAAGAGAGTGAAAATCTTCATCACCTCGATAGTCATTGCGTAAGAAGATTTTCTAGTCATTATTTGAAAGCTACGGAGATCCTTTATTGCTTGGGAATATGGGTGTTTCCAATATGGGAATAATTTTTGGGACATACTTAAATTTGCAATAATGAAAACTAATTTATATTATGAATTTTGATTCAAAATGCTAAGTATTCAGGCATAGGCTCGCAGCGAGAGATGATAGAAATCATGTAGATTACGCCCTTTCATTGCCTGCTTTTACCTTCTTCTCACCATCTTCATTGATTTTTTAGAGCTTTGTTCGTTGACCTTCAGATTTGGATTCTTAAGCACAATTCATCTGCTGTGCTTCTTCTGTTGAAGAAATGTAACCAGTCCTTCAAGGGCATTGTCAGGGTCTTCAATTTTCATAAGCTCTTTCTGCAACCTCTGCTGGGGTGACCTCGACCTCCTTAATGAATTATTCTATTTCAGTGAAGAGGCAGTGGCTTTCAATTCTTAGGTAGTTTGAAGCAATGATCTTGAACCCATCTGCAGTGCAATAGGACGTGGATGTGCATGTCCATGCGGCCAGGTCTCAACAATGCAGGGTCTAGTCTATCTTTATAGCAGGTTGTGAACACAATCATTCTCTCATCCGCACAGCTTGTCCATAGCCCATCGATAAAATTTAGCAACCCGGATAATGTTAACTGTCAATGAAAGCAGAGTTTATTATTTACAGCTAATCTCACATGTTGGGTTGGGCTAATCATCTTTACTTTTATCAACTGAAAAATATCCTTCGAAACAGGGTTTTACAATGAAAAAGACTGTAAATGGTGCAAATTAGTGCAATGTAGAGGTGTTGCAATCTATGAACTCACCTGGCTGTTATTTTGGTTGTATCCTCCATATTGTCTGGCTTGCAGCTGAATGGTACAATCAGTATCCTCAATTACAAGGATAGATCAATTTGCAGTAGACAGTTGTACGTAGTAGTTTAATTGGAGTCTAGTTTGAAAGTGTTGATTGCTAATTTGTTAAATTATTACCTACCGATACATTTGGGCGCCATCACCCATAGGTTAATGGCTGAACAAGGGTGGTCAGTGGCGTGTTATAGAAAATACTAAGAAACTAAGCATGCAAGACTTGCTGATTTATGTGGAAAACCTCTTATAGATATGATTAGGGGGTAAAAAACCAAGGAGAACTATACTCTTAGGCACCATATTGCTACTTGAATGATGCAGGCTTACAAGCCTCCTAACTCTTGTTCTCTGTTTTTCTCTGTGTTTTGTGAAGGTCAGCCCATCTCCTTTTATAGACCAATGGAGGGACTGATAGTGGAGCTCCTATGTGCCATAATCCTCTGATTCCCTTGTTTGTATTGTAGCAGTGCAGCCAATGGGATTTCATTGTGTTGTGGGGCCCTTTAAGTTCGTGCGGCCCTTGTTCCAAATCAATATGAAGTTTTCCATTTTTTTCCGGTCTATTTATAAAGAGAAATGCTATTGATTGTTATTGGTTGTTACAAATGGGTAAAAAAATAATTTAAGTTTTGAATTCAAATTAAAACTAATAACAACTTTTCACCTGTGAAAATGTTGTGGAGGTAACACCTCTCATTTATAAATGTCTTGTACCTTTCAACTTTCGATGTTCACTGCAATTGCAAGTGTAATTTCAGGATTTAGGCATGGTGATGTATTTGGAAATAATTGAGAATATGACTTTAGATAGAATATAATGGATGATAAGAATATATATAGCTGATCCTAACTAATTTGTTGAGGATCTATAACTAACCCAATAATTTGGGATTAAGGCTTGTTGTTACTGGCATGAAGTTGTATTTGTTTTTGCTTGCATGGAAGGTGTTTGATAAAACGCTTTATTTTCTTCATTTGAGAAGTCACATTCATTTTGCTTACATGGAATGTAAAAATGCTTAAGTGGGTATGGTTGAGTTTGACGAGATGGCTTCTTAATTTGTGTTTGATTCATTTTCTTGTTTGAAAGGTTTGCTCATGTCATGCTAATATTGGCCATTTACGATATAGGATACTGATGACTGTTATTATATGGCTCCAAAAGAGAGTGAAAATTTTCAATCACCTCAATATTCAGTGTAAGAAGATTTTGTAGACATTATTGAAAGCAACGGATACCCTTTGCTGCTCGGAAATATGGGTGCTTCCTATGTAGGACTAATTTTGGGGACAACTTGCTAAAACAAAAACTTGATTCATATTATAAAATTTGATTATTTCATTCATTAAAATGCTAGTATGTTGGCATAGGCTCGTGAGAGATGGTATAAATCATGCAGACTATGCCCTTTCATCGCCTGCTTTTACCACTTCTAGCTTTCTTCCTCTTGCTTTCCTTAACTTTCTTCTTCCCCGGGCTTTGTTTACTTTGTTCATTGACCTTCTCTACTTCAGATTTGGATTCTTCAGAACATTTCATCTGCTTCTTCTTCTGTTGGAGGAATGCAACCAGTCCTGCAAGGGCAATATCGGGGTCTTCACTTTTCATAAGCTCTTCTGCAACCTCTGCTGGGGTGACCTCCACCTCCTTAATGAGTCCTTCTATTTCAGTGAAAAGGCAGTGGCTTTCAATTCTTAGGTAATTGGAAGCAAGGATCTTGAACCCGCTTGGAGTGGAATAGGACATGTGGATGTGCATGTCCATGCGGCCTGGTCTCAACAATGCAGGGTCCAGTCTGTCTTTGTGGTTGGTTGTGAAGACAATTATCCTCTCATCCCCACAGCTTGTCCATAGCCCATCGATAAAATTTAGCAACCCGGATAATGTCAACTGTCAATAAGAGAGAACAATTTATCATTACAGCTGATCTCACAAGTTAGTTTGGGCTAATCATCTTTACTTCTATTGATTAACCGAAAAAATATGGTTTTAAAAATTGGATTGGACCATCCGGTTCGACCGGTTCTAATCCAGTCTGGTTATGCTTAAAAACCGGAAATAGCATAAAAAACTAAAAACTGAAAACCAGCGGTTTAATTGGAAAATTCGAAAACCGGTGTGGTTGGACTGGCTTTTGAACAGTTAAGCTAAATGTTAAAAAACGGTATTTTCTATGTTAAAAAAAAAAAATCAAATATAAACAAAACAGAAAACCACATGTTTGCAAAGAGACAGGTAAAAATTAGAGGTTGATCTTGATAATGTTTTAAGATGAGCTACCTTTACATGACCGTTTTTAACTTTACTGATTCTTGAAATTTTCATGGTAGAGAGTGCCGAGAGAGACAAAGAACAGAAGACTGAAAAGGCAGCAGCAAATTTGAAATTTAAGAGAGAGCTCAAGGTATGTTTGGTGGGGTGATTTTGGGGAGGATGAAAAAAAAGAAGAAGAGAAAAATAGGAGAGAAAATGATTAAGTGGGGGAATTTAATGAGTGCTTAGGTGTTAGGTCAATACTTTTTTTTTTTTCCCTTTTCTTTTCTTCCTTCTCTGTCGATTCCTGTTTTTCTTTCACTCTCTCTATTCAATGTATTCCTATTTCGTAGACTAGAGTAACGTAACTATTTTTGTGGTAAACTCCTAAAGCTATGTATTACTATAATTTATAAAAGAAAAAAACCAAATAATAAATAATAGCCATGTTTTGTTTGCTGAAAAAGATAGTCATGTTATAGTGAATAGTGATACAACACAAACATTGATTGACATAAATATAATAGATGCATAATTCTTTTAATATATAACATTACCTATAAAATTATAAAGAACCAAACAATTATATATTATTTAAATAATAATTATATATTATTTAAATAATAATAATATATTATATAAGTGATAAATATACAATAATATCTAATATATAAATAAAATAATAAATGAACTTTACTATAACTTTGTTATTATGTGTTGTGATTTATTTTAAAAATTTTTAAAAATATATCTTTAAACTAAATATGAGTTATAAAATTTAAAATATATACATCTTATTATTTATTTTTATAATTTAAAAATTATTAATTAATTATATATGACGTCATTGGTTGGACCATCGATCCGACCTTGGTCGAACCAAAAAACTATTAACTATTCTCTTTTTCGGTTCTTTGACGGATTCGGTTTTTAAATCCATAAAAGAGCCTTCGAAACGGGTGTTTTAAGATGAAAAAGACTGTAAATAGTGTAATTAAGTTCAATGTGTTACAATCTATGAACTCACCTGGTTGTCTCTTTGGTTGTATCCTCCATATTGTCTGTCTTGCAGCTCAATGGTACAATCAATATCCTCAATTACAAGAATAGATCGATTTGCAGTAGAGGCTATCAGCCTCCTGAGGTCTGCATTGCTATGTAGATTCGAAAGCTCCAAATCATAGATGTCAAATTTCAAGTAATTAGCCATTGCTGCTATCAAGCTTGACTTACCTGTACCAGGAGGGCCATACAAAAGATACCCACGTTTCCATGCCTTCCCTACTCTCCTATAGAACTCTCTTCTCTTCAGAAATCTATCCAAGTCATCCATCAACTCTTTCTTGAGCTTTGGATCCATTGCCAGTGTGTCAAAAGTGGATGGGTGGTCAAGATTGACATCTTGATAGGAGTTTCCAAGTGAATAAAGTTTCACCACCTTGTTTTCTTCTTTTATGGCCTTTGATCTGTCTACCACATATGGCAGGTAAGTACTGAGCACAATCTCCTTGTATTTCTTGTTTAAACTGAGATGAATTGATCTTTGTTCAGATGTTTCTGTTGAGTGGAGAGAGGTTTCATAGTCAAAATTTGATTTCTGTTTTTCAGTAGAAATGAATTCCCAAATTAAACGTATTCCCTCGAATACATCAATAATCTTTTCTCCTTTGTCGATCGTGATGGAGAGGTTCTTCTCACGTGGGGCCTTGGAAACCTTGAGGTGTTTGACTGAGGGGGTGATTATTGTGCTTAAATAGATGTCAGAAGCCTGGTAAATTTCATTGATGGAAAGCCCATTGTGTTCATCAATGATGAGAGTAATTTGGGAAGAGAAATTATTACCGAATAGGCCTCCAAGCTTGGAAGATAATTTTTCTTGGAGTTGTTGAGGTATGAGCTGAGTGGTCATGGTCTGGACCTCACTGATCACTGTCCGGAGCAGCATTGCGGATGCAGCGAAGGAAGTATATGTTGATAGAACTGATGTTGTTGAAGGCATGCTTGTAAAGGAAAACATGCTTGATGTGATCGATTTGGGGGGAAGCTGATGGTTTTGGAATTAAGGAAGCTTTGTTTGTGGACTTGATTGCTTGGAGAGTTACAATTCTGGCGGGGGCTTTTTATTGTAAGAAAATAAGGGCTGTAGGAACTAGGCAGCTTCTATTGGAAGCCATCTTAAAGCAACCCAGAATAGCATCACGTTTGTGGAACTATTTTTTTAACTATCTAGCACCACAAAAAGTTCTTTTATCTATTTTACTTATTCACTTTACAAAACATTGTAAACATCTAGTATCAGTAGATCTATTTTAGCTTTCAACACAATAAAATAATATAAACATTACAATAAAATAATATATCTACTACAATAAAATAATTATTCAAATAAAAAGCAGTGTGAACATACAAATAAAAAAAGTAGTGTGAACACAAATGAGTAAAATAATTCAGAGTAGTATGAATCGTATAAATGATTTTTTTTTTAACCTTTTAGCTTCCATGCATAGTCAAAACTCAAAAGTCAAAAGTAACCGTGCACTATAGCTATGGAGCCAAAAAAATATTGTAAAACACATTTTGGTATTTGGTAGTATTAAAAATAGCAATATAATTATTTAGCACTACCAATATGAATGCCGTAATGGCTTGAAATATTATAAAGCTTGCACTGGAATTTTCAAGCCTAGTCAACCTAGACATGAACAGATAAATGAATAAAAACTTGATGTTGGTCTAATCACGTGGCAAGGACAAACACATGGTGGAAGAAGAAACAATCTTCTCCAGCAAACGCTACTTGACCTTTTAAACAAACGCAGTGTCTGTTTGCCACTAATGTCTCCAGTTTATTTGACACTTTTTTAACTTTTATTTACAGTTTTTTTAAATTGAATTATAATTTTTTTTTTATACTTTTTCAAAGTATAAATATATTTTAGTACATTTATAGCAAGAAAAAAAAATCAGCAAAGTACTGAATAAGCTGATTCCAAATTGGGGTGTAAAACCCCTCAAATTGCTATATCACAAACCCTTAAAAACATGTAACATTTGGGTTGCCATATGTAAAAAATCATATTAACTTGCTACAATAAGTTGGTATCAATACCAACTTGAGCATTAACATTGGGATTTTTTTTTTTTTTTTGGGGGGAGGCCCCACAACCGGGAAAAAAAAATCCCTAGTAAAAGAAGGCCCCATTGGCCCAAAATTTTATAAAAATACAACATTTTTTAAATAATTGAGCATTTTTTTTTTATAAAGTGATAATAAGGATATCACAAATTTTATTACAGGCTTACAAACTAACATGTCACTAATTATATAAAAAAGTAATTCAAACACTTATAAAATAGATTGTCAAAATTCATCAATTACAGTCATTATTACATTATATTGTGATCATTTTGTAATATTTTAAGTATTTTTCTTTTTCATTTCTAATAAGGCTTCCAAAATAGGAGACCAATAGAAATTTAACCAAATTGAAACTCTAAAATTTTTATAAAAAAAGTTGCAAATGTAATAGATCATCAATGATGACTAATCTCTCCTAATAGTTTGAGACTTTAATTTTTGTAAACTGATCTCCTACAAAACTACACACCAAATAATTTCTATTTATCTCTTCCTCTTAAAAGGAAGATATAAAATTAAAATTTAGATTACAACTGTAAGGACACGATTAGTAACGACTCGGAACAGTGTTGAGTTCGTACGTAAAACGGCCCGAATAATATGATTTGTAGAGCGTGGGTGTAAAGAACTAGGTTAACTTTTGTATGATAAAAAGATTCACTCTCACGTATATTGAAAGTCTAGAGTTGGTACAACGATCGTTCCCTTCGGTAATCGATACAGTTCTTTTTCTCTCTTTTTGTTCTTTTTCTTTTGTCTTTGTTTTTCTTTCTGTTCTTTTCTGTTTCTTTTTTCTCCCCTTTCTGCATGTTCTTCTTTCAGTTTATATACCCCCCTTTGTGTTTCATCCTCACCGCACACGTGTAGGTTGGGTTCGGAGGATTTCTTTTTATCTCATCTAGCATCTCCTGGAACTTCCTATGGGCAGTTGTAAGGCTGCTTCCTTACTGTTCAGGTATCACCTCCACATTAATGCGGTCAGAGAGTTGGTTGAGAGGCCATTAATGTGGAGGCAGCTGTAGTTACAGATATTTGTTTGCCTTATCTCTTTCATCCTTGGTCGGTTATTCTATCTTCAGTGGTGACTTAGTTCTGAGGTCTGGTTGAAACAAGACCGTGTCCTGATCGTCCTCGGACGCATACTGCCGAGGAGTATGGCTTCCTCGGACAAGTACAGAACTCTACCCTTGTGATATTGACTACCACCCCCTTCAGTAATTACCTTATGACCTGACTTGGCCTCCTCGGTCGGATATGCATCCTCGGATGAGCCACAGGCCCAACAATCCTGAGCTTAATGGGCCTATTGATCGAACGGTCCCCACAACAACTTTACTTAATTATGCATAGTTATATATCAAAGTTAAAGTAAGTTTCTTTTTTTAAAAATAATATATTTTTTAGTTCTTTTTGTTTAAATTTATGGTTCAATTATGAT
Organism: Quercus lobata; assembly: GCF_001633185.2. Classification (NCBI taxonomy): domain Eukaryota; kingdom Viridiplantae; phylum Streptophyta; class Magnoliopsida; order Fagales; family Fagaceae; genus Quercus; species Quercus lobata. Next base: position 54,316,759 of record NC_044906.1, read on the forward strand.
ATTCAATTCTCTATATGAAATTATCCTTAGTTTAGTTATTCATCAATTTCTGTATTTACACCAAATTAGTCTTAATTTAATTAGTAGTATTATATAATTTTATTTAATTAATGTTTACATATAAAGGGCCCCATATAATTTTTTTGCCTTAGGCCATAAATTATGTTAGGCTAGCCTTGTTGGGGGTGTAAAATCCCCAATTGTTATTTTACCAACCAACACCCCAAAAATCAAGTTTATCGGGGTATGTATTGCTATTTTTTTTTTCTACAACCGTGAATAGTGACTTCTCAAATATACAATCTACTATTCATGCATTGTAAACGTACAAAATATATTATTGGAGAGAGAGAGAGAGAGAGAGAGAGATTTTTTTTTTTATATATATTATTTGATTGAGTTGTATGTAAAAATAAGAATTGGATGTTAGGTATATTGTTAAATGGGTTGGTAAAATAGATAAAATAGTGTTTGAATATGTAATAATGTAGTAGGTTGCTAAAAATTAAATAATATTTTTTATTGTCACAGTGGAGAGAGAGAAAGAGATAGAGAGGAAGAAAGGGAAGAGAAAGAAGAGTAATTTATTTTTATTTTATTGTGTAGTTTATATTATTTTATTTGCTTGTAAGTAAAAATAAGAATTGAGATGTTAGGTGTAATGTTAAATGAGTTGGTAAAATAGATAAAATAGTTTTTTTAAGATGAAAAATATGTATTTTTTTACAAACCCGGATATTAACGTTTTTCAGGGAGGTCATAGGTAGCCTTACCCCAATTTTTTTTTGAACATCTTTAATAAATTAAAAATAAATTGATTGTCTGGGATCTGTGCCTAGTTACATGGAGTAGCTGGGACAGATTCTGCTGGCTCAACAAAATGGGTATAGAGAATCGTTGATCCATTCCTTTAAAATAGAAGGTTTAAAAATTAAAATGACTTATGAAACATGCTTAGCGATACAGAAGTGGCCATTGAATGAAGGTGAAATAAATAAGAAGTTTGGTCTCATTTTGCCTTCGCTGTTCTTTTGTTAACTAAAACAAAACTAAGGCCAGTACCATCACCAATACATGCTACAGATTCCTCTACCAAACTGTAGACTAACATATATATATATATATATATATGTATGTAGAACTTTTTTTCTCTATTGGTTTTTCTTTCTTTTCTTTTCTTTTGGGTGGGGGGTTCTACGCACACAAAAATTGGTCGTGTAACTATGGTCATGTAACTATGTATGTATGTTTTCAACACTTGTGCGACAGACAAAGTTCATGCAACTATATATAAGATACAGAAGCATAGATTAGGGCTAGTAAATCAATAAAATGTTGGACAAAATGGAGTTGGATGAGAAAATACTTCTGAAAAAACAAGACAGTAGAAACGTGTAGCTCTGTTTTGACAACAAATCTTTATTTATGGCATCTGTCCATCTATTGCAAAATAACATTTTTTTGCATGTTCAAATCATTCTCTACCATGTTTGATAACTTCATCTATTTTAAAAACCAGAATTTGCAAGAAACATAAATACAGAAAACAATGCAATATTTCTTCAACATTATTGAAAACAAGGAAACTACACCATACTCCATCAAGCATTCTCTGTGACAGCACTAGTGTGAAGTGTGAACTCACTTCAAAAGTAGTGTGCATAGAATTCAGCTAGCATGACAGACTTTTGAGTTGTGAATAATATTGACCTCCAAATCACCCTACTGTGATGTAGAAATTTGCTCAAATATCTACAATAGACATTAAAATGTAAATGCTACCAACTGCCATGCTTGCTTGTTTCTGGTTTTCACTTCACGCATATGAACTAGAACGTGACTCTGCATACCTTTTAGCCCCACTTCCAGGGTTCATGAGCCATGCTGATTCGAACAATTCTATAATTGGATCATCGTTCAGAAGGCTTTGATTGCTTTCATCTTCATTATGCTCTTCTCCTTTCTCAGCTTCTTCCTTGTCGACATTAATTTTCTCATTCTTCTCCATCTTTTCAATGTGTTCTTCTCCTGCTTTCTTTTCTTCCTTTGTCCCCTTCTCTAGTACCTCCTTGTATGTCCCTTTTGTAACGCCGACTGCTTTATCAACTGTCTCAGTTTCAGCTTGTGGGATTTCAGAATTGGGAGGAAGGCTTTCCTTCTTCTCACTGTCAACATTGGCTTGAAATTTTTCAGGCTTCTGTGCTTCATCAACAAAAGCTTGTTCATTATTTTGCTTCTCACAGTTTATATCGACGATAATCTCCTTTTCCCGTGCACTTCCATTTTCCCAATGACTCAACTTAGTGATAAAAAAGTTCAACAAGAAAATAACTTGGACCAGTGCACAATCAAAGCGAAATTGGTGGACAATTGTAGGAATTTTGTCGTAAGCATAATCAAATTTTTCTGGCAAAGTTTCTGCGACTTGGACAAGGTAGTCAATCTTATTGAATACATGGTTTGATGGAGGAAAAAATTTCTCTATCATGTTTTCTACTGCTAGTATTTGATCATCGGCAAAAGAGAGGATTGCTAACCATTGATATTGCATTGCATACGCTAATGGACCGGTAAATGGGGCTAATTTGGCTACCCTTCTTGCCGTTGAGCCTATTAGTCCATTAAATTCTTGAGCTTTTGTGTAAGCAATATGAACAATCGCCAAGATTGAAACTCCACAAGTGTGCAATGGACGATGCCGGGAACTCATTCTGGTAGGTGCTCTTGGTTCCTGAGCAATTCATGTCAAAACTCAAAACATGAGCATAAGATATATGGCAACCAATATATGATCAACTAATGCTATAATCCAATATATGAGTTTTACAAATTTACTATTTCTATTTGCTTAAATAATATTCTCTAATTGTTGATCACTTAGATGTCCAATATAAAATTAGTATGATTATATGATTGGCACTGTCCTACCTAAAAAACCAAAATAAGAATATTCATCAATAAAGAGTAGGGAATCAATTATGTATCTAATCTTATTTGAATTTTGATATACTATTTTTTTTCTATCCTATCTATATATATATATATATATATATATATGTAGGGTCACGATTCGTGGCGGACCGTAACAGTGTCGGGTTCGCACGTAAAACGGCCCTAACAATATCATTTGTAGAGCGTGGGTTTGAAAGGCTAGGCCTTGATCGATAGGCGATGGGTTTTTCATGGCGTTCATACAAGGTTAAACGATCGTCACCCCTAGAGTACTTCTCTGGAGGTGGGCTGGGAGGCTCTCGTTTTTGGCCATTTTTTCCCAGCCCCCCTTTAGGTTACTTCTTTTTCCTTTTTATATTCGCCTGCGTTCATTGTCCGTCGTCCACGTATAGGGTCAACCTTTCCAAAATTGATACTTGTCCCATCAGCCCATATTCAAAGTCGTTGAGGGTGGTTGTAAAAGCCAAAGACTGCGGCTCTGTCAGGTTCAGAGCATAGAATGGCAGTGAGAGCAGCTTTCCCTGGATATTTTAGATCTTTCGTCCTGATTTCGGTCCTATACCGTTTTTACCCTTCCTTCAGGGAGGGGAACTTTGGGTCTGCCGAGGACTGGGCCGTCCTCGGCGATATCCACAGGCTATTTTGTCGGGCTTGGGCCATAGCCCTCCTCGGCTTGGACCTTCGGATTTTTCCCAGGTAGACGGGCCCGGCCCATAAATCATTTGGGCCCCACAATAGCCCCTCAAAACCCGGCTATCCAACCTCTTGGTTGGAAAGGGGGGTTTTGGCGATGCCAAACCTCTTCCTACGGCCCAATTAATTTGGCCTTTTACTAATGCTGTCGGCTCCTCATCTGTCCAAGAAACGCGCCGGTTTATGAGGCAGCCTTTTGATTTCGCGCTTGACGCGCTTGTATCGTTTGGGGTATCCAAAACGCGCTTTGAATGATCACTATTTACGAGACTACTTTAATTCGACGGTTTATTTTGATGGGGTGGAGAAACGGAACCGGCATGTTTGTGTTGACAGATCCCTTTGGAGATCTGAACCTATTAAATGCCTCCCGCTCCCCCCTCTATATAAGAAGGAAGAGAGGAGGTTATTGTTTTTATCAAGAATCCCTTTTCATCTCCCTGAGACTCTGAAATACTTAGCCTCCCTTAGGATTCGGTTTACCCACTGGTTTATACACTTAATCGTAAAACACTTTACCGTAACAACAAGGGATGCAAAAGCCCCACCCCTCCCAAAAATGCCACGTTCCGATAAAGCTCATCATGGCTCGATCGGGACAAGGATGGCGAAGACTCAAAATCAACCTCATCCTTCTTTCAGTCAAAATCCGAAGCAGGGACTCGTCACGTCAAACTTTCGACGTGACTGAGTCGAGAACACCCAAGATCATTACCATCCGGCTCCTCACGAGCGTACCTAATATGGCACCGGCGTGTTAGGAGTCAGGGCTGAGGCGGGGGCTAAGTGCTTCTGTTTCTCCCTCTTTTGCTCCTTTTCTTTCTTTTCATTTCTTCTCTCCTCTTCTCCTCCTTCTTTACTCATGTCTTCCATCTTCTTTATTCATCCCCTCCATCTTCGTCATTGATTTCTTCCTTACTATTTCCTTCTTCTTCATTCATTTTCTTTTTTAAAGTGAGTCCCTCTCTTAGTATGAGCAGCAATGAGGCGGAGATTGGAGAAACTTTGAAGACGAGTTTAAAAGACGCTTGACAGTTTACTTTTCTGTACTACAGATGTAATGGTTGCTTAGGCAGTTCACATTTTGTATAGACTCGTTTGAGCCCCTTTTTGTATGTTGTAGCAATTTTTCATATTAATAAAGATTGTTGTCTACCTTATTTCGCATATTATGTCTTTACGTTTTCATAAATTTGCAAGCACTGCTCGGCACAATGATATAGCATCTAAATCAATGGCGACTAAAACCAAAATACTTGATAATAAATAGATATCGCCATAACTTTGATAGAAGTGCTTAGCACAATAAGGCCGACCCGTAAAAAATAGTACTTACCCGGAACTAGCCGAGGAGAGAACCGAAGGCTTGATGCCGTGTGAGAAATAATCATTCGAGGACATATCACCTGCCAAATGAATAGCCCTCGTATACGACTGAATGCTGGGGCGTTCCACCACCTTCCTTACACCCTTATTGGCCTTAACCTTCTATGGTGTTTAAGCCGTGGACGAAGTGACTTGACGTTTTTATCAAGTAGCCCATCTTACTAAATTCAAACCTAGTTTTCCATCATCCAAGTAGTTGGTTTCCCCAGAGGCCTGAGTCCGTGGACCATACAATGCCTTGGTTCTATCCAAAACCTAGTTTTCCATCATCCAGGTGGTTGGTTTCCCCAGAGGCTTGAGTCCGAGGACTATGCAATGCCTTGGTTCTGTCGTGTTTGGTTTCTCCATTGGCTTGGGTCCGAGGACCATACACGGCCTTGGTACTATCCGACACTTGTAACTTTTTTTTTTGTACTTGGTTCCCCCATAGGCTTGAGTCCGAGGACCATGCAATGCCTTGGTTCTGTCCCTGGGCCCCTGTGCTGAATCGGGCTTGGGCCGCGAATCTATTGGGCCCACAAATTAGGGGGTATTTTCGTAATTTTAGGTCACGCGATATTTTTCGGGCGTCCCGGTGTTCGAGGTGCGCCTTCTCGAGACTCCTTTATCTTCAGGGCTGCAGACGACATTGGAAATCGTGCCAGAGACGTTTTGTCTGTAGCGTTCCTTGAGATGCTGCGTGAATTAAATGCCACCACCTTATCTTTTAACATAAATAGGAGAGAAAGTTGCTCTATCCACACACAAATCCTTCAGATTCCTCCCTTAGTTCATCATGCTTGAGGCAGGGCTTGGGAAAAAGGAGTTCCCTCCGCCACAAAGGCGTCATGTCCCCCCGAGACTCAGAGTAGGGAGGTACGGGCCAAGGAGGTGCAAGTTCAAGGGAGCATTCCCTTTCGTCATAGGGGAGAGGGTCTTTTTCCCTCTTTTAGTCAAAATCCGAAGCAGGTTCTGGTCATTCCAGTTTTTTGGTATGTCCAAAGAAGGAATTTCCACCATCAGCACTGTCTGCCTTGTAGCAGGCAAATTTTTGTGGGGGCTTCCCAACCTCAAGCTCCTAGCACCTTTTCTGTAGATGGTGTTAGCCTGAGGTCAGGTTCTTTGGCTGCCTGAGTTATGGGCATGCAGAAGTGTCGAGGAATAGTTTCCTTAGACAATAACTTGGCGCAGTAGCCAACCTCTCCTCTGAGCTGTCCCCACGGCCTTATCTCCACTCGCTTGTATTTTCCTTTACTTATGTAATCAGCTTTAATGTAAGCTTGTTTCAGCTTTTCATTGTACACTGTACTGTTCCTTTGTCTTAATAAAATATGTGTCTATTTCTCCATACATATCTTTCTTCTCCGTAACAACTACTTTACGCATGAATATTAAATGCAAGCTTGCCCTTAAGGATATTCCAGGCAGAAAAAATGCTTTAACACAGGTTCCTACTAATTTAAACTCACAAATATTATCGAGTATAACAATGGTAACTTTCAATAAATTAAATTCTTGAAACTAACCGGGATAAGCACTGAGTACTACGCGATGCATGCTAGACCAACGTCCGAGAACATTAATCTCTAAATAATTCGTCTGAAAGGGTAGCCAAGTAGCGAGGGACTTTGATTGTGCTTTTGGGTAATGAATTGCGTCGTACCGGATCAACCCCTTTGACACTAAGGACCCGAGGGCAGACCGTGGAATCCGTGCATTCGAGGTATTAACCCATTTGTGAACTAGGAATCCTCCTCGGATGGATTTTGAGGTTTACGTGCCATAGTTTTTTTTTTTTTTTTTTCACAGGCTTGAGTCCAAGGACTATGCAATGCCTTGGTTCTGTCCAAAACCTAGTTTTCCACATCCAGGTAGTTGGTTTTCCCACAGGCTTGAGTCCGAGGACTATGCAATGCCTTGGTTCTGTCCAAAACCTAGTTTTCCATCATCCAGGTGGTTGGTTTCCCCAGAGGCTTGAGTCCGAGGACTATGCAATGCCTTGGTTCTGTCCAAAACCTAGTTTTCCACATCCAGGTAGTTGGTTTTCCCACAGGCTTGAGTCCGAGGACTATGCAATGCCTTGGTTCTGTCCAAAACCTAGTTTTCCATCATCCAGGTAGTTGGTTTCCCCAGAGGCTTGAGTCCGAGGACTATGCAATGCCTTGGTTCTGTCCAAAACCTAGTTTTCCATCATCCAGGTAGTTGGTTTCCCCAGAGGCTTGAGATGCCTCTGTCCAAAACCTAGTTTTCCATCATCCTTGGAGGGACCGAGGACTATGCAATGCCTTGGTTCTGTCCAAAACCTAGTTTTCCATCATCCAGGTGGTTGGTTTCCCCAGAGGCTTGAGTCCGTGGACTATGCAATGCCTTGGTTCTGTCCAAAACCTAGTTTTCCATCATCCAGGTGGTTGGTTTCCCCAGAGGCTTGAGTCCGAGGACTATGCAATGCCTTGGTTCTGTCCAAAACCTAGTTTTCCATCATCCAGGTAGTTGGTTTTCCCACAGGCTTGAGTCGAGGACTATGCAATGCCTTGGTTCTGTCCAAAACCTAGTTTTCCATCATCCAGGTGGTTGGTTTCCCCAGAGGCTTGAGTCCGAGGACTATGCAATGCCTTGGTTCTGTCCAAAACCTAGTTTTCCACATCCAGGTAGTTGGTTTCCCCACAGGCTTGAGTCCGAGGACTATGCAATGCCTTAATTCTGTCCAAACCTAGTTTTCCTCATCCAGGTAGTTGGTTTTCCCATAGGCTTGAGTCCGAGGACTATGCAATGCCTTGGTTCTGTCCAAAACCTAGTTTTCCATCATCCAAGTAGTTGGTTTCCCCAAAGGCTTGAGTCGTGGACCATACAATGCCTTGGTTCTGTCCAAAACCTAGTTTTCCATCATCCAAGTAGTTGGTTTCCCCAGAGGCTTGAGTCCGTGAACCATACAATGCCTTGGTTCTGTCCAAAACCTAGTTTTCCATCATCCAGGTGGTTGGTTTCCCCAGAGGCTTGAGTCCGAGGACTATGCAATGCCTTGGTTCTGTCAAAACCTAGTTTTCCATCATCCAAGTAGTTGGTTTCCCCAGAGGCTTGAGTCCGTGGACCATACAATGCCTTGGTTCTGTCCAAAACCTAGTTTTCCATCATCCAAGTAGTTGGTTTCCCCAGAGGCTTGAGTCCGTGACCATACAATGCCTTGGTTCTGTCCAAAACCTAGTTTTCCATCATCCAAGTAGTTGGTTTCCCCAGAGGCTTGAGTCCGTGGACCATACAATGCCTTGGTTCTGTCCAAAACCTAGTTTTCTCTTTGCACGGGGCCTTGGCTGGCCTTTAGCTTTAGGAGAGTTAGCTACTCAGCCAAGCCCCTTGAGTTTATCTATACGGTTAACGTTACCAAGCGCCTAGTTTGTTCTTTACGAGGAGCTTTAGCTTTTAGGGGAATTAGCTCCTCAGCCAAGCCCCTCGTCAAGAAACGTAGCCCCTAGTGAGATTTTATACCTAAACTCTATAACCAACGGTTAGAAATAACAGAGGAACTGTTTCAACCTACCACCTGCGCCAACACGCAAGCCTTTCCCACAGACGGCGCCAATTGTAGGGTCACGATTCGTGGCGGACCGTAACAGTGTCGGGTTCGCACGTAAAACGGCCCTAACAATATCATTTGTAGAGCGTGGGTTTGAAAGGCTAGGCCTTGATCGATAGGCGATGGGTTTTTCATGGCGTTCATACAAGGTTAAACGATCGTCACCCCTAGAGTACTTCTCTTGGAGGTGGGCTGGGAGGCTCTCGTTTTTGGCCATTTTTTCCCAGCCCCCCTTTAGGTTACTTCTTTTTCCTTTTTATATTCGCCTGCGTTCATTGTCCGTCGTCCACGTATAGGGTCAACCTTTCCAAAATTGATACTTGTCCCATCAGCCCATATTCAAAGTCGTTGAGGGTGGTTGTAAAAGCCAAAGACTGCGGCTCTGTCAGGTTCAGAGCATAGAATGGCAGTGAGAGCAGCTTTCCCTGGATATTTTAGATCTTTTGTCCTGATTTCGGTCCTATACCGTTTTTATCCTTCCTTCAGGGAGGGGAACTTTGGGTCTACCGAGGACTGGGCCGTCCTCGGCGATATCCACAGGCTATTTTGTCGGGTTTGGGCCATAGCCCTCCTCGGCTTGGACCTTCGGATTTTTCCCAGGTAGACGGGCCCGGCCCATAAATCATTTGGGTCCCACAATATATATATATATATATATAAATTTTTTTTTCTACCCTATCTATCTATATATATATATATATATATATATATAAAGTATATTCTTATTTTGGTTTTCTAAACTAGGACAGAGGCAATCATATAATCATTCGCATGTACTACTTTTTAAAGAAAGATATCTTTTTTTTTAAAATAATATTTATTTAGTAGGTTGCTGATAAATCTGAGGGAATTTTTTGGCCTAGATGTCCTGCATATCCAGAATATATATGAAAGCTTATAATTATATGAAACACAAAAGTGTGGAAATTTTGTTTTATTGGGGCAGTAATCACTTTAATTACAAAGAAATTGAATGAGAAATAATGTTAAACCAAAAACATTAACATAAACCAAAAAAAAAAAAAAATCCTATTGCATATATTTTATCATTGCTTTGGAGAATCGGACAATTTTTATAAGTGTTAAAGCTCATACCTTGTTGGCAAAAGACATGAGAAATGAGAATCCACAATAGTACTCTAAAGCTCGTTGCAGAAACTGATACAAGAATTTGTGGTCAATTATATATGTTGGTACCTTTTAAGTTCGATTTAATATTAAAGGTGGAAAAGATCAAACGTTAGTGGTGGAAAAATGAACGGCTGGAACAGATTTTTTAGCGGGAGAATCTGGTTAGCGGTTTTGACTTTAGAGTTACATTGCTTTAATTGCTTGGTACTGATTCCCACTGTAAGATTTTGACACGTGTTAGTACACTATAAACAAATCAAGCAACAGACTCGGAAATCTCTTTTGTCCAGACAAACCCAAACCCCCCTTTGAGGTTTAAAAAAAAAAAAAAAAAAAAAAAAAAAACCCTTTGAGTATATATAATTCTTTTAGAGTAATAATTAATAATAGATATTAGTTCATGTGAATTTGTAGATAAGGTTTTGTTTTTAGTAAAAATTATTTCAAAATTCATTGTAAAAAATTATTTATATATATAAATATAAATTATATATATAAAATATATATATATACTTATCACTTTTTGATTTTTGATTTTTTTTTTAAGTTCAGAAATGAAAGATTACTATATTTTTTTTTGAAAGAAAGTTTCAATCTATGGCATTCGCTCCTGATAATAACTCTTTATTATCAGACCAAGACACCAATCAGTTTTGATGTAGGCGGAGATTGAACCCCAGATCTCTTATACAACTATCAGAGATTTTATTAGTTGAACTAACTGGAACCCACAAGATTACTCTATTTATTTGACTTTATCTGCTCTTAATTATAAATTAATAGTAAACTTAAATTTATTATTGGGTGTAATTAAAATTCAAATCATAAACCATGATATAAATTTTACATAGGGAGAGAATGACTTAACAAATAATTTGTGAATTATCTTGAGCTTATTCATAAACTAAATAGTTAAATTGAAAAATATACACACAAATCATGTGTTTTATCCATAAAACACATATTCTATGAAATTTTGAATATCACTTAAACCTTTTATGAGAGAGAGAGAGAGAGAGAGATATATATATATATATATTTAATGTATAAACCATTAAATATACATTTATATATATCTAAAAACTGAAGTATAGCATTTATTATTGCTACCCTCCTGTTGAGCCACATCAATAGCCGTATCATCTACTTATTTCTAACATTTTCTCTCTTATTTTTAATTATTTTTCTTCTTATTAATTTATCATCTATATTATCTAAAAACTGAAACGTAACATTTATTATTACTACACTCCTATTGAACCACATCAGCGGCCACATCATCTACTTATTTCAAACATTTTCTCTTTTTTTTTTAATTATTTTTCTTCTTATTAATTTATCACCTTATAATAACTCTTCCTCTAACATTTCCCCCATTTTTACCTTTTTATCTCCCCACTACTCTATACCTTAACCTTACAATTCTTCCATCCTTTCATATTCCTTTTATTTTGACTCTTCTTCTCCCCATTTTTTTTACTATAAATATTTGTTTTTCTCTATTCCATTCTATCTATATTTTGCCCACACAAATAGGTGGATACTCTCTCTCTCTCTCTCTCTCTCTCTCTCTCTCTCTCTCTCTCTATATATATATATATATATATATTCTTTCTTGCAACTCTATTTTAGGTCGATGCATTTTGGTGGTATGTTTTGTGAGTTTCTCATCATATATACTCTCTCTTCTTCTTATAGTTTTGGTTTGAGTTAATTCTAAGATATTTTGGAAGTGAGAATTTAACAATTTTATTTACTTGAATTTAAGAAAAATATTATATGTTAAATCTTTAAAAATAAAAAGGAGAGAAAATATAAATAATTTAATGATATGGAAGATGTGGTTGAATTTAAATGTTGAATAATAGGATGAGAAGAAGAAAATATAAAAATAAAAGATATAATAATAAACATCAAATTATCCAAATCATGTTATGTGATAGAATAATATTATATTCTTATATACCATTTTTAATTCTTCATAATAGAATAGGATAACATTTTATTAACAATCAAAGAGAACAAAAAAATTTATTATACACTATTTTTAATTCTTTATATTGCAATAGGATAACATTTAACAATCAAAGAGAACAATTGTAATATTTGAATGTGCCTATAATTTATTTGAGTAATATCAATTGTAAATTTGTGATGAGATTTGATTAAAATGACAATCTCCTTAAGAGAATGAGAAAATTAAATAATTAATTTGAAACTAAAAAAAGAAAAGAATAATATCAATTAAACACACCAAATCCCCCCCCCTCCCCCACAAAAAAAAAAAAAAAAAAAACTCAAAAAAATAGAATGATATATTTATAGAGACAGGGAAATGGAAAATACTTTTAGAAATTATTTAATATTTAAGGAAAACAAATTATTTTCAATAAATTTTAGAGAATTAATTATACATTATATTACATTACAATGTAATTATATATTCCCACGCATAGCATAGGTTTGCGACTAGTTAAAATAAAAAACAAGTTTCGCATGTAATCGCACATATATTTAAATTACATTTCACATAAAATAAAGGGGTTAAATGTATACTCAAAACCCAGCGTTTTTGCTCATCTTTTTATTGTTATTAATTTTTTTTTATTTTATAAATTATAATTTAAATATTATTCGACTTGAAAGTGGATTCTTCCCTCCGAAGTGCAATCCAAGCCTCTCTATAAAAAGACTGGGAATCGATTCTATGATGGTGGCTTTTACACCACAACTCAAAAGGTTTGGACCAGTGGTACTCTATCAATCAAAGTAAGAAACATTTCAGACGTAATTTTTGTGCTTTTACACATCGTTTTATATACAAGAACCCGTGTATAATCTTCTAACATGGGTTTTCTCCTTATCATATGAGGCATATTATGCGGAAACGGGAAATTTCACTTGGTAACGACCGGCCTCAGTTTCGAATAATTTGTATGTGTTGTCTGATAAGGTTTCATGTTCATGTTTCCTTCTCTACTCATATATGTTAAACCCCCCATCGAAGTAACGAGAAGAAAAAACAAAAGGCTTAAACAACTAAGTGGACAAGTAATTTATATGCTTTTCTTCTTACGTGTGGCTTTGTTTTGGTACTTTTCTTGCAGCTTATGCTTTCTTTACTTGGTTATGATCTTGCTTTATGGTTATTGAAAGTGGATTTTCTTTTGTCATTTTTGCCATCTGAGAAGTTTAATTTGGTGATTAGTATGGACTATGGCCTTGGTTTGTTTCTTTCTCTCTCTTCTGTTTTCAATTTCTTTTCTTTTTTCTTCCTTAATTTCGAGAATCATTGCAAATGTGATTGTCATTTTAGTTCCAAAGATAGGTAATTTTTTTTTAAAATTTTTTTTTTATTTCCTTATTATGTACTTTTGTCGATGCATATTATATAGGTGATAAGTTGGATATCAAAGCTTATAGCTTAGTAATTATATCTCTTTTTGATGAGCTGGCTCATCCATTAGATTTTCTTAATTCCCTTAAAGTTTATTTCATTTTTCATGGAAACAGAAGTAGCATGAAAGAATAGAAATTTGAAATGAATCAAGTAGTTAGATTTAAATTTAAGTTGCAGATTCGTACTTACCATATGAATGTATGTTCTTGATCGAAGAGATAACTAACGAATTCTTAACCTCTTTTTCATGAGGTGCAAACTGCAAATCATGAAAAAAAGGGTGTACTATTTGCTGTTGGATACGGCTCATGTAAATCTGAATAAATATTGTTGTTCTGTATCATTAAATTACTTGTTTAATATGAGATGAACAAGACGTGCATAGCCATCTTTGGAAAGTGGCATATCAACTCTCAATAAGGGTGGCATGAAATCTGTCTTTTTGTGCTGAAAACAATGAATCACCAACTTTTCTGTAATTTTGTATAAGCAGCATATATGTATGTTGTAGTGAGTGCATCTTTCTATTCAATTTATTGCTTATCTTAATAAATACATTGAGATGCTATATGTTTGGTTGGTTTAGGCATACCTGGAGATGGAAGATGTTTGTTCCGGTCTGTTGTTCATGGTGCTAGCTTGAGAGAAGGGAAGCCATCTCCGTCTGAGAGCTGTCAGAAAGAACTTGCGGATGAGCTCAGAGCTAAAGTACACAACAAACTTCATTGATTTCAATAAGAGACTTACGCTTTGTTGGCATGTTTCAACTTCAGAACTTTTAATTCCTTTTCGTTTGTTGTTGAAATGTTTAATATGGATTGGTGTTTAGGGAACTATAAAGTTCACATAGCACATATTGGTAACTAGTTTGACTTAAAATTAATTGCTGAGCATAATTTTCTGAAACTGGTTGCAGACCATCTTGCTTAAATTTGAAAGAGAAATTTTTTTTCATTAAATCTTTTTTTTCCCCTGTTTTTAATAGTCTTTCAGTTTGTGTCACTTGCATTGTCTTGCCTGCCTAATCACTTTCTTTCAGTGCTCAAACACCTGAATTCAATTTTTTTGTGTGGCTTATAACTTTGTTCTGGCCAATTATTTATGTTCATTCTGGTACATCTTTCCTACTAAATGGTTGGCAGGTGGCAGATGAATTCATTAGGAGGCGAGCAGACACTGAATGGTAGGTTGTCTTGAGAATACTCTGGTGTGGATTACAATGTTGCTTCGTTTTGAATTGCTTTAAAATCCATTGGGGGAGTTTTGATTATTTGAGGTTGTTGAAGAGGACTGCCATGTTAATAAAATACTATAAATTTTTGTTGAAGACTTGTACATTATAGAATTAGCCAAAACTCTGATGAGTTCACTTGGAGTTGTAATTGAAATGAAGCAAGATTTCAAGTCTTTATTCACTGGCAGGTTTCTTGAAGGTGATTTTGACACGTATGTTAAACAGATGCGACAGCCCCACATGTGGGGAGGAGAGCCCGAGTTGCTAATGGCCTCCCATGTCCTACAGTAAGTCCTTTTTCTTCTAAAAAGCGTAATAATTATCGCACACTGATTGTTGCACACATTTCCTACATTGAAAACACAATTTCACAATTTTAACTGAAATACTCCATACACTGAAAACAATTTCACAATTTTAGCAATAGTGAGTGTCTAACAAGATTTAACCCTCTGAAAATCATCCTCACAGTAGTTTGCTTAGGTTTAGTTTCTTACTTGCTAGAATTCTCATGACTATAATGTGGCTAGGAGTTCTCTTAGAGGCACATAAAAGATGATATGAAACAGATTGCCCTGTGTATATGGGTTTGGCATTACATTTATCATGATACAATTTTCCATTTCCAGGTCGCCAATCACGGTTTCCATGTGGGATAAGAGTTCTGGTAACCTCAAAATTATAGCTGAATATGGTCAAGAGTATGGTAAGGAGAACCCCATACGGGTGCTTTATCACGGTTATGGACATTATGACGCATTAAGGAGTCCAATTAGTAGTGCAGAATCAAAGTTGTAAGATCTCTTGCTTCCTTGTGAGATATGTTTTACAGCATAACTGCATGCATCAGAAATGCTTACATGATACTCATTAATTGCTAGTTTGAGGTCACTGCTAATGTTGCCTTGCTAACATGAAAAACTGTTTTTATTGTTCATCAATTTTCTTAGTACCATCCATCTCTGTTCCACCTCACACGGTTGGTTCATGTGTGTGTAGGCCTTTTATGGGGAGAAAATATTAGGTCCACTGGGAAGATTGCTGAAGTAGTTCTCTCAACCAATGAAACACTGCCACCTATGCAAGTGTGTGAGTGAGCTTTCTAATTAGCACAAGGGGAAAAACAAAAAACAAAAAACTACCGAGAAATGTCACATATGCATAGATGACAGTGTTTTATTGCTCGGCAGGGCCAAAGAGGACCACGTCACCGGTCTTCTTGGTGGACCTAATAATTTCTACTTTATAGGTATGTTTCTAATTTAGATATTATGAGTACAGATATTGAAATAGTATTGTTGTCTCATGAGTTCCTTGGGGGTATTGGCAGGCACAAGAAAAGATGAAGGGATAGCTGCAAAGGAGTATAGTCATCTTTGAAATCTTTAAGTGTGCTTTGTTGTAACATGTTATAAACAAATTACACCGCCCTCCCCCAAAAAAGTTATAAATGAATAGTAGTTTTATTTGGTGTAGTAAATTGATGATATCATTTCTTCATGGATTTGAAATCACCTTTTATCAAATTCTAATGTTTGTTCTGGAAATTAAAATGCCCATTGTCACTCTCCTATTTGGTTGGAGGGTCTACTAGTTAGAGTAACAATGACCAAATTAGGATGATTGTCAATATCTATATGATCCTCTTTAAAGTGTAAGTAATACACTTATGAAATGCACTTATGGATATATTGTTTACAGCTAGAGCAACATTAGCACCACCAGGAGAAGTAGTTATTTAAATCTTTACTTGCACAAAGGCTAGTTTAATAAGAGAGAATGGTAAATAAAGTCTGTAAAGATGAAAATGAGTACGGGAATTGAAGCTATAATTGAAGAGATAGACCATTGTCCATATTATATTGAAAAAAATCGCGCTTCAAGGTTGCTTTCCATTTGGGCCATAGAGATCTGTACTCTATAGTGCTTGTTGATATCACGAGCTATCCCACCATATCAGAATTCAGAGATAAGAGTGTCATTGTAAAGCCCATTGAAGAGAAGGGATTAGGGGCTACAAAACCTACAAAGTTTCCATCTTTATTTCCAAAGGTACATCTCAAAGAATTCATTTGATTTGATGTTTTCTCCCTAAAAAGGTTTTTCTTAGGTCTTTTTAATGATCATCGAACTTGGGAATTCACCTTGACACCATCGATGTAAACTTCCATGAATTTGCCAATGATATTCATATCATGGAAGATTAAGGTCATGGCTGATGTAGCCAATGACTACAATTCCCATTATAAAAAAATTAACATAACTAAATAATTTGAAAAATTAACATTTGGATTACATGTTCTTTATATTTATAATAAGTATGTCAAATATCATGTTAATTAGATGTCATTTACTATTTGATCCGTAAACTAATTTTTTATGCATAATTTTAGATAACAAAAAATTGAAATTTAAAATTTTGATTGATGACATACTCATTAATTTTTGATTTTCTAGAAATTTTGCAAGCATTAACAATATAAGAAAAAGAAATGTAATTTAATGATGAATTTATCCAAATTCACATCTAATAAAAAAATATTGAGTAATGTTGTAACTAATGGCTACAACTAAGTTTGTAGCCAAACTTTGTGTACATACATACATACCTATATTTAGTTTGGACCAAAGAAAAATAAGAGTTTTTTTTTTAATAAAAAAAAAAAATTAAAACCTAACCCAAACAATAACATTACTATCTAAATACTAACCCAACAACAACAATCATGTCTTCTTTGTATTTTCTCCGGTCTGTCTTCTTTGCTTATTTTGATTTTCATCTTTGCATTTTCTCCAATCTTCTTCTTCATGTTTCTTTTTCTTCATTTGCTTTAGTTTT
Source organism: Quercus lobata (assembly GCF_001633185.2). Classification (NCBI taxonomy): domain Eukaryota; kingdom Viridiplantae; phylum Streptophyta; class Magnoliopsida; order Fagales; family Fagaceae; genus Quercus; species Quercus lobata. Next base: position 54,333,944 of record NC_044906.1, read on the forward strand.
CATTTGCGTCATCATCTTCCTCTGTTTCTTGCTATTTGTGATTGTGTTTTTTAAAATTTTTCACCTCTCTCTCTCTCTCTCTCAAAAGTCTAATTTCTAGACTCAATTTTCGAAGTTCTTATTTTACATAAGAGTTATGCTAGTGCCACATAAAGTGGCATAACTTATGCCACAACTCGTCCATGTGCTGAGTTGTGAATGGTAGACAAGTGATGATGGGTCCATGCGGAGACACCCTTCTACCATTCACAACTTGCCACGTGGACAAGTTGTGGCACAAAATGACTGAAGTTTTATTTTAATCATAACTCTTTAAATGACTGATGTTTAATCACTAAATGACTGAAGTTTAATCAAATCCCGCCCACTATTTACTATTTAATTTTTCAATTTTCCACCAACCAGGCCACGTTGCTACTTTTATTTTATCTCATGTCTCAAAAATTTTTGAAAGCGTTTGTTGATTTATTTTTTTCCCATTTCTTAAAATTAATTGGAGTATTATTATTAGGTTAATTTATTGAGTTAAAGATTAATATATTATATTGTGACAGTTAACAAATGATAGAATTTAACCAATAAATAAATATTTATTTCAAGTTTTTATTCTATTTCTCTCTTTCTCTCTTCAAAACCTAATTGATATGATCTTTTTCTCTCTTTCTCTTCCTCTCCCTCTTCCATACAGTTATGATTTATGTGATACAGTGATAAGGTTGTGATTGTGTTTTTTGTGGGTTTATGATTTTAATTTTGTGATTGTGATTTGTGAGTCTCTGTTTCAGAGACCGTTGTTTTTGGCATTTTTGCTAGATGCGAGTTGAGGGCTAAGAGATGAGAATGAGATATTAGTGAAGTAAAATTATGTTGGTAGATGAATGCATTATAATGTATCAAGAAACAATGATTTAGAGTCTGTTTTTATTTTTTTATATTTTTTATTGTTTATAGTTTGTTAATATTAAATGGATGCTTATTCGGAATTTCATGATTTATATATACATGTGCGTACCCAAAATATGGCTGTTGGGCTCAACTTCTACTTGGGCTCACAATCTACTTGTATTGTGGGTTTTGGATTTCCTACTATGGGTGGTCTTATACTCGGCAACCTAAGTACACTCCTGTTTCCTCAAACCCTTCTCTTTATATCACAGAGTCGCTCCCCTTCTTTCTTAGAGTGGTTGATCTTTTCTCTCAATGTTCTCTCCAGAATTACCAACCCCCTCTTCCTTATTCTCTTCTCCTATTTAAAGGCTAGGATAAGTGGAGGTGCTATGATTACCCCCCTCACTAGTGCGAATGAGGGTCCAATTCCATCATCTCAAAGCGGACGCTTCGTCGAGAAAGGTGGAAGTGGCATTGGAACTGATTCTCACCTTCAGAAGCCCGCTTGGAAGCGATGTTCTCAAAGGCACTATTGGGCAACCAAGTGTAGGGTGTTTCCGAGCAATAATGCTCCCGACCAGGTTAGAAGTGATCACGAGGGTTTGCTTGAGGTATTCAAGCTAGTGCGGTCTTATTTTAGCTCTTAGGCCCAAATTGGGCTCTGAGGTGTCCGGGTTGAGGCTAAAGGTCCAAGAATGGGGACAGGGTCATATGTGCAACGAGGCTTAGGGTTGAGACCTGTGAGGCCTAGGGCCCAGCCCCGTACAATACACACACACACATATATATTTTGCTTATACTCTAGCCCTAGCTTGTATGTCTTCTTCTACAATAAAGATTTGATTGTACTTGAAATTGCAAACTATACCCTTAAAGTTTGGGGGTGATTAGATTTTACATCCTGAAGTTTCAGAATTTGGATTTTAGTCCCTGAAGTTTGGTGAGGTTTAGATTTTACATCCTGACGTTTCAAAATTTGGATTTTACCCCCTATATGTTAGGAGTGTTTAGATTTTACTCCCTAAAATTTTGAGTAGTTTGAATTTTACTTCCTAAAGTTTCAGAATTTAGGGGATAAAATCTAAGTTCTGAAATGTCAAGGTATAAAATCTAAATAATCTAAACTCTATGAGGTAAAATCTAAATTTTGAAATTTTAAGGTGTAAAATTTAAACACTCCCAAACTTTGGAGGTGTAATTTGCAATTTATCAAAAGAAAGAAAAAAAGAAAAAAGAGGTGGTTTTCACGCTTCTGTGCCTATGGTTTCTTCTTCTCTCTCAGTTTCTTCTTTCCCAAACTTTTCTCTTCCAAACCAACCACAAGAACCTAGAGCCATGACTATTAAACAAAACCCTAAGCGAAACCCAAAAAAGAAGAAACAGAATTGTTTTAGGGTATTTCTCCATTCTAGTTGCCTAACTGAAGAAACATAGTGCTTTAATTCCAGCCACCTAACAAGTATTTATCTGCCTGGTGACAATATTAGCCTAGAGGGTTGAGTTTGTCTAAAAGGTCCGTCTTTCTCCGACTAAATTGATTTGGGTGTTTTTTTATATGAGATTTGGGTATTGTTTGTTAACCTTGTTTTGAATTTTTTTAAAACAACCTTGTTTTAAAAGTTGATTTGGAATTTTCTCCTATTTGGCACTAACAGACACTTAGTGATAGACCATATTTTATTTATTTTTTTCTGATAGGGTCACTAGCCAAATTTGATTGCTTTGCCATCCTATCTCTTTTTTTTGGGTTCAACTCATCCCAACTCTTCTTCGGCATTCTTTGTTCATGCTCTTGTTAAATCATGCGTATAATATGCTTGATAAATTACCCCAATAATTGTGTTGAGTAAGGGACTTACTATTGTGCATTTTAAATTACTGGCTAGGGACATATGCTGATTCTATGTTTGACTATGTTGGGCCGGGACAGATAACACACAAAATTTTCAAACACAAGTATACATTTTAATTCTGTTGATATGATGGAGATGTATGATTAGTATGTCTTACAGGTTATATATTTATGTTTCTTTGAACCATTTTAGAGAGCTACTATTATGTTTCCTTGGATGGTTTTAATGATTTTTTCCCTCCCCGTTCGTGGTATCCATTCTACCCCATTGGATAGTTAGAGAACTAATGTGATGCAGTCTCTCTCATTATTTGAGTTCCATTGGTTATAATGTGTTACCTGCTGGTTTGTTGGTTGTAGGGAAAGAAAGTTCCAAGCTTCACTAGGACAAAGGCTGGGAGGTCTAAATAGGGCATTCTTTGTTGGTCTGAACAAAGTAATATGTCGACTACAAGAAAACAAGCAGATGAGGATTGCATTGTTATGGTGGAATGCATTTGTAATTATTGTAACTGTTATGATTTGGTGCAATAGGGCTAGAGTGGAACAATAAAAGATTTTGCCATAAGTTTAGCTAGTTTGGACCAAATTTATCACCATTTTAATGTTATTGTTATGGTTTGTAATGTGGCACTTCGTTCCTGAAATCTTAAATTATAACAATCCATGACTAAAGAAACAATGATCTCTAAACTTATGGATTGTTTCTTTAGTCATGGATTGTTACAATTTAAGATTAGCTTAAAACAGGTTAGGTTAAAGGTAGTCACTAGCAAAAAAAACAAAGCACGATAGAAGTTTCATAAAGTTAAATTAAATAATTACGATAGAAGTTTCATAAAATTAAATTAAATAATTATGTAATATGGTCATTCTATCGTACTCCCATTTTTTTGGGGGGGAGGGGGGTATGGTACCCACCTAAATCTAGATTTAGGTCTAAACCATTAAATTGGTGTTGTTTTGATCTTGAACATTATTTTAATTTGCGGGAATACTTGTTACTATAAACAAAGAAAAAAATCCCTACGAATTAGTCTCTGACTCTCTCTCTCTACGCTTCTGTCTCTTTGCCTCTCTACACTTCTTCTGCCTGAAGCTTCTTCTCTATCAACTTATTCTCTTCCAAAGTCATGACTACTACTAAACAAAACCCTAAGCAAGACCCACAAAAGAAGAAACAGAGTATTTCAATTCCAATCGCTCTCTTTTTTGGAGACGATGAGGTTTTAATGCTGAGTTCTTTAGTTTTAGTTATATGATAAATTCATATTTTGCAAGTCCAAGTTGTTCCTAAAAACAAAAATATTATAATATAGTATAAAAAATTTATAATAAATAATGAAACTTTCTTTTAATGTTTTGAAGACATCATCAATGATGAGGAAAATTTGGTTAGACTTGGACATGTTACCCCTAACAATATAGATGCAGAACCTTTGAAGAATGCTAAAGAAAAAGAAATAATTGAATCTTTGTCATCACAAGTTTCAATATGTGAAGATGGTCCAATACTCACTGAAAGGAGAAATACAAGTATTGAACCATTGTCTTGAGGTTCAGTAAATGCAGTCATCAGCAATTATTGAAACATTCAATCCAAAGGTAATTTATCATGAGGTTGCATGTTTATCCTCTTGGATGTTGGGCCTTTTCATTTTTAAGCATAAGTTTTCCTTTGATCATGTGATATGATGGGTCCTTCGCTATTTTATGGTGTCGGACATGGAAGCTACAATACTATCTTGAATGCCTTTTAGTTTCTTCTAAGTATTTTCTTAAACCCCTCTCTCTCTCTCTCTCTCTCTCTCTCTCTCTCTCTCTCTCTCTCTCTCTCTCTCTCTCTCTCTCTCTCTCTCTCTCTCTCTCTCTTAGACTGAGATATTTAGAACAAATGTAATTGTACCACAATTGTGTTTGTTTGGTAGGTGAAATGGAGTACAAAATTTACTAACATCTGTCATGTGTTCTTATAATCCATGTGTTGTATTTAGTGTGCAGATAAGGAAGCTCTCAATCTTCTACGGTGGCTAGTCACATCTTAGGCTGTTGAAGATATAAATTATGAGTCCTTTGTTGCCTCCCATTGATAAGGTGCTCGGGAAGGCGAAAATGGATTATAAGAGCAAGTCTCAGGAGCGTCAAGACTTTCTTGATTCAGTTGTTGACTTGATTGACTTTAAGGGCTTGAGAATCTTGCGGGCACAAATTCCCTAACTGACTCAATGGATCTACAAAATCAGAATTGTGTTCGTGGAAAACATGGAGGGGATTTTGTTTTATCTGGGCTTGACAGCTCAGAATCCGTAGTCAGCAACACTCATGAAAAATGTACAGAACTAATTGGCATGACCTTTTGCAAGGAACCCCCCATTGCAAACTAGACAGATGGGGCATCTGAAATTGCTTCAGTTACACTTACCATCTTTAATTTTGACAGATCATCAGGTATCACCTTTTATTTATAGATTGCATGCAATTTCTCCAAATTTTTTTCTTATTGATCCTTTGGTAGAGAGGAGAAGAAGAAGAAGAAGAAGAAGCTCATTTTCTACTTTTTATGTTTTTTTTTGGGGTGTAGGGGAGAGAGGGGGGGGGGGGGAGGGTTGGTGGTGATTGATCTCATCTTGTAGTGCATGTTTTGATAATATGTTTGACCAACTTTAGTCTTTTTCTTATTAGGGAAAATTTTGGACGATATTCTCCTTTTCTTTGATGAGGACTGTCAGGAAGCAAAAGTCATGGACATTCATGCTAGAATTGGTGGCTCTGATTTCAATCAGTTTGTCTTGGGCATTCTTACTCACTGTCAAAATGTTGGCTCTTACTTGTACGTCTTAACACCAATATTATCACCTCCTTTTACAGATAGTGTATACAGATGACTATCCTGTGATGACAAAGGTTACCTAGAACTAGTAATTTAAAAAAAAAAAAAAAATTTATCTGTTAAAGACTTTAATTAAATGTATTCACTTCCAATTATTTATTCTTCAAAATTTCCAATGTATTACCTTTTGGTTTTGGATTTTCAGGTGCTTCTCATGGGAACAATGTAGCATCAGTGAAGCCATAACTTTTGAAAGGAAGTATTATTTATGTGATTTATATGATTTCTAAACTATCTATTGAGTTTCATATGTCCCCTGTAAACAGAGCAACCAACCTCCTAACATCACTCAAAATTCCAAATATCAAGTTGTTCTAATTTTCATCAAAGTAGGAGCGAATTATTGTATCACTCCCCACCCTTCGGGGCCAAAAAAAAGTAGAAGAAGAAAATACAACCAAAGCTCTCTTCACTCTTCAGCTTTTTCTCCTTCTTAGGTTCATTAATTTGTTGTTAATTCAATGATAATTATAAATGGTAAGGCACTTTCCGAAGTTTCAGTGAGATTAGGGGTTTGCTTGCTCAGTTCTAAACTTTAGGAAGATATTGTAACTTTAGGGTGAATGTTTGCAAGCTACCCATGTTATTTTGTGGGAAGAATAACATTTGCATTTGCAAATGAGAAACTTCTTATCTATTCTATGACACTTTGCTGGTTCAGCTAGAAGTTTGATTAGTTCACAAAGTTCTTTGCTTAATCATTGTGAGAAGACATAAAGCTTTTTCCCTGATGATTCCAACAATGATATGCCCGAATCTGGTTCTGGATCTCATGTAAAACCTATATTGGAGCATTTGTATAATGAAAACCCCAGAAACCCCCAGAAACCTTAATGCAGAAAGGAGTGCATTTGGTGATGGGGTGATAGCAATAATCCAAGGTGGACGAGGCATTGCTTAATAAATATCATGCACTAATTCCTCACAAGACATGTCTCAGATTTCAGGACCTCACAGTAAATCAAAGCCTACTCCACTTAGTCAAAGTAGGTTATAGGACCCTGCAGGCATTGGTGGTGGACAACAATTGACATGGTTACGTGTAGAGGTATTAGACTACTTTTTTTTATGTTTGATATTTTTGCAAAACCAAATGTACTTTTTAAAATTATTTTCAAAAGATATGTTATCTCAAACCTAAATTCCCATGGCTATTTTTGTTTTTTGCTTTATGTTTTTTGGAGAACATTCCTATGGGTTTGTATGCTTAATGTTTTCCATGATTATTCAAAATACTCTTCCATATTTCTGTACCCATAAATATTTACAATATGATTTTGATATACTTTGCATTTGAAGGTTGTTCTTTTTAAGTAAGGAATTCGTACTTTCTCATACTTAGCACTTGGAAATTCAGTCGTTATGATGATAAATATTAGAGTTTATCCGGAATCAGCTTAGTTTGTATTGGTATAGCACCATCCTACCTTTGCCAATGTCAACACTGTCAAGTCAACTTGATAGTATTTCAAGATCAGGGAGAGTTAGAGAGAAAATCTTTGGCTTCTTGGTCTTTTCTAGGAATATGATAGATTGATAGTAAATTTTCTTTTCCTTCTGAAGTTGTTTAGTGATGAATTCACTACCTCTAATTTTAAACTAGTAGTTTCTTATCAAATTATGTATTGTCAAATATTTAGGAATTAGTTGTTTTTATTTTTTATTTTTATTTTTATTTTTTATAATTGGTATAACTTATGTGTATCATTGGGATAAGAAAATTTTCAATACCTGCTTATAAAATTAATCATGGTCTCTCTCTTTCCTTGGGGAATTTATTGGATTATGAATCCATTGTGGTATGTCTTGGTATACTGAGACTTATATTGTAGGAGGAGATTAGTGATTATTCATATTATTAAAAATCATTTCTTCCCACTTTTGTTGCTTTCTAGAACTAGATAATTAGAATTCGAACTTTATTTATGCTTGTCATTACTTTTGGATAAAATTATCTATCAATAAATTCTCTCTTAAAATTTTATAATTCAAGTAGAATCTAGAGGAGATCTCAATTTTTCTTTCCATTGCTAGTTTTGTGTTGAGTGTGACTTGATGTTTTAAAACTTTTTCTAATGTGAGCGCAATTGCTGATGAGTATGGCCTGGAAGTGGAAAAATCTACTCATATGTGAATGTCACTTTTATTTTGTTACTATTAGGTGAAATTGAGAATGGGGGGTGACCATGTGAATGTCACATGGCCACTAAAGGCACTTAAGGGTAATGCCTATGGCCTTACCCTTAAGGAAAATAAAAGTTTTTCCTAAATATTGGTGAAAGTTGGGTGGGTGTTGGTGCATTTCAGACAATCATCTTCATGTTTATTGCAATGGACAGAAATATCGAGAAAGAAGAATTTTTTTATTTTTTATTTATAAATATTGGAAAGAGATAAGAAGATAACTTCTAACACCACAACAAAGTGTGTTTTGTTTGTTGCTTCTCTTTAATTTGAAGGCTAGGGGTTGGGGTTGCTTTAGCTTGGTATCTTCCCTCTTATTCTTTTGATGAAGATCAATTTTCTTCCTCTCCTTTCAATTCCTTTTCTTTGGCTTACTAAAATTATTATCTATTTGTAAAAGAAGGGGAAAAGTGGGCAATGCTACTTTCTTATGTATCACCCTGCTTGAATGTCACTTATATAACATTCATGGTACTGTGTGTGTACACTTGTGATTTTTACTAGTTGGTCGCTTTTTTAGTTGGTCACTTTTGGTTTTTGAGTTACATTTAGGTGGGCGGGCTATTCTTACACATTTTTTAATCTCTTATATTCATAACATTTTGTAATATAAAATTGGAATAACCTGTTCAAACGTTGTGTTGTGAACCTGACTATGTATGTCGCTGGCTCTTGGAATGTTACAGTTGGTTTGGACAACTTTGAGGCCTATGCCATAAATATTGTTTGATGCCTTCATTATTTTCTCTGTTATGGAAGATCACTATTTCTAATTGCTTTTCATAATTTTCATTTATTTATAGGACTCTAGATGGAATATCTAGTTGCAAGATGTTGGTTTTCTCTGAGGAGAAGTACATGTTGAGTCACTTTATGAAGATTGTCTGTTCATCTGACCCAGAAATAATAATGGGTTGGGATATTCAAGGTGGTTCTCTTGGTTTTTTGGTAAAAAAGGCTTCAGTTTCCACTTTTGAGGGAAACTTGGGATTATGTGACTCTCTATTGTTAAAAAAATGTGGAAATATTGAGCCACCAACTTATGAAACAAGGCAAGAATGATTAATAGTAGAAAGATTTGATTGGAAAGTGATTGTGATAGGATATGCTTGTGGATTGATAATTGGACTAGTTATTGGGTATTTCGCCACCTCAAGAAGGACAAATTGGTTTGAGAAATTTGGAGTGCACTTATGTAGGTGATGATGAGGACAAGTAGAGGCACTTATTCTAGATTTACTTACAGTGATTGTAATAATTATATTTATTTGCGTAATAATACAAGCCTTATTGAGTATAATGAAATAATTTTAGTGATTGATGCAAATATACAATTATATGTAAGTGTACAATAAATAACATAAACTTGCACACTATTATTAATGATTGCCACACGCAAGTCCCTTTTTTTTCTCAAAAAATATATATGTGTGTGTGTGTATAGCATTCAAGACTGTCACCATAGTATAATACAAATCACTAAATCATTTCTACAAATAAGGAAATAAGCTACAACGAACAATCTTGAGTGGTGAACGTTGTTAGAATCTTAGCATATTGTATATGCTAAGCCTTCAATTTGAATCCCTCTATTTTTATCCCACCAGGTCTTGTCTTCCTAACCTTATCCTTGTTATTCAATTCCAAGAAGATGGGTAAATTACAATAACTTCTAGAATAAATCTAAAAATTGTATTCTTAAGTACACCAAAATGGACCAAAGTTGGTTGAAATAGACTAAAGTTGATCGAAATGAACCAAAATGGACCAAAGTGAGCTGATATTGACTAAATTGGACCAAAGTAGACCAAATGGACCAAAATGGACTAAATTAGGCCGAATTGGATTGAATAGACTAAAGTGGACCAAATAGATCGAAATGGACCAACATGTGCCAAATTATACCAACATGGACTGAAGTAGAGAAGAATGTATTGAATGTCAAACCGTGATTAGTAAACATAACTCACAAAATTAATAATAATTAGGGTAAATTACAAATTTGGATCCTAACCTTTAGCATTTTGTCAAAATGGTCCCTACTATTAAGTAATGGATGAAAAATGCTAACGTGCACAATAGCCAAAAATGAGGAAGGTGTTAGCATGGAGGCAAGAAATGAGGGTATCATAAGAAACGTTAAGGAGAGGAGATTCAGGAGTCAGGTGATTAGGTCAAAGATGCAAAAGGAGACTACTCTATAGTTTAGGGTATAGAGAAGTGCATGGGAGATAAATTGTTTTTTAAGCACTGTTTACTCAAGGAGAACGAGACTATATGTCTCAGAATTACAAGCAAGATCAATATTAAAATTTTGTTCGCCCCTTAATGCTCTTAAAAAAAAATTGGTCTAATAGTTATAGAGATATAACTTTATTCTTCCCAATTCTATTTTTATTGTAAAATTTGCTCTTATATTTGTTAAAAATTTGATAAAATTTGGCACCAAACATGTTTGAATCTATCTTTTTTAACCTGTTATGTGGTGATTAATAAGTTATTGACTCATTAAAAAAAATATTGTCACTAAAAATACACATGAAATGTCTCTTTAGTTGTCACATAATGGGTTAGAGTGTGTGTATATATATAACTTATCAAATAAAAAAGTGTTTATACTTTTCTATAACATTTTTTACAAATGGTTGAGGTAGTAAAATTTTATTACTTTGCATTTGGAGCCATCATTTACATCACATTTTTACTTATTAATAACCACTCACCACATTAATAATTTATAAAAAAAAGTTTGTAATTCTAGCTTTTTTCTCATTTTAAATGCAAAATCTAGAATCTAAAGCAAAATAAACAAGCCCAAAAAAATTATTCAACAACAAAAATGACCAATAGTAAAGATAAAAACAATTAAACTTAATCAACCAATTTTACTCAAAACAAATAACCTGACCCTTTAAAAAATTTTAAACAAAATAATTTTGTCCATACTTGGATGCACAAAAAAAAAAAAAAAAAATCATTAGTTGTTAAGCAATTGAGCCGGAAGCTAGAGCTGCCACATGCAACCAATAGCAAGGTTGTCCCCTCTTAACTTCAAGTCCTGCCTCCGTCCCTAAGGGGTTGTCTTGATATATATTAGTGCCACAACTTGACCTTCAAACAAAAAATCTTAGCTCCGCCCCTAACTTTATAACAACTTCTAGAATAATCTAAAAATAGTATTTTTCATTTTTTTTTTGAAAAAAGATAGTATTTTTCATATTAAATTCTCCTGTAGAATGATCTTAAAAAAAAAAAAAAAAAAAAAAACCTTTCTAACCAGATTGATTATATAATAAGAAATTAATTTTTTTTTTTTTTTGAGAAATCAAATAAGAATAATAATCACACAAGGTTAAAGTGTCATTTTCAAATATAGAAGGGGATTCTTTTGACATTTCCTAAAATCTCATAAGGTATTAGTGTAATTTACTATTAAACAAAATATTCTAACAGAGTAACAATGGACTATCCAGAATTTTTTTTTTTTTTTTTGATAACTGGACTATCCAGAATTTAACAAAAGAAGTGGGGGGAAAATTGCTATATTGACATTCTCTGGGATTACAATTCTGCAATAGTGTGCCACAGAAGCTTTCAAAGTTACTTATAAATTTTCAATTTCCCTCGAAACTCCCAAAATTCAAAACCTTCCCTCTTTCTTCCTATTCCATTCCCAGAAGCAAAATTTCATGGCATTCCCGTAAATTCGAAGCCAATCAATGGCAGATTCGCAGTCGGATTCACACGCCTTAAGTGTTCGGATCGTCTCCATCGATCACTACATGGCTCCGCCGACCCATGGCCTCGATGTCTCTTACAGTTCCTTCCAAGGTACTCTCTGCTTTCACTCTCAAACGACGCCGTTTAATTCCTTCTTCTTTTTTTTCCTTGTTTTTCGTAATATTTTTTAAATGTTTGATTTTAGAAATAGAATTCTCAATTGAAAAGAAAGTGAAACTCATTTCACAATTTTCGAAATATATATTATGAAATTACTTTTTTTTGGGGGCAAAAATACAATTACCAAGTTGAAATTTTGTCAGCTTTTACAAAACTATCATTTTAGTTTCTCTGTCCATTGTTACCTGTTGCAATTGCAAAACGTGTTTTTAAAGCTCAAGATGCTGTTTGCGACAGCAACTTCTGGTATCGTTTTTCACAAATGCTCATTTTAAACCCAAAACAGCGTTTCGCATCCTAAAATGACAACTTAAACGGGATAATATATATATATATCACAAAATTAATTCTAGGGGTGTAATTGTATTTTTTCACCTTTTTGTTTTTAAAATGAATTTATTCTTAAACTTACTATTAGAGATGTTATGGGAAAAAAAAGGTTTAAATTTATTGTCCCTGCATTTACTTGTAGAGCAAGCATAAAAATTTTAGTCTAGGGTTAACCTAAAATTGGGTTCTCTAGTATATAAGCTTTACATTGGCTTCTTCATTCCGTTAAGTTGAATAAACAAGATGTAGTCGTCAAGGGCGAGGCCAAACTACGTTAAATTCTTGCTTCCGCTTTTTCCCTTTTTTTTTTTCTTCCAATCGCTTGACAACTTGAACACTTACTATTGTAAAGAGAGTAAGATTTGGTTTTTTCAAATTTTGATATACCTAAAAAGTCCTTGTTAAATAGTTAGAAACAGACGGGTAATATTAAAATATTTAAAACTGCACAGATTGTAGGTATAATAGAATTTTACTTAATTATTTTTATTATTAAAAAAAAGTCTTTGAGAATCCGTGAAGACTCTTGCACACTTTGCTGTGGTGACAAAATGTTCAAGTTAAAATGTAGTTATTTATTTTTCCAGGGAACCAAACATAGAGCTAGGAAAATGGTATTCATAGAAATGTACATTGTGTGTTAAGTGGTTTTTGAATTCTTGAAGGTGGCAAAGTGAATGAGGTTCCTGTAATAAGAATATATGGTTCTACGCCGGCTGGTCAGAAGACTGGCTTGCACGTCCATGGGGTAAGATCATTCCTGTTTTTCTGGCTTCTTATTGAATGTTATCAAAAGCTTGGATTCATCAATTTTCCTTGAATGCAGTAGTTTAAATAGGCATATCAAAGTTTATGAAGTTATATATTTCTCCTTTTGGTTATGTTGAGAAAATGGAGGGAAAATTAGGACACGCATTTTCTTCTTAAATATCAAAATTTAAGTCCTGCCTACTTTGAAGTGAAATTTGGTGGGACTTAAAGGATATTCCAAATCCACCTTTCATTTTTTTCTCTCTTTTCAATTGCACATTGAAAAAATTTATTTCTAAAAAATTATCTTCTTTTCTATTTTTTGGTGGTGAATCAACATTGTGCTAAAGGCGAGTCCCAAGGGTTTTTCTTTAAAAAGGTTCCCTACGTTATCAAGAAAAAAAATGTTTGAAATAACAGATACTACATGCTATGTAAAGCAATAATTCATGTATAGAGTACTTTAAGCATATGAAAAGTGTTTGAAAATTACTCTTCCTTTCTTTCTTTATTAGTACATTGTTATTCTTGACTAAATTATCCATATTTTTTGCAGGTATTACCCTATTTATGTGTGCCTTGTGCAGATATATCGCTTCAACCACATGAGGAAGGTAGATAATATTTTTTGAATTAAGCCAATGGAATAAAAATTGGATTTATGTAGCCGCTCCTAGTTAGTTAGGGTCAATTTTTTTTTAGTTGATATTGTGAATTTGTGCTATATATATATATATATATATTTTTTTTTTTAAAATTTATCTCTTAATTTCATTTTGGATGTGATATCTTCTTCCATCCTAATGTGAAATTAAGTTTGTCTGTCCTGATGTTAAGATGTGCTGTGATTTTTGCTGTCTACTTTTCTGCTCTATATATGCTTTAGATATGATTCCTATTTAAAATTTCTGAGTTTATCCTTTTTCTTGTTAGTATGCATAGGTGATGCATACACACATGCTATTTCTCTTGCTCTTGAGAAAGCTTTGAAGGTATGCTTGGTTGCAACAGGTTTTGTTCTAACCTCTGTGTTGTTTGTTAATTGGTGTTTCTGCAATTTGTCCTTTGCATTGCTGATCCTGCAGGCATCATATGTTTTTGCTTTGGTTTGAACTCTTACAACTTAAAGGTAATGCTCGTTCAAAGTGACAGCATGTACATGGTTGCAGCCTTGTATGAGCAAGGAAATTTTATGGTTACCATTCATCTGAAGAGCTTTTTGTGAAAATACATCTGTATCCAAACATTATACTATCTTTCTTAGAGTTCTCTTATATTCATATAATAGTCTAAGAGTATGTTTATTGAACACCTTGACAAAGATATAGCTATTATCCGCATGATGTCTCCCGTGCTACCAAACTTCTTTTGGTACACTTCTTGAACCTTTGACTGATGCTCAATTGTTTTTTGGAATCCTTTTGTGGTTTGTATTTTTTTTTTTAAATTAAAAAAAACTACTTTATCTTTGCTTGCTTACTTAGTTGAGCCTTTTTCCTTTGCCTTGGCTATTTCTTGTCAATTTCTTTTTTTGATAAGTTCTATATGGTATTTTCTTCTTATGTACTTTACTGAGATTCCTTTACTTATAAGCTCTATTTGTTTCAATGGAAAACTTTGTGTAAAGATAGTTTTCCTTTGTTTTCCAGTGTTTGGTAGCATCAGAAAAAAATGATTAAAAGGAAAACTATTTTTGTTAAACAAAAAAGAATGACTTATTTTTAGAGATTCTTTTCAACTAATTGGAAAACAACTCTATCTCACAACAAGCTAAATAAAATAAATTAGGAGATTGTTTTTCAACTCATTTTAAATTGTTACCAAACATAAGAAAATGAGATTGTTTTATAGAAAATACTTTTTGGAAAATGACTCATTTTCTAGAAAATATTATCACGGAAATGAACAGAGTGATAATTTATAATTGTACATTTAAGGTTTGTGTTTTAGATGATTTTTCATCAAAGCATATAGGATGCCATCCTTTATGGTTAATGTGCATGATTTGGAGTACTTTCAAAAATAATTTCTTTAAGAGTGATGTACATTAATCAATGCCCTCCTTTCAAATGTTGTGACCAATTGGTTGGAATTTGCTGTGACTTTTGCAAGTTAGATTAAGAGAATTATTGTTTGTAAAAGTTTTTGGGCCCGTTTGGTACGTGTGTTTAAATAATAGTTTTCATTTTTTTTTGGAAATACGTGTGAGTGAAAAAGTATGTGGAAATGCGTGTAATATTGTTTAAAAACTGAAAACATGTGTTTAAAATGATGTACCAAACAGCCCCTTTGTCGCCCAAGCATTTACGTTTTTTAGTCAGGTGATCTCTAGCAATATCTCTGTTTAGTGTTCAGCATACAAATGCATCACTTATTTTATTGTTTGTAGACATTGCATGGACATTGTCACCTATGTTTGTTTAAGCTTTTTTTATGGCCTCTAAATTTTGATTAAAGGTGAATTTTGTTTAGATTCATCGTTTTATTTTCTTTTTGCAGATGTGTTAGAATGCCTGCTTTTTAAAATAGTAATACTTTCTTTTCAGGGTGGTACAGTTCTTGATGGAAGTTTACAGCCCTATGAATCGCATATTCCCTTTATTCTCCAGTTTCTGGTAAATGCTTCCCTATGTTTGAATCATTGATTTAATTTTGTTTTTGGGGGCTGTCTAATAAAATTGAAAACTGTGGTGCCAAAATGATTCTTAGTTTGTAAGATACTTACAATATCGTTATTTTATGTTGAGGAATGCTAACATAGTCACCCACTAGGCAATTGGCAATGAGGTGCCGGTGGGTTGGCAACATGTGTACTCTTGGGAACCACTATTTTTGTGCTCCTCATAAGACATTTATGAGGTGGGTCCCATTGTGATGCATTTTTCTGACTCACAATTAATATTCATTCTTGTGCAATGTTAACATACTTTAATTCAATTTTTGTATTGTTTTACATTTTATGAGATCTAAGCTTTTCTATTTGTCAGATTGATTATAACTTGTACGGGATGGGCCATATGCATTTATCAAAGATGAAGTTCCGTCATCCAATACCAGACACTTTCTCACCAAGGAAATCTAATCATATTGGTTTGCATAAACAGCATATGGATAAGTTGACCTGCATGCCTACTGATTTCCAGGTTATCTTTTTCTCTCTTTTCTGCTCCAAATGCTTTTGGGATGAATGTAAATGTTTGTCTGCCATAATTATGTGATAATCATTAATGATGTGTGAATTTACCATTAGGCAGACCCAAGTTGTGATGCATCGTTTAGTTCACCAATTTGGATATCGTCGACAATTCTAGCTGATTGGATATGGCAATTGCCTAGAGAGTTTGAGGCTTCCTCACGCCAGGATATTTATTGCAATAAACGTCGAAGTGTCTGTGAACTTGAGGGGGATGCTTCCATAGATGGTTTGTTTGACTTTTGCAGTTATATCACATTAGTTTTTTAAGATTCTCTTTATAGTTTAATGTGAGAATTGTTCTTTTGGGTTTTGCAGACGTTCTTAACCAGCAGTTTAAAAATTATTCATCCCTCTCACAAACCCGTTCAGAAGTGAAAATGGTTCAGTCACTTGTGCCAATATGGGAGGTCTGTTTTAGTCACATCCATTTTCTTCCTTTTGAGGGTGATCCCAAGAAGCAGATTTTGACTTACACTGAGGCAGTGAGGACAATTGATCCTATGAAAGCTGTGGGGAAACCTCATACATTGTGGGTTAACTTTGCTAGGCTTTATGAGAAGCACAGTGATCTTGTCAATGCCAGAGTTATATTCGATAAAGCAGTTCAAGTCAACTACAAGGCTGTGGATCATCTCGCTAGTGTTTGGTGTGAGTGGGCAGAGATGGAATTGAGGCATCAAAATTTCAAAGAAGCATTAGAGTTGATGAGGCGAGCCACAGCAGAGCCGTCAGTGGAGGTCAAACAAAAAGGTGATTCTAACCCTTATCTAATGTTTCGTTCCTTTTGTTACTGTATATTTCATGTTTTGTAGTTATTGATAGAGCAGGCAATTGTTTTTGGGCTTATATATTATTGCTTTGGGTCTATTTAAGTTTATTGGGCATTTAGAGTTAAGTTTTTGGACCAATTTAACATTGGTGTGGTTATTTTGGGTCCATGTTTTTAGTCCATAAAATCATGATGACTCTTGATTCTCCTGATTTTACGATCCTATAAACATACCATTTTTGTGATGGTTTGAATCTTATAAATGATTTTAGCTTGTAGGGGTTCCAAGTGATAGCCCAATCATAATGGCATTCTTTGTTGTGCCCCATGTCTGTGGTTCGAAGTTCAAACCCTCTCTTCCCCACTATCTACCTATCAAGAGAAAGGATTTTCGATTTTATGATCCCAATTTTAACAACCATGCTTACATTCTATATTGGTGATTTCATCCAACACTTTTAAAGTTCGCACTTCAAGAGAAAAGAAAAGAAAAGAAAACAATTGTAGTCGCAGGGTATTGTGGAACCTAACTAATATTTGAGCTTGTTTGTTTTTATTTGCAGTGGCTGCTAATGGGAATGAACCAGTGCAGATTAAGCTCTACAGATCCTTGAAACTCTGGACCTTCTATGTTGACTTAGAAGAGAGCCTGGGTACCTTGGAGTCCACAAGGATAGTGTATGAGTGGATATGGGATCTAAGAATAGCCACGCCTCAAATTATTCTCAATTATGCATTTCTGTTGGAGGTATGGGCTTTCCACCAATGGTTCTGCTGTTATGTTCCTTTAGTTTTTAGTTTTTACTTTTAGTGGTTTCAATCAATTAACAAAATTTTGCTGTTAATGTGTAGAGGAACATAAATACTTTGAAGATGCATTCAAGGTATATGAAAGAGGTGTGAAGATTTTTAAGTATCCACATGTAATGGGTCACATACCTCTCAAAGTTCGTAAAGAGATATGGAAAGGCAAAACTAGAACAGGCAAGAGAGCTGTTTGAGCATGCTGTTGAAATGGTATGCACCTATTATGAGTTCAGATTAGGTTTATTCTGGTAAATATTTATGGTGGGGTGTTGAACTGAGTTTATGATCATGTCTGTATTCAATTACCAATTTGCTAAATAATGATGATGGGCTGGAGGAATAAAGTTGGATCAAGAGCAAAAATGTGGGAGCAGAGGGGTTAGTTATGATCATCAAAATAATTACATCTTATTGGCTTTAAGTTATTTTGAAATGCTTATAGGGATTCTTTTAAGTAATGTAGACTGCATCACATCCATTTATTAGAAGGATTTGCTTTTAATAAATGCAATATTAGTTTTGAGTTAGGGGAGTTAATCTAGCTCATAGTGGGTTTGGATCTATAACAAAAATTTACAGGTGCATTTTTAATGCTTTTTCTTTTTCAGAGTCAAGAAAAAGATTAAAATACTAGATGTTGTGAAAAAATATCTTACCTTGGATTTATGTATAACAATACCTGTTTTGAGGAGTTGTTTAAATATGGATTATATATTCTTTCTTGTTGCCACTTTTGGATTATTCCTCCTGGATCACTGATGTTATGCCTATTATATACTGAGTAGTGAATTTAGTTTATATTATTTTGAATGGTTCTAAAATGTGGTCTATCACAATTAATGTTATTAACATTGTTTGATTCTGACCTTCATCATGTTCTTTTCTCTTGAATATCAGGCGCCTGCTGATGCAGTAAAGCCTTTGTATCTTCAATATGCAAAACTGGAGGAGGATTATGGTCTGGCCAAGCGAGCTATGAAGGTCTATGATCAAGCAACTAAGGCTGTTCCAAACAATGAGAAATTGTGCATGTATGAAATTTATATTGCTCGAGCGGCAGAAATTTTTGGTGTCCCAAAAACTTGGGAAATATATAAGCAAGCAATAGAATCCGGTCTTCTAGACAAAGATGCGAAGACCATGTGCTTGAAGTATGCTGAGCTTGAGAAGAGTCTAGGAGAAATTGATCGTGCTCGTGCAATATATGTATTTGTGTCTCAATTTGCAGATCCGCGATCTGATGTGGATTTCTGGAATAAGTGGCATGAGTTTGAGGTGCAACATGGAAATGAAGACACTTTCAGAGAAATGCTTCAAACTAAAAGAAGTGTTTCTGCAAGCTATAGCCAGGTAATTCAATTATTGTTAATTCCCTTCACCCCACCCCATTTTACCTGCACTAGTAGTGGCTTCAAATAGTGTTAGTTTTACTAATATTCCTATTCACAAACAATATCACAAAATGAATTTTTCTCTAGACGCACACTTACCACTAGTCATAAATTGGATGAAATTCCTAGCAACAATCTATAACTAATGTCAGTAGACTTAGGAATAGCTTTTCGATGGGGTAGTTACTGCATTGTGTTAGGAAATGGATAGATCTTCTGATTTAGCTCATCATTTCTTTGGTATAATTAATTCATCCAGAGTCCTCTTTTCTTTTTACTGAAACATTCTTATTAGTTTAAAGAGGAAGTTGAAAGGGCAGAGAGAGGATGGGAGGCAAGAGACATGTTCAATTTACACACAAAAACACTCATCATTTTTAATTCTCACTTTGATCGTTTTTGCAGACACACTATATCTTGCCGGAGTATCTGATGCAAAAGGATCAGAGATTGAACCTTGATGATGCAAGAGACAAATTGAAACAGGCTGGGGTTGCTGAAGATGAAATGGCTGCTCTCGAAAGGCAGTTAGTTCCTGTGGTTGACAATGGTGCTGCTAAAGATAAGAACAGAAGAGTTGGCTTTGTCAGTGCAGGTGTGGAATCACAATCTGAAGGAGGTATAAAAGTTACTGCAAATCATGAAGACATTGAGCTACCAGAAGAAAGTGATTCAGATGATGATGACAAGGTTGAAATAGCCCAAAAAGACGTTCCTTCAGCTGTTTTTGGAGGCTTGGTTCGTAAGAGAGATGAGGCCGACAATGATGCAGAAGCACAAGATGTCACTGCTACTAAAGAGAAGGATAGTGACAACCGCCTTCGTGCCCTAGAGAGAATAAAGAGACTAAAGAAAGCGTGATTATTTATGGCCAGAAGGAATCAGTCTGCATTTAAAAAATTTGTAGCTTTAGTACTAAACTCCAATTTTATACTTGAGCCGTCCCTTAAAGAAAAATTAGCTGTTATCATCATGGATGAAATGTTTTTCTTGAAATTAGGGGGATGAGAATTGATGGGTGAACAACTTGTCAAAGAAAAGAAATTAGGGCTAGAAATACTTCCTCTTAACTTTTGTCAAGCAGATTTTAGTCTAAAATCTAGTAAACATGACATTTTCATCAATTTATTGGAAGTGTTTGTTAGTGAGACTTACAAAATAAGCTAGTCAATTCAACTCCACCTAGCTATCATAAGTTTACAACATGATTTATATTTTCTTATTTTATGCTCTCTTTGATAATTAGTCCTTAATATGATGTAGAGTTCTTTTTATTTTATTTTATTTTTTAATTTTTAGATTTAGTAGGAAAACCAAGATGAGATGTGGTGTTGACATGGAACCATGGGCATTAGAATGCCACGTATTAGAGTTTGAGAGGGAATTTTCTTTCTTACTAATTCTCATTAAGAAATGAATAATGAGTGGTTTTTTGCTCACCTAGAGGGCATTATAGAATTTAGAATCAATCAACACATTTTCAAGTTTTTAACTAGTAAATGCTAATTTATATTTATATCTATATATATATCTAAAAGCAGAAATGTAACATTTATTGTTGTTATGCTCATGTTGTGTCACTTCATCCGTCATGTCATTGGCCACATAATCATTCCTTTTCTTTTATATTTTTTATACATCCATCTTGGGCGTTAGTTGTCCAATTTAATCAAGCTCCATGGACATAGACAAACATAGAGAATAAAATCTAGACTTGAGACCTTCAATTTAATCAAGCTCCTTAGACATAGAGAACAAACACATCTGAAAATAATTGATATGTAGGGAAAAAAAAATCTTAAAAAAAAAAAAAAAAACCTTTTTCAATTCAGTAAATTGACACCATATAGTAGGAAACAGATTAACACCTTCACAACTGTGTACGGAAAGAAATTCAAGTCAATGCTACTGATAGCTCTTACGATTAAATTATATCACTCCTTCCAATTCCAAATAATATATTGACAGCCCCTGAATTGAAATCCAATTATTTGCAAACCACAACAAATAAAACAAAAATTTAAGATAAACATCCAATTACCTTGGTCCTTCCAAATTGGCACCCACTATTTGCTTTTTATTCTGTATTTTTATTGGGCTCTTTGTTCGTTGGAGTGTGATTAACGTAAATTTGCTTATATATTTACACGTTTATTTTTGTGTGCGTGATTTTCCTGAATATTTGTTTTTATTAGCAAAACGAGCCTGACTTGGGGATATTGTAGATAATGTGATTATACCTACGTATTCATTGTGGTGCATGGAGTATTGTAGGATTTGAATGTAGCACATTATCTTTATACGTAATGCATATTGTATTATATGTTTTACAAAACCTTTCAAAATTAAAATTCATTAGATGTTAGCCAAGTTTAACAAGAAAAGTAGTTGATTATTCTTGAATATAAGACATTTATGAGTTGGAATCACTTATCTTGTTCAACATGAGAAAGGTTATTAGAAATTTAAACAAAAAATTACGTATAGGCTATTTTATTTATAAGAAAATTTATAATTAAAAAAAAGAAAAAAGAACTGGTATAAGGAATTATTATATGAAGTTATTACGTCCAATATTCCTCTCTTAACGTTGCAGATGTTAGATACGCATCTATGAATCTCACTTAATCAAAGAGAGATGGAACAATTGAATGAGATATCACTTCCTTTGGGTCTAGATGGAGGAGGAATGAATACTAGTAGTGGGTTTGTGGTAGAAATTATTCTTCACAATCCTTTCAGGAGCAAGAATGCCAGAGGAATAAAGGGCAATTCCCCAAAACAGGTCCCATGGAGATCCGAGTTAGCCACTATTGCCGAAACTCTTACCCAAGGCAACAAGCATGGTTTGTCCTTTGGTGGATACTTAGGGGACCACAGGCAACCGATTTCCTTTTTTGTCCCGAGATGCCACCAGCCCACAACCATCATATTTGCCTTGGGAAACACCCTAAAAAGATAAGAATCACAAAGGCATTAATGAAATGTTCTTTACTTAGTCTTTTCCACATTAAATGCATATAGATTAGCTTGAACAGTGCAAGCACTGCCAAAAGTCCTATTTCATGATAGAAGGGGGCAGAACAGAAGAGTAATGTGACAAGTATCTTGAAAATCCAGCTAGAAACAAGCCACCTAGGGAGATAGGGGAAGGAAAAATGTCTATAAAAGGGGAGGAGGGTGCAACAGAGAAGAGGTAGAGAGATATTAAGAGAAACATCTAGGAAAGAACAAGAAAGAAAATATTGCTCCAGTTGAAGAGATAATAATTTTTTAGCTTTCTATGCAACTCTTTGTATCTCAGGAGAGCAGTTTATATATCAAAGGATAATCTTGTCATCCCCCCTTTCTTCTTAATAGTTGTTTAGATCTCTCATTGTGGAAATTCTACCTTGTATTTTTTATAAATAAATTGTGTATGTCAGTTACTTAGTCATTGTACTCAGCTACGGTGTTTGTTTTTTGACCCCCACCGTAAGCATACATAAGAATACCATTATATGAAAGGAGGTTGTTATAAGGATTAAAATCTTCTAGTCTACTTTCTCAAAAAAAAAAAAAAAAAAAAAAAAAAAAAAAAAAATCTTCTAGTCTAGAGTTATTGGAGTAACTCTATTATTATGATTAAAATCTTATCCAATACATTTTGAAATGAGTGAATTATTAGTATATACTTCATAGTTAATATTAAAGAAACATTGACAATCATTAATTTAATATTTATTTAAATCATAGACCTGGAACACCACAAAAAGATGCTATTATTGTTGAGCTATTAGCCTGTTACTTAAATCTTTATTTGGAAATCTAGTTGAAATTACCCCAAGTTTTAAGAGTGTAAAATTCAAAATAAACCCTTAAAATTTATGGTAATTTTAATTTTTCCTTTAAAATTTGATAATTTAGATCCTCCCATCCATGCATCATGATGAGGTGTCTACTAAGCACCACCTTAACTCAAAACCATGTAGTTTTGGATCTGCATTTTGAAAATTTAGGAGACAAAATTAAAATTATCTCAAACTTTAATAGCATAAATTGCAATTTAGGCAAAATAATATATGAGATGACTTTAATAGAGAAACAGTGCAATTTTGAAGTTTGAATGAATAAACATCATTTTGGGCTTAGTTGGCACTTAACAAGCACTGCATCACGGTATATTGACGAAATGACTTAAATGAGTAAAATTGATATTACCCCAAATATTAAGGGTGCAAATTACAATCTAATCTTCAACTTATTATTCATGAAAAAATATTAATTTATACATAGATGAGTGGAGATATGGTGGTGCCAACTTATTAACGGTGGAGATATTGTGGTACCAACTTAAATAACAAGCAATTGCGCTTCACATATCCTAATGATTGATTTATTCTTATTGGAATTTTCAGTACGAAGTCAAAAGTGGATTTACCGCTTTTCTGTCCAAAAAAAAAAAGTGGATTGGCCAATTCGAGAAAAAGTTTTTTTTTTTTTTTTTTTTGGAATTATTAGTCCATTGTGTAAAATTGGTTAATGGGACTTGTCGGTAGTTGATTTGAATGGACTAAACACTAATAGTTGACTATAAAATGTGACCATTATCGCCGTATTCATTGGTATTGATTCAAGTAGACTATTTTAACTCTTTATTCAGCCAAAAAAAAAAAAAAATGTAGACTATTTTATAACTTTTGTTTACTAGACTTTTTAGAGAAGCAAGTCAATGGAGCTTGGTCATCTAAAATTCTAAATAAATAGTTTTATTTATCAATTTTTGAAATGAATATATTACATTTTATTGGCATGACTAAATGAATATATATATATACATATACTTTTTTTAAATAAAAAAAATATATAATTTAACTCATTATGAACAGTTATTTTGTAATGGATAATAATATTTTAAAAATTACATTGTGAAATCACTTCTAAAAACTCTATGAAGATTTTTAAGAATAAATTGGAAGCAGACGCCATAAATTGAATCTCTAAAAAAAAAAGAAAAAAAAAAGAAAGAAAGAGAAAGAGATGAATGGAGATATGATGGTGTGCTTCAAATACCCTCAATTGATTTATTCTTATTGGAATTTTCAGTACGAAGTGACGTGGATTGGCCAACGAGAAAAACGTTTTTATTTTTTCCTGGAGCTATTAGTCCATTGATTAAAATTGGTTAATGGGACTTGTTGGTAGGTTTTTTTTTTTTTTTTTTTTTGAGAATCAAGTTGGTAGTTGGTTTGGATGGACTAAGCACTAATAGTTGACTATAAAATGTAACCATTATCGCCGTATTCATTGGTATTGATTCAAGTAGACATTTTAAAACTTTTGTTTACTAGACTTTTTAGAAAGGCAAGTCTATGGAGCTTGGTCATCTAAAATTCTAAGAATATAGTTTTATTTATCAATTTTTGAATGAATATATTACAATTTATTAGGCATAACTAAATTTTGATTATTATCATTTTCACATATATACATGCACGTATGCGCGCGCGCGCACACACACACACACATATATATATATATATATGATAAAGTTTAATTATAAAATTAGTTATAGTTTAAGGTTACAACCATACTCAATATCTTTTTATTGGAAGTGAATTTTGAAAAATCCACCATTACATTATATTTTCTTTTTATGTCCTTCATACTTGCAAAACTTCTAGAAAATTAAAGATCAATAGTTATATCATCAATAAATTGTTTGAATTGCAAGTTTTTGTAATTTAAAATTATGCGTAAAATATAATTTTATAAATTATATAGTAATTAATATTTGATTGACACAAAATTTGATATGTGTATTAAGAATGTAAAGAACATGCAATCCAACGATTAAATTTTTGAAATATAAAATAATGTTAATGATATTGAGTAAGGTTATAGTCTTAGGTTATAACCAATTTTGTAGCTAAACTTTATCCATATATACATAGTTTAATTCCATTATTTCATAATGGGTAAATAAAATTTTAGAAATTACATTGTGAAGTCACATGTAAAAAATCTATAAAGATTCTTAAGGAAAAAATTTTTCTTCAAACTAATTTGGAGAGAATTCCTTCAAGAGAAATGTTATGTTTATGTACACAACAATTTCACAACACTTTTAGTCTATCAAAACAAAATCATAAGTGATTAGTTGTTATGGGTGTTATTGGTGGCAAAAAAAGTAATTTCAGTGATAGTTAGGTTTAAACTAAAATCAATAACAACTTACTATCTATTATTTGTTGTAAAAGTGTCGTGAATATGGTGTGAACATAACACTTCTCTTCCTTCAAATTCCCACTAAAAATTAACATAGCTATATATTTTTAAAATATAACTGTTATTTATGTTTTTAATATGTATGTTAGATTTTATTCAAATCGGATATTAATTACTATTTGATCCTTAAACAAATTTTTTATCCATAAATATTAAGATTATAAAAACTTAAAATTTAAATATCTGATCATTTATCTTCTTGAAATTTGAAACAATGTAGGATATAATAATAAAATTCAATTTAATAGTTGATTTTTCAAAATTCACATCTAATAAAAAAATATATAAAGAAGTTTGAAAGTCTAGTTTGAAGAGAAAATTTGTCAAAATCTTAGTAAGGACCATGTGTCTTATAATTGATAAGTGTTATTCACGTTACAAATTTACTTTTGTTATATATATATATATATATATATATATATATATGTATGTATGTATGTATATTATCTTTGGCTTCTTTGGCGGGGTAGGAATTTTTATGATTTATTTAGTTTAAACACTTAGAATTGATAGTAGAATCCGTTGGTAGGCACACATAGTCTATGCTTTCACTAAATTGCTACTCACTAAATTGATAGTAGAATTGATAGTAGAATCCGTTGAAGGGCTCCGTATCTAGCACTAACTAATTCAATAAAAATAATAGTATTTAGCCCAAACAGATTATATAACCACCACAAAATCACTATCAACAAAATGAAAATCTAATTGGATAATTCCTCCGGTAAAAGCTATGATTTTCGCTCAAGAGATTGATCTTACATAGGTATTTCTTGAGGGAGAATGGGAGATTCAAAGGTGATCATCAACTCATTACAAAATAAAGAAAAATCTTTTGCATCATTCAGCCACCTGATTGGAGATGCAAAAATCTTTACGAAAACCTTCAAAAACATCAACTCTTCATATGTATGACAATAAAATAATTATGTAGCTCACAATCTTACTAGACATGCTAAACGTATCACACAAACACAATTACGGGTTTTTCTGTGTGGACGAATGATGTTTCTTCATGCATTAATATTGTAATCTTAGCCGATATAACTGTCTTTTTCTTAATAAAGTATAAAGTTTCAATCTTAGAAAAAAAAGTATATACTTCATTGTTAAAATTGAAAGAAACATTAACTATCATCCATGTAATATCTATTTAAATCACAAACATAGGTCACTCTTTAAAAAAAAAAAAAAAACACAAACACAAACAAACAAACAAACAAACAAAGAAATAGAACACCACAAAAATATGATATTATTGTTGGGCTTCCACTTAAATCTTTATTTACAAATCTAGTTGAAAGGAAACACCATGTCAAATTCAAGTTCAACTTAGACAAAATTTCAATATACACCCTTAAAATTTAGGGTAATTTTACTTTTACCCCTCAAAATTTTATAATTGGATCCGTACATATATATATCATTTGAAATTAAGTCTTTCCACCCATGCACTTTGATAAAGCGTCTGTTAAGTGCCACCTCAACTAAAAACCATGAAGTTTTATGGATCCCAAATTTAAAAATTTAGGGATTAATATCATAATTATCCAACTTTAAGGGTGTAAGTTACAATTTAAACCAAATAATATGAGATGACTTTAATAGAGTTCAACACACGTAGTTATTTTTTTTACTTTTGAATGAACAAACATCATTCTGATCTTAGTTGGCACTTAACAAGAATCTCATCACAGCACATTGATTGAATGACATAATGAGTAAAACCGAAATTACCCCAAGCATTAAGGGTGCATCTTACAATCTAGCCTTGAACTCATTATTCTTGAAATATATAAAGGGTGCTGTACAGCACCTGTTAATGTGATAAAATTTAAAATAAATTATTCAAGTTTTTTTAGGGATGTGGAAAAAATTGAATATGTATTAAATGTGTGTCAATTTAGACGGAGAAAGTCAAATCATTTTGTGATAAACTACAGCTGAAAAGTAAAACTTTGTCAATTTTCTATGTAGTGAGATTTGTGATAGATCATAAATGAACCACAGCTGGATCATTAACAGGTGCTGGCCGGCACCTGTTAACAAAGTCCATAAAAAATATAAAGGAAGTCTGAAAGTCTAATTTAGAGAAAAATTATGTCTAAATCTTAATAACTATGCGTGTTACACTTAATAAGTGTTATTTACGTTGCAAATTTACTATGTGGGGTAAGAATTTTTATGATTTAAAAATTTATCTATTTTAGAATTGATAATAGAATCTGTTGGTAGGCAAGCATGGTATATGCTTTCTCTGAATTGCTACTTATTATTACATCAAAGATTGGACCATTTATTTTGCAATTAGCACTAAATAAAGATAAAATTTGGCTACAAATTTGATTGTAGTTTAAAGTTTTAACTTCACTCAATATCTTTTTATTAGGTATGAATTTTGACAAATCTACCATTGGATTACTTTTTTTTTTAATATATATTTTTCATGCTTGCAAAACTTTCAAAATATTAAAAATAAATAACTATGTCATCAATCAATTGTTCATATTGCAAGTTTTGGTAGTCTAAAATTATGTAAAAAATAAGTTTATGGATCATATAGTAAATAAAATCCGATTAACACAAAATTTGGCAAGCATGTTAAGAGTGTAGAGAACATACAATCTTACGGTTAGTTTTTCAAAATATATAGAGATGCTAATTTTTTTTTATATAAAGAAAGTTATAGTTTTAGGCTACAACCAAATTTGTAACCAAATTTTGTCCACTAAATAATTGAAGAGTAAATTGCAAATTACACCCCTAAAATTTGGGAGTGTTTGGATTTTTCATTTACACCCTAAAGTTTCAAATTTTGGATATTACCCCTTAATGTTTGGGGTGTTTGAATTTTACACCCCAAAATTCCAAATGCACTCAAAATTTAAGGAGTAAAATCCAAACTCTAAAAACATCAGGGTGTAAAATCCAAAATTTCAGGGTGAACTGAGATTGAACCATAGGGTGCCTAGAGCACCTCCCACCATAAATGTCCATAAACAGCAATTAATACATACAAACATTAATATATATATTTCATACCTTGAAAAGAATTGAAAGGGATGATGAACGATGGCATGCACTTTTTTGAAACTATAAATCTTGAGGTCCTTTTTTATCTTTTACCATCGTTTAATCTCTCAACATTACGGTTATAGCATGGTTTTTTTAATTAAAAAAAAAAGAAAAGATACTAAAGGATTTGAATCTATACTACAGTATCTTCATACGTAATCTGTAGCGTGTTATATGTTTTACAACTAGTGGACAACTTGTCAAAGAAACCAAAATTAGGGTTAGAAAATTAAGTCCTCTTCACTTTTGTCTTGGAGACTTTGATTATAAAAGCAGAAAGCTAATTGACACAACATTTTAATCAATTGATTGAAAAATGAATGTAAGGGCATATATATTGTGTGTGTTTGGATAGAACTTATTTTGCTGAAACTGAAAACTGAAAACTGAAAACACTGTAGCAAAATAATTTTTAAATGTGTGAATAGTACTGTGGGACCCATTTTTAATGAAAAAATTGATAAAAAATGAAATTTGTGGGTCCATGAACAGTGCATATATGCACTGTTCACGGCAGAAAGTCAACATTTGCGGTTACTGTTCATTGAACAGTAACCGCAAAACGCGTGAAAACCAAAAAAAAAAAAAAAAAAAAAAGAGGAACGCAACGCAGCTCCAAACGTAGAAGCTGAATACAAACAGACCCATTATTGTCCTTGAGAGGTAGAAGAAAAGCTTGACAACCTAGCTTTCATAATGTGATATATGGTAGCTTATATTATAGTTTGGTTAATGGGCTCTAGCGTTCATTAATAAACCATTTTAGAACATTTTATATGGGAAATTAAAGCAATTGTCAAAATAACCAGTTACTTTTTCATTTTTTTTTTATAAAAAAATTTCTTTAAATGGTGTAAGAGCACAATTTACGGCCCAAGCCCAAGATGTATGAGATCTTGGCCCAATGAGCCCAATACAATAGACTTGTAGAGAGTGGGTGAAAGAACTAGACACTAATGAATTGGACAATGGCTAGTACTGAATTAAATGACAATCAAACACAAACGAAATG
The DNA here is from genome assembly GCF_001633185.2 of Quercus lobata. Classification (NCBI taxonomy): domain Eukaryota; kingdom Viridiplantae; phylum Streptophyta; class Magnoliopsida; order Fagales; family Fagaceae; genus Quercus; species Quercus lobata. The sequence goes on from NC_044906.1 coordinate 54,363,255, forward strand.
TTTTGAGATTAATGGACTTTCAGTTCGAGGAGGTCACACTTGTATAGATTGATCACAATTGGATACAGAGATAATTTAGATTCCTACAATGTTCTTTCTCTATTTTTTCAATCCACTTCTCATGGAGGGTCTCTCACATTATATAGCTCTTTTTGGATCATCTTGATCCTACACTTGTTGATCATCTGGGTCTTTTCTTGAGTACTTGTCCCATCGGACACCTTCTCTGGCTTTTTGTGAGTTACGGTAGCTAAGACAGTACTGTTCAGAGGTCTTCTCCACATAAATACAGCCAGAAAAGTAGCTGCAGTGCATTTAATGTAGTGGTAACAGCTTTCCCTTAGATATTTTTGAGTTTCCTTCCTTCTCATATGTTCGTGAGGCAAGTCCTTATCATTGGAGCTTCTTGGAGGGTCACTCTAATTACTAGAGTACATACTTGAGTTGCCTTTATCATATCCGAGAAGGAGTTAATCCTCGGACCACCTTCCATTTGTTCCTTACACATAAGACTTTTAATTGGAACTCCTAATAACTATTTATTCCTCCTCGGACAAAGCCCAAGGCCCAATGTATGATTCTGGGCCCTTACCCCTACAATAGCCCCTCAAAACTTCGGTTTTTCCCTCTCAACTGAAGAGAAAAAGTAGGGTTTTGATTTTTAAGAGATAAGACCGACTGATCCCTTGATTCACACGTGGGGGAGTGCGGTTTTACGTGCCTCATAATTGCTACTGATGCTTCGTAACCCACGAGGCGTCATTAATTGCTCCAGTGGTTTTATGTTCCTTGCATCCAACGGTGAGGCGCCAATCCAATGGTTGATATTTTTCCTAGAATTTTGAGCGAGAGTATTCCCACTCATTTCCTCCCTCTATATAAAGCCTTGAGGGAACTCGTTTTCTTCTTTACTTCACAAATCTTCAAGTACTCCAGAGAATCCCCGCGCTTCAACTCACAAAACACTCTAAATTCCTAAGCCTCCGTAACTCTTTCCGTGAGAAATTTTTGAAAGATTATTTCTAAAGGACCAAGATTAACACACTTACCTTTGTAAGTTTCTATCTCTTCAAATTTTTCTTATTCTCCTCGGCCAACTCCTCGACCTTCTTTCTCCAAAAAATTTCTTTCGCATCTTCTTAGTTTGTTCAAATGGGTAGATTTAAATATCTAGTTGACTCTTCGACTGGCATGGAGGGTTTTAGGGCCAAGTACCATATCCTCCAAGGGGTGGTGTTAGAATATTGTTCTACAGACCGAATACTCACGGACAGAAAAGTGGGTGAAGTCGTCATTCCCATGATTGCTTTCATAGAGGGAGAAATGACGCTTCTCATGGGTAGGATAACCAGGAATTACCTGATTAACCACAGACTGACTCCCCATTAGTGTGCCCCTAACCTATTTAGAGTCTTGGGCTGCGTAGATGCTCTCAACGAGTAGATGGGCTTGGGGCTCACGAGTCATGATGTGGTTCACATGTACGAGTGCCAAAAGCTTGCCGATGTAGGATACTATCTCAAGTCCCAGTCCGACATTGTCAGATTAATATCGTGCCTTCCCAAGTCAAACTAGGGCATGAAGGATAACTACCTTATTGTCTCCGAGGAGTGGAATGATGGTCTTCACTGCCCAACTCAGGCGGGAGATCCAGGTGGGGTACCTTAGGATTAGGTCCCTTAGCAAGGATATTAGTCATCTTATATACTCTATATTTTTTTATAACTATCTTAACATTTCGCCTTCTTGGATAGTGGTTCTTATTTTCCTAACCACAATTTCCTCCTTGGATTTTTTGCAGATAAAAATCACATCGTTCCGAGACTTAGCCATGTCAACGTGCCGGGTCTTAACAAATTGTTGAGGTTCGAGATATTCATTAGCGAAGACGAACAGTTATGGGCCGCCCACCTAATCTTGGACTATGACCCTTTGTCTCGCATATTCCAGGACGTTGGCCAAGCAATAAGGGTCGGTGACTCCAGGCTAGCACGCATTGACGTCTCTAAGCCAAGGTTCTTGTCCAGGAGAGACCTTCCGCCTGTTGAGCTACCCATTCAATGCACTCCTCCTTAGGTAGCTGCTTTGAGAAAGGGGTCAGCCTCTTCTCGTCATACTTTTGATGTCGAGATCGATCAATTTCTCTTTGAGGAGGAAGAAGGAGTGCTAGAAAGGCTTGTAGAGCTCTCGGATTCTGAACACAAGTCCGACAAATTCTCCACAGTTCATCCTTCGAAGCTAATTGTCGCTCAGGTCGACACTAGCTCAAAATTCGAAGAAGAAGGCATGGATTTGAAACCAAGGCCCGGCTTAAAGGGGCTGTTGGCAAACAGGAACAAAGGGTTAACTTCAAAAGAAGTTCCCAAGACCCAAGTTCTTCCTAGTCTTCCTCTTCATCCTCCTCCTCCTCCTCCTCCTTCGCCCCTTACTGACCTCGGGCTGAAGGCCATTCCAAACTTAAGGAAGAAAAGACCAGTTGAGGATCTGGAGGAAGGCGAGGTGGCGCCTCAAAAAGGGACCAAGCAATAAAAGAAGGCCAAGGATCCAAAGGACAAAAGGGCCAAATCAGTGGAGAGCAAGGATGAAGCGGAAGTATGCCGAGGGTAGCGCTTCTAGGCCCTTCGGCTAAAGGTGGAGGGTACTCCCATTCCTTGGGATGCCACGATCTGGGATCCCAAAGGGGGTATGCCTCTTGTGTGGCTTCCATAAATCCCTTCATGTGATTCCTCAAGGAGTAGCTCTGATGTCTCAGGGTGAATGCAGAGTAGATACGGCCCAGAGAAAGAACGTTTGTATAATTTTTGGTCCTCGAATAGCCAGAAATGAGACGCCTTTCTCCGTATTTTGTCAACTTCTGTTTTATCCTCTGACAAGATGTCCTCTCTTAAAAATTGAACTATGAAATCCATCCAACTAGGCCCTACTCTGATTTAGTGAACATGAACCACCCTTCTCTTTATCTCTATTGGTTTGCACAAGTCTTCTATAAGGACAACCTAAGGTAGGCTTTGCGCTGAGGAGGTTGCAAGCGTGGCTAGGGAATTAGCATGTGTGTTTCCACTTCTAGGGACGTGTAGTAGGCTGAAAGATTCAAATCCTGATTGTAAATGCCTAACTTGACTTAAGTATCCTTGCATTCTTTCATCTCTTACTTCTAGTTCGCCCTTCACCTGACCGACAACCAGTCTTGAGTCCAAGAACATCTTTACTACCTTTCCTCTCATCCTTTGGACCATGGACATTCCTTCCAACAAATTTTCGTACTCAGCTTCATTATTTGTGGCCGAGAACCCCAATCTTAATGATTTCTTAATAATGAGCTTCTCAGGTGCAATCAGAACTAGCCCCACTTCGGAGCCTCTTTGATTTGCTGCACCATTTACATACACTTTCCATAATAAAGGCTTTTGTAGGGAGATTGTGCCAACGATTTTTCATCCATGTTCTATGTCGCTGCCATTTCTTCTAACAGGGGTTTAGCGAACTCAACCACTAGGTCCGCGAGGACTTGGCCTTTAACAGAGGTATGAGGCATGTACTTGATATCAAAAGCCCCTAGAACTATGCCCCATTTAGCAATCCTCCCCGTGCAATCGGCACTTCGAAGTATAGCCCTGAGTGAAATTTGAGTCAGGATGACGACAGTATGTGCTTGGAAGTAATGGGGAAGTTTTTATGTACCATGCACTACCACCATGATGGCTTTCTCCAATGGTAGATAGCGAATCTCGGCTTCATACAGTGACTTGCTCACATAGTAGACCGGCCGTTGTACGCCATTGTCGACTCGTATCAACACCAAAGTTACAGCATGAGGGGCCATAACAATATATGCAAATAAAACTTCATCCATCTCAGGACTGGACATGATTGGTGGATGAGAGAGATATTCCTTAAGTTGCTGGAAGGCTAAAGCATACTCTTCGGTCCACTTAAATTCCTTCCATTTATTCATCAATAGGAAGAAGGGTCTACACCTATCTGCTGATTGAGAGATAAACTGGTTCAAGGCAGCAGTCATTCCGGTTAGTTTTTGAACTTCTTTGGGATTCCGAGGTGGTTGTAGATTGTTTATCGCCTTAACCTAGTCGGGATTAACTTCAATTCCCCGATGAGTCACCATATAGCCCAAAAACTTACTTGACCCCACACTAAAAGAGCACTTGAAAGCGTTAAGGTGTAGCTTGTGTTTCCTCAAAATTTCAAAAATGTTTTTGAGGTCTTCCACATGCTCAAACACCACCTTGCTCTTCACCACCATGTCATCTATATAGACCTCAATATTCTTGCCCAACTGTGGTTCAAACATGTTAGTCATCATCCTTTGATAGGTGGATCCTGCATTTTTTAAGCCAAAGGGCATCACCTTATAATGGTAGTTTCCAGTGGAAGTGACAAAAGCTGTCTTCTATTAGTCATCTGGGGCTAGTGGTATTTGATGGTATCCTTGAAAGGCATCTAGAAAGCTCATCCAAGGATGGCCTACAGTGGCAATTACCAGCTGGTCTATTCGAGGCATAGGGAAGGGATCTTTTGGGCAAGCCTTGTTTAAATCTCTGAAATCCACACATACTCACCATTTCCCATTCTTTTTCTTCACTACCACAGTATTGGCTAGCCACTTAAGGTAGAAAACTTTCTTGATAACCCCTGCTTGCTTAAGTTTTGTTACCTTGTCTTTGACAACATCAGAATAGTCCCTAGATGAGTGTCGAAAATGTTGTTTTTTGGGAGTAACAGATGGGTTGACATTCAAATGATGGCAAATGAAGTTTGGGTCCACTCCTGGAGCTTCATAAGCACTCCATGTGAATACATCAACATTTTTTTCTAAAGAACTCAATTAGCTCTTCCCTCTCTTGAGGAGGCAGCTGCGAGTCAACTTGAAAGAATTTCCTTGGATCATCGCCAACAACAACCTTTTCTAGATCTTCACACTTCGCTTCCTCGGTTGATCCATTATCGGGCAATACTGGAGTTTTTGATTGCTATAACCCCTTTTCATCAAAGACCGAGGACTCAGTTTTGGGCCGATGTAAGATGGCAGCCACCATGAACTGCCTGACCATGGACTGATTCCCTACAATTTCCTTAACCTGGCCTTCCGACAGATATTTCACCTTCTGGTGTTGGGTAGAAGCAACAAATCCTAAGGCATGAAGTCAATGTTTGGCCACAATAGCCGTGTAGGGTGAATAAGTGTCCACCACAATGAAATCAACCTCCACCACATCAGAACCGGTCTATATGGGTAGTCTAATCTGACATCTTGGAGTAACAGTCTTCCCCTCGAAACTTACTAAAGGGGAATCATAGGTCGTTAGGTCCTCGGGTTTTAAATTCAACCCTTTATACAGGTCGAGATACATTATCTCAACAACACTGCCTTGGTCTACCAACATTCTCTTTACATCATACCCCCCTATCTCTAGTGTGACCACCAAAGTATCATCATAGGGTTGAATGGTTCCGGTCTTATCATCATTTGAGAAGCCCAGAACTTGTAAGACTTCTATTCTGGCACTTTTCAACTCCGAATTGTTGTCCTCGGTGGATAGCCGAGCCACAGATATAACTCTGGAGGGACAGGAACTGGTCTTACCAAGAGTGGCAAAGATGACATTGATTGTTCCCAGAGGAGGTCTTGAAGAAGCATCTCTCCAGGGATCCGAACCTATCTGCTCTGCTTGGCCACCAAAATGGTGCAACAGCTGCTTCAACTTCCCTTCTCGGACTAGCTAGTCTAGAAGGTCCCACAAATTCCTGCAATCTTCTGTAGTGTGCCCTTGGTCCTGATGGTATTGGCAATAAAGGCTCTGGTTGCGCCTCATCAGGTTTCCAGCCATCTTGTTCAACCATTTGAAGAATGGCTCGTTCTTAATCTTCTCCAGACTTGATGCACCGGTTCCCGAAATACTGCATTAATTGTCTGGGTGTTGGTAGGCCCTGATTGTCCTACGATCTCTCTGAGGTTGGTTATTATGGAATCGATCCGGCCTGAAATCCCTCCTCTCCTAGGGATAACCTTTGCTTTACCTTTCCCTTGATATTGGTCTTCCTCCACCCTCTTATACTTATCAATCCGGTCCATGAGTTGGATCACACTAGTAACAGGTTTACCGGTTAAAGACTTCCCTAAATCGTGCTCGGCTGGGAGGCCGACATTAAAAGTACTGATAGCCATGTCATTAAAGTCACCATCTATCTTATTGTATATCTTCTAGTATCTGTCCAAGTATGTTTTCAAGGTCTCCCTTTCTCGCATGGACAAGGACAATAATGAGTCCAAGGGCCCAAGTACCCTACTACACGTGACAAAACGGGAGCCAAAGGCCTGGGTGAGCTCTTTAAAGGAATCTATGGAATTGGCCTTCAGACCATCAAACCATTTCATCGCCACAGGTCCCAAACTGAAGGGAAATACTTTGCACATCAAAGCCTCGTCCTTAGAGTGGACAGCCATCCTTTGGTTGAATTGGCTCACATGTTCTACAGGGTCCGTTCGACCATTGTAAATGGTGAACGTGGGTTGATGGAACCGTCGAGGGAGTTTTGCCCTCTCTATCTTATGCATGAACCGTCAAGGGAGTTTTGCCTTCTCTATCTTACGCGTGAAAGGTGATTTGGAGATTTGATTCAATGCCTTGCTCATAGCGTCGTTTCCCAAGCCTTTATGAGGTGGGCTCTTATATCTTTGCTTGTGGTGGTGCTCTTCATCGTAGGAGAAAGACTCAATTGGTGGAGTTCTTGACCTTTGCCTGTAACTAGCATCCTCTTCATCATTGGAGGAGACGTCAGAACTGGAAGGGGTTCGTTTTCGTTGTGCATGGGGCAATTTCTTTTTTAAATCATTAATCTCCCTTTGCATGGCTCTTTCATTCTGCTCTTGAGAGACATAACTCCCAACCCATGAATGACTTTTACCAACATGTGTGGTATGTGTGCTACTTTCTCGATCTTGCTTGCATTCAAGGTTAAGGAAGTCGTCTTGTTGCTTAGAACCCATGGACTCTTCTTGATGAGGACCTAATCCTACCATATTTAGACGTCGTACTCACTATCACACAAGTTCTTCCCACAAACGACGCCAATTGTAAGAGCACAATTTAGGGCCCAAGCCCAAGATGTATAGGATCTTGACCCAATGAGTCTAATACAATAGATTTGTAGAGAGTGGGTGAAAAAACTAGACCTTAATGAGTTGGACAATGGCTCATATTGAATTAAATGACAATCAAACACAAACGAAAGGTTCTGAGATCAATGGACTTTCAATCCGAGGAGGTCACACTTGTATAGATTGATTACAGTTGGATACAGAGACAATTTAGATTGCTACAATGTTCTTTCTCTATTTTTCCGATCCACTTCTCATGGAGGGTTTCTCACATTATATAGCTTTTTTTGGACCACCTTGATCCTACACTTGTTGATCATCTGGGTCTTTTCTTGAGTACTTGTCCCATCGAACACCCTCTTTAGCTTTCTGTGAGTTGCGTAACCAAGGCAGCACTGTTCAGAGGTCTTCTCCACATAAATGCGGCCAGAAAAGTAGCTGTAGTGTATTTAATGCGGTGATAGTAGCTTTCCCTCAGATATTTTTGAGTTTCTTTCCTTCTCGTATGTTTGTGAGGCATGTCCCTATCGCTGGAGTTTCTTGGAGGGTCACTCTAATTACTGGAGTACATACTTGAGTTGCCTTTATCATATCTGAGGAGGAGTTCATCCTCGGACCACCTTCCATTCGTTCCTTATTCACGAGACTTTTAATTGGAACTCCTGATAACTATTTATTCCTTCTCAGACCTTTCAACATTCTCGAACAAAGCCTAAGGCCCAATGTATGATTCTGGGCCCTTATCCCTACAAATGGTTTATTAAAGAATATCCTATGCACATTTGTTAGTAAAATCCCTTCTATTATTTTATTATTTGTTAATATTTTTGTTAGCAAGTTCAATTGATATAGGAAGACTTCGTTGGAAAAGTTAGCCATTATGATCTTCATGGTCAATATATTGTCATTGTCTCATCCTTGAGACGTAAAAGAAAAGCTAGTCAACAAATCCTAGCTTTCATAACCTGATTTACAGTAACTTTCTTATTATTTGTTAGGGTAAATTTCACTAACTACCCCTGAGGTTTGGGGTAATGCCAAACAGGTCCACAACTTCTCAAAACTAACCAATTTGGTCCAAGTACGACTTAATCTCTAGACACACTTAACAGACGTTAGTTTTTAACTCTATTCTCTCTCTTCTCCTCTCTGACCCAAACTTCTCCTCTCTTCTCACTCTATCGCAGGCGTTTCTTCTCTCTTCTCCTCTCTGACTCAAAGCTCTCTTCTCTCTCAAATCACCACTATAACCACCGAGACATAATCGGCCAGACCTATAGCAGAAGGCTGTGGAATGGGCTTTTTCTTCTTGATTTTTTTTTCCCGGTATGCCACTCCGTGAGCAAGGAGAGCCACACACGAGCTACCTCTGACTCGCCGATCCAATCGATGATGTCACTTTTTGCCAGGGATGTGGGCATAGGCAGGTGATCAAACTTTCTTTAGCAGCTTCAACGGAGTTCAAATCTCGGCGGTGAATCTTGGTTCGAATCTCAGCGGTGATCAGACTTTTTGATTTGGTATTTTCTGGTGTGTTGGATTTTTTTTTTTTTTTTTTGAATTGGTGGCGGTGGTTTTTTGTTTGTGGGTCTCATTATTTATGGGTTTGGGTTTGAGAAGAGGTGGGTTTTGTTGAATTTTCTGGTGTTTCTGGGGTGGGGTTTGTGAACCTTGAGTTTGGGTTTGTGGGTATTTTCTGTTGTATGTGAACCAGGGTGCATGGGTTTAGTGGTTTGGGCGGCTGAAATTGGTTTGGTTTGGCTGTGGGTTTTTGAATTGGTTTGATTTGGGTGACTGACTGTAAATCTGTGGTGGTTGGGCTCCTATTTATGGTGTTGGTTTGTGGTGGTGGGCTTTGAGACGATGGTGGTGAGGCGGTGGTTTTCGTGTCTCAACGAGTAGATTTGTGGGTTGTGGTGGTTTTTTTTCTTTTCTTTTGGGTGCGATTTGAGTTCGTACTTGTCATGAATCGGCGGTGTATGTGGGTTGTGGACCTTTGGTGTTGTGGTTTGGTGGTGGTCACACGGTAGTGGTCTGAGATAGAGTGAGAAGAGAGAAGAGAAGTTTGGGTCAGAGAGGAGAAGAGAGAGAAGTGAGAGAAGTGAGAGTTAAGAAATAACGTCTGTTAAGTCTAGTTAGAGATTAAGTCGTACTTAGGACCAAATTGGTTAGTTTTGAGAAGTTGTGGACCTGCTTGGTATTACCCCAAACCTCAGGGGTAGTTAGTGAAATTTACCCTATTTGTTAATATATATATTTTTAGAAGAATTATTTGTTACGAGTAATATTTTTGTAACCAATTTCAAATTTATATTTTCCTATTTTATACTCTCCTTTATATAATTAGCCCATGCAACACTTGGCATAATTTTACTATGATGTAAGAGTTCCTCAAAAAAGAAAATCTTATTTGGTAGAAAAACAAACCAGAGATGTGTCTTTGACAGAGAACCATGAGTTCAAAATATTTTTTGACAAGTAAGATTTGGTCCTAATTAAGAAAGAGGGGAAGAAGATTAATTTTCATGTTACTTTTAATATTATCTTCTTACATTCACTATTTATTCTTTTAAAATGAAATTAATGACGGGATTAGAAAAAGATTACTAAGAAGAAACTTCCTACTACGTTAAAAAAATATTGGTATTCGTTGTTTTCCTATTCTAAAATATTTCTTTGTTATAAGCTTTTGTAATGCATCTTAAAATATATATCATGCAGATTTATTTGAAATCCTTTAAATACCTCAGAACCAGATGTGGATGGATTATGTTCTCTCTAATATGACCTTGACAAAGTGAGCAAATTGCAAATTAGAAATTCCATGAAATTATATAATTAAATATCTTGCTAAGACTCTCGTAATACAAAAATGTGTTTATTGAGTTATAAAACTATTGGTAAAATCAAAACCCAGCCTGATTTAAAATAGATAATTGTGTTTAAAAGTATGGCTTTCAAAATTTTTAAGAGTGGCCGTAGTACTCTTGAAAAGGCAAATCTCTCCTCTCTGATTCTTATAAATATCAAATTATTCAATAAAATAAAATAAAGAAGTCTACGTTCATTACTTCAATTTGCCAAATGATAATGACCTTTAATGTGATAACAAATTTTTCATTGTCTCCAATGTCTAATTGCAAATACAACGACATTTAGTGATTCACGACTAGGTCGACCTATACAATATGAGGAACCATCTTGGTTTGAATAGTCCTCTCTTGCACTAATTATTTGCTAACAAGAATTTGGAAAGTTCCTCTTAGAGCATCCACAGCAGTGGATCTATATTTTTAGCTTTTTAGCTATACAAAAAGTCATTTTATCTATTTTAACTTTTAACCCAATAAAATAATATAAATATCACAATAAAATAATATAACCACTACAATAAAATAATATATCTCACTACAAAAAAAAAACCTCCACACCATCATCCACAACCACCTCCATCATCAGCCACACCCACAACCACTGGCCACAACCACCATCTACTTTGGCAATCACAACAGAACATAGAAAAAAAAAAAAAAAAAAACAAAACAAAGCCACAACCACATTCACAAATTCCACAAACACCATTTCTATTCTCAATTCATTGAATCAATCACTTCTAAACAACGATTCCAAGCACCGAGCTCCCGGCCTGAGCTGTGGGACCCAGATTCTTGATCTTAACCGTGGCGGAGGAGCTCAGATTCTCCGTCTTGATCTGCGTGTTTCGAGCATAGCCGAACCGGAGCCTCCACCCGCGTTGGTGGCGTCGAGGCGAGCTGTGGTGAAGGTGCGAATGGAGGAGTCGTCTTCATCGGAGTTTCAGTGTTTGTAGCGTAGGGGGCTTCCTCGTCGGAATCGTCGTCAGAATCAATGTGGGCGATGGGGCTTGGGGTGGGTCGGTGAGCTGGGTCGGCGGAATAGATCGGCAATGAGGGAGTTGGCCGGCGAGCTGAGGGATGAGGGAGATGAGGGAGCTGGCCGGCGAGAAAGAGAGGAAAAAAAATTGAGGAGAAAGAAAAAAGATTGAGGAGAAAGAAAAAAAATTGAGGAAGAAAGAAGAAAGAGAGAAGCTGGAGAGAGAGAGAGAGAGAGAGAGAGAGAGTAGGAAATGTATATTTAATTGGAGAGGAGAGAGAATTGTAATAAAAAAGTAATTTTTTTTTTTACCTGTGAGCTACACTGCTGCATGGTGTTTTTTGGGATAAAAAGCTAAAAAAATACCATTATACCTATATAGCTCCACTGCTGCAAATGCTCTTATAGAATACGAGGGACCATATCCGTTTAATGTTCTCATTGTCTTGCAATTATATGCTAACAAGAATTTGAAAATTGGTATGGGAGTTTACCAAATAAAAAAGGCCTAAGTCAATTTTCCGTCTCCTACACTTCAAGGTGACAAATTCATTAGTCCCTCTCCCTCCAAACGCCAAGATAGCAAAAGATTCCCTGATAAAGAAAAGGAAACAGTCATGGGAAGTATGGTTTATGGAAGTCTGGATAAGAACAAGAGAGAGGAAGAAGATTGATTGGGCAGGAACTTACCATGAAAATGATGCAGAGTTACATCATCCTCAAAACTTTTGTCAGGAGGGCTTTACAAAAAGCTAGTCAATATATTGTCTGCCAAGATTATTAAGGCACTAAAAATTCTAGATAGAGATAGCTTTTGAATAATATAATAGTAGTAACAAAAAAAAAAAAAAATTTAAATTATAATATTTAATGCTTACTTTTAGTATTTTCTAGTAAACTTATAGGCAAAAAACAATGGGTGTATATTGGTTTACTTGTAGGAGAGGAGAGGTGGAATTCAAACCATAGATATAAAATGCCATAAAAAATGTCATTACACTTGGAACCAAATTGTCCTTGCTGGTTATTATCTCAAGATAGTAAAAGAATCTCCCACTACGTGGGAAGGACGCCATTTGTTAGAAATATAACATCATTGAAGGATATGAATGAGGCTAGACAAGGGGGATGAGAATTGATGGGTGAACAACTTGTCAAAGAAAAGAAATTAGGGCTAGAAATACTTCCTCTTAACTCTTGTCAAGCATATTAGAGTATAAAATCTAGTAAACATGACATTTTCATCAATTTATTATAAGTGCTTGTTAGTGAGACGTACAAAAAAAGTTAGTCAATTCAACACCACCTAGCTATTTATTATAAGTGTTTGTTAGTGAGACGTACAAAAAAAGTTAGTCAATTCAACACCACCTAGCTATCGTAACATGATTTATATTTTCTTATTTTATGCTCTCTTTGATAATTAGTCATTAATATGATGTAGAGTTCTTTTTTTTTTTTTCTTTAAAAAAAATTAGTAGGAAAACCAAGATGAGAAGTGGTGTTGAAATGGAACCATGGGCGTCATCACTCAATGGTGGGGTGTTCATAGAAAAGAAGGCATTGCCCAACGAGTGGCAAATTTGGATGGGGTCTCGCTTTGATGCTAGGGAGATCCATAGATGTAGATAGAGTCTTGCCCGTAGATAGAGGAAGAGTACGTGCGCTAGCGTGCTACAGCTTACGCAATTGATCGGATCAAATAACCTTTCAAGCAACCAACCAAACCCGGCACATAAAATTCCGATCAACAACTTGGAGGTATGGCTGAGTGGCTTAAGGCATTGGTTTGCTAAATCAACATACAAGAAGATTTAGAATGCCACGTATTAGAGTTTGAGAGAGAATTTTTTTTCTTACTAATTCTCATTAAGAAATTGTTAGGACATATGTGTTTCACTTGTTAGGAACATATGTCACTACTTTATGTAATTGGCTTATCTTTTGACAAAACGCACTTTACTTGTATTTGGGTAAATTTAGGATGTGTTTAAATACTTCAAGAAACCATGTTTTAAGATCAAGTGTTGAAGCCTTCAAGTCTGTCTAAAAAACAAGCTAATAGTGCAGATTCATTAAAACTCGATAGCTGGCTTGACAGCTGCATCTATCGAGCTTAAGAAAACTGTTCAAAGACTGGTGTGCTCGACACCTCCTATCTGTCGACGTTTAAGAATTTCAGAATTCTGATATGATTTTCTTGGGATCCATGAATATTTCTTTTGGATTTCTTTTCTCCTAACCCTAGACATATAAAATGATTGTTTTAAGGGTCGTCAAACAATTCACAAGTTGCACAAGCATTGAGCAAACTCTGTTCAAGCAAATTGTGATCGGAGACGAAATTCTTGCCCTAGTTCATCTCTTTCTCTTGAAGAAGTTGTTGTGTATGTGCACCATAGGGTTTTGTGACCAAGCATCTTCTTGATCTTTATCGTGTAGATAAACTGAAGACCTTTGTAACCAACAATCTTCTTAGTTGGTGATTAGAGTCGCGTACTGGGATCCGCGCAATTGGTTAGTCACGTACTTGGGAGTTGTGCATCAGAAATGGGAACTATCACTACAAAACAAGTCCAATTGGATATTGGGGTAAGGGTTCAATTGTAGGTTGGTAAGGTACTTGGAATTCCTTTACTTGTAACCACTTGTTGTGATAATAGTGGAGTTTCGAGAGTGGTGACTTGAAAATCACCCGGTGGAGTTTTTGCCGTTAGGTTTTCCCCATTCGTAAACAAATCACCGTGTTATTTATTTTTCGCTGCATAATTAGTTTATTGGTGATTTGTTTGTGCTACCACGCGTTTGCATGATAAATTGATTAATTAATAACTTGACTAATTAATTAATTAATTTCTATCACAAGGGGTCATTCAGTTTGAGGCCTATCAGAAATGAATAATGAGTGTTTTTTTGCTCACCTAGAAGGCATTATAGAATTTAGAGTCAATCAACACATTTTCAAGTTAGCTGTACAATTTAATCAAGCTCCATAGACATAGATAGACATGGAGAACAAAAGCTAGATTTGAGACCTTCAATTTAATCAAGCTCCTTAGACATAGAGAACAAACACATCTGAGAATAATCGATATGTAGGAAAAATTTTTTTTTTAAAAAAAAAACTTTCAATTCAATAAATTGATACCATATAATAAGAAATAGATGAACACCTTCATAACTGTGTATGGAAAGAAATTCAAGTCAATACTACTGATAGCTCCTACGATTAAATTATATGACTATCCTGCAAATAAAACACATCAATTATTTTTAACTCACAAAATTTGAGGGTACGGGTGTGCATGGTCAGTTTGGGTTGAATAGATGGTTATTTCAACTCAACTTGACTTTATCAAGTTAGGTCGGTGAGTTGTGCTTACATATATATATATATATATATATATATATATATTCTCTAATTACTGATTCTCCCAAAAGGTTAAGTTATTAGGAGATAGTGAAATACAAACAAACATCAGTTAGAAGCCTATATCAAATAGACATCACACAGCCCTCTGCAGCAGTAGGCAAATAGCCAATAGCTAGATCTGCTAAAACCAACAAAGCGCACAAAAATGAACTAAAACTCATCCTAATTAAACATGAGACAGGATTTTAAGCCCCAATCCAATTCAAATGAGATACATATATCCACTGCTAAAACAGAGGAAAATTTGAGTTGCATCTCCCTCCCCTACTTAAGTAAGCCTCCCCAAATATATTGGATCAATGTAACAAAATAATAAACTTTATAACAAGAGATATTTATTTTGTAAGGGCCAAACTCTTTGCCAATGAGCTCTTTTCTTTTCTTTTTTTGAGAAGACCAATGAGCTCTAATTGAAAAGAATTTGTTTCTCCTATAACAAGTTGACAGTAAAATTGTGCCTTCAAAATTCATTAGATACATGAACTTACATGTTACATAGGTTACACACTTACACGTTACAAAATACTTACATGTTACATCTTATGCACAACAATTAAAAAAAATCCAAGACAAACAAAGTGGGACGGAGGGGAAGCACGGTTGGAGTTTCTCTGACCTAGAGTCTTGGCGACGCCAAACCTCTAGTCAGTAGAATTTTGTTCCTTTCTTAGGATTAGTTCCCTTGCGCAACAACGTTGCGTATAGGGCTTGTGGGTTTTCCTTCGTGGGACCAGGGAAACAGTGAGCATTATGGATTCCTTAACTAGAGATTGGAACCGTTTGTCTCTTTCTGAACAAGAGGGGGACATGTTTGACTTTGAAAACAAAAATGTCAAGCCAGGAAGCATGCTAGCGGCGAAGTTCTTCACTAAGAGAGCCCTCAGTATAGAAGTTGTGGCTCGGACTCTCCGACCACTGTGGAAAACAAAACAAGAGTTTCGCATCAAAGATCTGGGAAACCATCTTGTTCTTTTCACGTTTGAGGACGAGTTGGATGCTGAGAGAATTCTTCTCGGAGCACCGTGGAGTTTTGACAAGTATCTGGTCATCCTTTGCCGATACGAAACGGACCAGTCTCTAAAGGAGCTCCGCTTCGATACGGCGGAGTTTTGGATTCAAGTGCACGATATACCTGCGAGATGAATGACGGTTGAGGCGGCGGAGGGTATATGCCAAACATTAGGACGCGTAATCCACTGCAATGATGACGAGGAAACTGACGGCGGGGAGTTCATGAGAGTACGCGTGGAACTGGACATCACAAAACCGCTCAGTCGTGGATGGAGAGTGCGGTTTGGTCCAGATAGTGATTGGTGGGTTTCGTTTCGGTATGAACGACTCCCAATATTCTGCTACTGGTGTGGGAGGTTAACGCATGACGCTAAGGAGTGCGACATCTGGATTCGCAGCAAAAGGACGTTACATGCCCAGCAACAGCAGTTCGGAGATTGGATGCACGCGCCTCAGGTGAATATGTCCAGGCGAAAAGTAATATCGGTGGCTGGACAGGAGGATCGGCGAATGACTAGTGTGGCAGAGAAGAGTGGTTTCGCTACTACTCCGGCGACGGTGACTGATAGGCCGGTGACGATGACTAAAACAGATGTTAGCACGAGAAAGGAAAGTGCGAATCCCAAGGAATATTCGAATTTGAATGAAAAGGCGAAGATCACGGACATACTTACTAACAAGGAGAAATTTGAGGCGCATATCCAGGAAATTGATGATGAAATCTGTAACAGCACTAATTTTTCTTCGGTTACTAATGCTACTAATGATAATCATGTTTGCAGGAATAAAGGAAAATCTGACAACACGTTGACAGAGAAGAGAAAGGATGAACTTCATGTGGAGGGGACTTTGGACCATGGGTCACATGATATGGGCTGCTTGGGTAATGGGCCTAATGGGCCTATTGCAAATAACCCAACTATTAGAACTTGGAAAAGAATCATCACTGGGCCTAAAATTAATAATCCAAATCCGGAGGAGGCACATGCAGGAAATAAACGTGCACATGACCATGCAAACACAAACACGGTATCTACGTCAAAGAAGAAAAAAAATGGAAGCCGAGGTGGTTGAAGTAAGTAAGATGTTGGCTATGGAGTTTACTGAAACGGCGGTGGCTGCGAGGCAGCACCGCCGAGATCAATGAATGCTTTAAGTTGGAACTGTCGGGGGCTTAGGAACCTCCGAACAGTTCGACAACTCCAAGAGGTAATAGCCTCTAAAGATCCCAGTTTAGTGTTCCTCATGGAAACTAAGCTATCCAAGGAAGAGATGACTAAAAAGAAGCGTACTCTCCGATTTACAGAAGGGTTGGTAGTGGCTAGCAATGGGAGTAAAGGGGGATTGGCCTTACTCTGGAAGAAGGAAATAATGGTGGATGTTCAAACATTCGGACCGTGGCATATAGATGCAGAGGTGGGAGGGGTTGATGGCACAGGGAAGTGGAGGTTCACGGGGTTTTATGGGCAACCAGAAATGAGTAGGAGAGAGGAGACTTGGCGTATTCTAGAAAGACTTGGGAGCTCAAACCATCTCCCCTGGCTGTGTATGGGGGACTTTAACGAGATCGTTAGTGATGCTGAAAAACTTGGGGGCAATCTGAGGTCACCTAAACAGATGGAAAGGTTTCGGGATGCAATAAACAGATGCCGATTCAGAGACTTGGGTTATGTGGGACCACGTTTTACCTGGAACAAAATTTTTGCAAATGGAGATAGTTGGTGGATTTGACTAGACCGGGTGTTGGCCACTCTGGAATGGTTTTTAAAATTTGCAAATGCGAAGTTATACCATCTGTCGACCACTGCGTCGGATCACTGCATTTTAGCTCTTCGGTGGAATCAAGGGGGGGAAAGGCGACATAAAGGTGGGAAGCCATTTAGGTTTGAAGCAATGTGGCTCCGTGATCCAAGGTGTGCGGAGGTTGTAAGTGAAGCGTGGGAGTCTGGCCTTGGTGTCTCTACAGGTCATCCATTGCAGAACTGCATTTCCTCATGTAATGCTCGTCTCACTCAGTGGAACAAGCAGGAATTTGGCCATGTTGGCAACCGGATCAAATCACTTCGGAATAGGCTCCAAGCACTGGAAACCACCCCGGAGCACAATCTGGAAACCATCCGGCAGGTCAGGCAATCTCTAAACTCTTGGTTGGATATAGAAGAGGTCATGTGGAAACAACGATCTCGGAATATTTATCTGAAGGAAGGGGATCGTAATACTAGCTTCTTCCATACAAAAGCATCGAACAGGAAGCAACGGAATTGGATTCAGGGGCTGGAGGATGGGAATGGGCTATGGCAGGAGGGTATGGATGATATCGAGTATGTCGCTACACAGTATTTCTCCACATTATTTACTTCCACTCAGCCGAGAGATATGACAGAGCTTTTGAATGCCATCACACCTACAGTCACGGATGCAATGAACCTGCTGTTAACCAGAGAGTTTCAGGCCTCAGAGGTTGCCCTAGCATTGAAGCAAATGCACCCCAATACTGCGCCAGGACTGGACGGCTTGCCACCCCTTTTCTATCAGAAATTCTGGTCACTCACAGGCACATGCGTCACTCAAGCTGCACTGGATTTCCTGAATCATGGTATTGTTCCTCCTAACTATAATGACACACAGATTGTTCTTATTCCCAAAGTCCAAAACCCTAGAAAAATGACTGAATACAGGCCAATTAGTTTATGTAATGTAGCCTACAAGATAGCCTCTAAAGCTGTTGCTAATAGATTGAAAAGTGTTTTATCAACTATTGTCAGTGAAAATCAGAGTGCTTTTACCAAAGGGCGCTTTATAACTAATAATGTGTTAGTTGCATTCGAAACCATGCACCACATTAGCCAGAAGAAGTCTGGGAGGGTGGGGGAGATGGCTCTAAAATTGGACATGAGCAAAGCCTATGATAGGGTAGAATGGACTTGCTTGGAGAATATTATGAGGAAAATGGGTGTCCATCAGAAAATGATTGAAGTGATTATGAGATGTATAACTACTGTCACATATTCCATCCGTATTAATGGGCAAACCTGAGGTAGAATAGTCCCTTCTAGGGGCCTTTGCCAAGGGGACCCATTATCTCCTTATCTGTTTCTATTTTGTGCAGAGGGTCTTTCAGCACTACTTCGTCGTGCAACAGAAAGGCAAAGTATCAATGGTGTAGCTGTGTGTCAGAGAGCCCCAAGAATTTCCCACTTGTTCTTTGCCGACGATAGCTTGATTTTTTGTCGAGCATCTTTGGAAGAATGTGATGAGTTACAGCGCATTTTCAGTGTCTATGAAGTTGCCTCAGGACAGCAACTCAATAAAGCCAAAACTGCCCTATTTTTCAGCAAAAATACTCCGCGGGCAATATAGGAGGAAATAAAGTCTAGATTTGGAGCTCAAGTCATACGCTAGTATGAAAAATATCTAGGACTACCTTCGTTGGTTGGGCGATCCAAGAAGAACACCTTCCATGATCTAAAAGAAAAACTGGGTAAAAAACTTTCGGGGTGGAAGGAAAAACTCCTATCGAATGCGGGCAAAGAAATTTTAATAAAAGCAGTGGGCCAAGCAATACCTTCTTATACTATGAGTTGCTTCAAACTTCCAGATTCCTTATGTGATGAGCTTGCTAGTATGGTCCACAAATTTTGGTGGGGACAAAATAATGGGGTTGACAAAATGGCTTGGCTTAGCTGGGAGAAGATGTGCACTCCTAAGGAAACAGGCGGTATGGGTTTTAGGGACCTCAAAGCTTTCAACCTGGCTTTACTAGCCAAACAGGGATGGCGCCTTCAAACCTCTACAAATTCACTTTTCTACCGTGTCTTCCATGCTAGATATTTTCCACATGGAGACTTTCTCTCAACCACTGTGGGGACAAGACCTTCATATGCTTGGAGGAGTATAATTGCTGCACAACAGTTAGTCCGGAATGGGAGCCGTTGGAGGATAGGAAATGGAGCCAAAGTCCGGATTTGGGGAGACCGCTGGCTCCCTTTATCCTCCACTTTTAAAGCTGTCACACCATGCCCGAGTGGTGGGGAAGAATTATTAGTGGCTTCGTTAATCGATCACCAAAGGGGAGAATGGAACTTGGAAGCCCTACAGCGAACTCTCATGGCCAAGGATGTGGAATCGACTCTTACCATTGCACTGAGCCCAACGCTGCCTGATGATAACATTATCTGGGCGCTGACTCCTTCAGGGAAGTTCACGGTGAAGTCAGCTTACAGATTGGCACTTGAAGAGAGAGCTGGCAATGACGCTGAGGAGAGCTCAAACTCAACACGCATGAAGGAGTTTTGGAAATTTATTTGGCGATTGAACGTCCCTAATAAGATTCGAAACTTCACGTGGCGTGCTTGCCGGAATATCTTACCCACAAAGGATAATCTCTTCCGGCGAAGGATAACGGCGGATAATACATGTGAGGTATGTGGAAGCTTTGAAGAAACAACAGGCCATGCACTCTGGCACTGTCACCGTGCGAAGGGAGTATGGAAGGAAGCAGGGATGAATACGGATAAGGTGATGGACAACTGCCCGGAATTCTTGGACTTATTGTGGTATGCCCGAAACGTGAAGCAGTGGCCGATGGAGGACGTGGGTTTGATGGTAACGACGGCATGGGGCATTTGGACGAACCAGAATGAAGTGCGCCACGGAAAGAGCAGAAAACCAGTGTCCGTTCTCGTTGGGTGGACAAAAGAGCTATTGGAGAACTTTGTGATGGCTAACTATTCTACACGGCCATTCAAAGATTCTGTGGAAGCAATATGGCAACCTCCCAAGCCTCCGTGGTACAAGGCAAACATGGACGGTGCAGTTTTTACTCAGCAAAAGGAAGCCGGGATTGGAGTGGTGATAAGGGACCATCACGGAGAGGTAGTGGCAGCACTTAGCAAGCGGATAAAGGCTCCGTTGGGTGCTGTTGAGATAGAGGCTAAAGCAATGGAGGAGGGCGTCCGCTTCGCATGGGAAATGGGAATCCGAGACTGCCTGTTTGAAAGCGATTCCCTCATTGTAGTGAACGCCATGCAGCGACGTACAGAGGCCCCAGCTTCTATTGTTAATGTTATTAATGGGTCCTTGTCCCAGCTTTATAGGTTTAGAGATGTAAACTTTAGCCATGTGGGTCGGTCAGGAAATAAGGTTGCACACACGCTAGCCCAATTTGCTAAAAGCATGCCAGACCAATACGCGTGGGTTGAGGAAGTACCAGATTGTATTGAAGGGCTGGTGGCCCAAGATGTCATGTAGTTGGTCTTGAGTTTATTTTAAAAGTAATGAGTTTCACATCCAAAAAAAAAAAAAAAAAAAAAAAAAAAAAAAAAAAAACAAATACAACCACATTTGGTCTTATGTACAACAATTAAAAAAATCGCTACGCACCAATAAACTCATCTTGAGACATAAATTATTAATAGAATCAAAGAAATAAATAAACAAACCCATCACTTTGCCGATGGGATAAGAGAGAGTCCTTGAGCTCTCTAGGAACAAAGAATGAAATCGGTGATTGCCATTGAATTACGATTCCTCAATCAATGCATGTCCATCTCTCAGAAACAAAATTTATACACCCCTCAATCAATCCACGTCCATCTCTCAGAAACAAAACTTGTACACCCATTCATTTTGCCCATTCATCATCACCGTGAGGAATAACATTGGCCTCTGCCCATCCTTTGGCGCTAATGGTAGAAGCAATGTATGAAAGTTTGATGAACTGAAACTCAAGCGGTGGTAATGCTCCATCAACAAAGAATTTGTAAAAAAATTTGAGGTCCTATGAGCCTTTTTATTTTATTTTTAAAAAAAGTTGTATTTGTACTTGACTGTTAACGTGAGAGAGAAATGTGGAGGTGCGACAAACAAAAAAATAAAAAAATAAAAAATAATTTTTAAATTTAGCTAAAATTTAGAAGTTTTTAAATTAGTAATGTTACATGTCGAACCCTATTATTTAAGTTTTACAAAGAGATGGATTTGAGGGTATATTTTAGGCATCTAAATTGTGGATCCCAAATAGGAGAAGCCCCTTAAATAGTAGTATAAATAACTTGATTCATCTCTAACCAATGTGAGACACAAAAGTAAAGGCGAAGTGTTTGAAACATAACTCACTCCAACAATTAGTAAGAATTGTGGGTTGAACTCAAGATTTTAGTTATAAAACACATGTGCCAATAAAAAATAATCACCTAGGGCTTACCTGCAGGCACTAAATTCGTTTTATAAGGCAAAAATCTGGAAACATTCAATATGTACATTTGAAGCTTCTTAAACAATGCCACATTACATAATCTTTTTCAATCCTATAAATACCACAAACCCTTCTCTCATATTTATCGTACAAATTCCTCAAACCGTAATATATATACTTATTTTCACATTAGATATTGAAGTGCATATCTAAAATTAATGAATAAAATGTTTCAGTCCAAGTTGGAAATGTTAAAGTAGATGAAGCCAACGACATCGTATTAACGAGTCCAAACAGAGATAAGTCTCCAGATCAGCACCAACACTAAAGTTCAGAGTGGCACACTTGCTGACACTAAACTAAACGCTGACGTTTTGTTTAGTGATTGTCAAGCAAAGAACACCAAACAATGTCGTCCCAAACTATATAGCCTTTGGTTCCCAAAAAATCTGTAACAGATACAGCGGAGCACGCGGAACATTCTGTTATAGGAGACTAAAGTTTGTTACAGGGTTTTAATTATGGTGCTATTGATGTATTAGTGAATCGGTGTGAGTGTGTGGAACTGTAGAATAATATTCAGTTTTAAATTAAAATAGAATAAATGATTTTCACTTTTCGGTGTAGTTCGGTCATGGTCCACAATGAATGAATGCATTGAAATAGTTGCAGATAGATTAGAAAGTGGAAAAGGAAAATGGTATTGGTAGGTAGTAATCAATTTGGCCATAATTGACTATCAAACTTTGTTTAGTAGTATTACTTTTTGGTAGTGTCATACACGTTGGTTCATTGTTCTACTATTATCTTCTCGTACTACTAGTCAAAATGATTACTTTTGTGCAGCGTTATTCACGTTCTCTCTATCTTTATGAATTGAATTCTAGTTCACTGCATTGGAAAAAAAATTTCAGCGTGCATGGCACGATTTTAATCATGAATTTATAGAATATATATATTAATTAAAACATAATATCTCTAAATGTTTCATAAATTGAACAAAAATTGTGTATCAAGAACTGTTAATCAAAATTCAATTGTAAAACTATTATAAAAAGAAGTATACCTTAGAATTAGTTAAGAGTGTGGGATCTAATTAACTTAACAGGTAAAATTTCTTATCAAGCAAATAATAGATTTGTGGTTCAGATTTCACTTACATCAAAACTAATTAGTGTCTTGACTTGATAATAAAAAACAATTATCATAAAGCGGACACTATAAATTTAAATTCTATTATATATATAAAAATAAAAAGTAATAATGAAAAAAAATTAGGTGAGATATCTACTTATGATAACCATGATTTTTAAACTTTTATTATATTGATAATAGATAGATAACCTTAAGTGACCTTCCATCATGAAAAATTGATAGAAAATGAAAGCAAGCTAAATAATAAGATATAAATGATTAAATCTTGTATAAGAACCATTGATGACAATTGAATCGCACAAGCCAGAGTAAAAACTTATTTATAGAATATATATATATATATATATTTTTTTTTTTTTTTTGAGAAAGTATTTATAGAATAGTTAATATATTCTTCTAAAAAAAATAGTGAATATGAATTAGATAAGAGTAAGAGAATTATAGATATATAATTCATAACCAGTTATTACTTTTTAGAATTTAATTCTATCAAAACTTATTATAAAACACCATACGACAATTTCTAGTTTAAAAAAGAATGTTATGTTAGTATGTGATTGTATGATAGTGTAGTGAGTAAAAATTAATTGAACTCAACTACAACTTATTTTGTAACTTATTTTGTTTTCTAGACTGAATAGACTCACTGTAGTTTCAAAAAGATAAATGTCCATAGGGAGCCTAGATCACCTGCTAGCATAAATATCCATAAACAGCAATATATATAAGAATCTCCCAACATCATGTCATTGAAGTTAATTATGATGAACGGTGGCATGCATTTTTCGAAACTATAAATCTTGTAGTCCTTTTTTATCTTTTATTATGGTTTTTTCTTTTTCAAGATACTCAAGGATTTGAACCTATACCAAAGTATCTTCATACCTAATGCATAGAGTTTGTTATGTGTTTTACAATTAGCTGACGACCAGTCAAAGAAACCAAAATTAGGGTTAGAAAATTACATCTTCTTCACTTTTGTCTAGGAGACTTTGACTATAAAAGCTACACGCCACATTTTAATCAATTGATTGAAAGTGACCATAAGGACATGTTATTGTCTTTGAGAGGTAGAAAAAAAGCTAGTCAACCTAGCTTTCATAACGTGATATATGTAGTTATGATCCTGTTAACGGATTCTTTTAGGTATTCATTAATCAATTATTTTAGAAAAAAAATTTATGAGAAATTGAAACAACGATAAAAAATTCCAGTTATTTTTTATTTTTTTCATAAAAAAATTTCCAAAATGGTTTATTAGTAAATGTCCCAAGGGTATCTATTAGTAAAATCTCTTCTATTATTTTATTATTTGTTAATATTTTTGTTAGCAAATTCAATTGATATAGGAAGAAGTTTTCAAGAAAATTAAGCGAGGTCACATTACATCCTCAAAACTTTTGTCACTTTGTTGGAAAAGTTAGTCATGCACTATGGTCTTTGTGGTCAATATATTGTCTGCCAAAATTAAGGCATTGAAAATTTTAGATAGAGATAGCATTTGACTAATTTTACCTATAGATGATGACCAAAAAACTACATTATTTTTGTGTAGTGCTGTTCATATTACTTCCAATATTATCTACTTATTACACACACTTTACTATGGATTCCAATATTTTTAGATAAGTAAGTTTTGGTCCTAAGGGAGAGGGGAGAGGAGATTAATTCTCATGTTAATATTATCTTCTTACACTCACTATTCATTCCTTTTAAATGGAATTACTAATGGGATTAGAAAAAGACTAATAATAAAAAACTTCCTATTCTATTAATGACAAAGTTTAGCTACAAAATTGGTTGTAGCCTAAGCCTACAAACTAACTCAATATCTTTTATTAGAGGTGAATTTTAACAAATCAACTATTGAATTACATTTTTTTTCTTATATCCTCCATGCTTACAAAATTTCTAGAAAATTAAAGATCAATAACTATATCATCAATAAATTATTTAAATTGCAAGTTTTTGTAGTTTAAAATCATGTATAAAAATATAATCTTTTAGATCTTATAGTAAATTATATCTATTTGGCACAAAATTTGATATGTATATTAAGAGTGTAAAGAACATATAATCTAACGGTTAAATTTTCAAAATATGTAGTAATGTTAATGATATTGAGTAAGGTTGTACCCTTAGACTATAACGAATTTTGTATCTAAACTTTGTCCTTCTGTTAATTTCTTTTGTTAATTGTTTGCCTTTTCTAAAATATTTCTTTATTACATGCTTTTGTAATGTATCTTATAATAACATGCAAATTAATTTGAAATCCTTAAAATACCTTAGAACCAGATATGAAAGGATTATGCTCTAATATGATCATGAAAAAGTGAGCAAACTGTAATGCAAAGAAAAACTTGCAAAGAGTCTTGTAATGCAAAGAAGTGTCAATTGAGTTATAAAATCCTTGGCAACTAATAAAAAAACCTATTTTCTACAGATAATTGTGTTTAAAAGTATGGCTTTTAAATTTTGAGACTTCTTATTGGAAAAAAATCATGACAAAGTGAGCGAACTACAAAATTAAAACTTATATAAAAGTGCTAAATGAGCTATAAAAGTATAAAACACTTGACAAAATAAAATTCATATTTGAAACAGATAATTGAAGAAGTATGGCTTTCAAAATTTTAATACAAAAAAAAAAAAAAAAAAAAAAATCCTGACTCTAATATGTAACTATTGCAAACCCCTTCAATTACTAAATTTGTAGAGTTACGAGGAAAGAGTTTTTTGATAAGACAAAACTTAGGTATAGTATATTAGGTGCTCATTACCTTATGTGTTGTTCTTTTGGTTTCTCTCTTAGAATTCAGTCATGTGACTACTTAACTAAAAAATACATTTTCATCTCATAAGAAAAAATCCACATGATAGAATCTTAAAAGGGAAACCTAAGGAATAACTCCTAAGTACTATACCTAAGTCTTGCTCTTTTTGATAGGATATTTTGCCACCTCAACAATCAAAAAATGCCACCGCTAAAATTACTTTTAAATAAAAACAACAATTCTTAAGCCTTTTGAGAAAATATATTTGGCATTTGTAATGCTTAGGTCCATTACACCGAGAATACTTATTAATATTAGTAACATTTGTTAATGTTTATCACTCAAAATCTGTTAAAAATAATCCTCCCTTCTTTTTCTTGTTTTCTTTTGAGGGGAGAAGGACAGAAGATTGTAGCTAAACTACAATGTTCTTGGTTCTTTTTATTTTTCAGAGTACATTATTTTTAATTATTATTATTATTTTTTAGGTATATGGGGAGAGAAGTGAAAAATGAGGTTCAAATCAACATATATAGACACAACAAATGATGTAATTACACATGAAATTTTACTCTTTATCCACATGAGGTTATCTTAATTAGATTTCCACAACCCATCTCTATTAAAAACAAGGCTAAACAGTGGGTTCCAGTTAGCTCAACTGGTAAAGTCTCTGATGGTTGTATAAAATATCTGGGGTTCAATCCCCACCTACACCAAAAACTGATTAGTGTCTTGGTCTGATGATAAATAACTATCATCAAGAGCAGACGCCATAAGTTGAAACTTTCTCTCAAAAAAACAAGGCTAAACATGCAATTTTGCTCCACTTTTATGTCTCTCTCTTCCAAAAACGCAAAATACATAAAAATATTAGATAAACTAAGATAAAATAAAAATTCAGCAAAATACTTGTATCATGGGATTTCAAACCACAGGTAGGCAACTTAAATTTCGATCAAACCTTAGACGGATAAAGTGTCAAATTTCAAATCATAGATAGGTAACTTAAATTTCAACTAAATCATTAGTAGGTAAGTTGTAATTTACCCAATTAATTTTATTGACAGCTTTTTATATTTTTAATAAAAATTTTGTCAAAATTTTTTTCATTTAGTTTATTAACAATTTACCTAAGCACAATCTATTAACAATTTTCCTAAAAAGCCCTTGCTAACGTTGTCCTTTATAAATTTATAATATTTGTGTGTCAAATTTCAAATCATAGATAGGTAACTTAAATTTCAACTAAATCATTAGTAGGTAAGTTGTAATTTGCCCTACTAATTTTATTGACAGCTTTTTATATTTTTAATAAAAATTTTGTCAAATTTTTTTTCATTTAGTTTATTAACAATTTACCTAAGCACAATCTATTAACAATTTTCCTAAAAAGCCTAACGTTATCCTTTATAAATTTATAATATTTGTTTGTCAGGAGACATTTTTGTCTTGTTTGTTAGGAGACATTATTGTATTTTAAACGTAGAAGAAAAGCTAGTCAAGTCAATAGAATCTACCTATCATGATTCATGACGTGTTCTATATTTTCTTATTTTACAGACTCTTTGATATTTTACAGTTCCTTTAATTTTTCTTATTTGATAGAATAACCACTCTGAGATGTGGTTGCACATGAAATCATGGGTATTGATTTGGAATGCCACTGAAAGATTTTTTTTTTTTTTTTTTTGAGATAAAAGATATAATTTTATTTGAGTAAGAGAACTATAACCAAATTACAAAGTCTGGCCATTGAAAGAAATTTTTGTTTGTTTGTTTGTTTGTTTATGTAGTATTATAATTTAAAATCATAGTCGGATTGCAAGAAGCTAACAAGCAAAAATTGAGATCAAAAGGCTATATAGATAGTAGAATTTTTAAAAATCAAAATTTATTAGTTTAAAATTATAATTTAGTGACTGGAATGTAACACAAAGGAAGGAATTTAGTTACAAAAAATAAACTAAATATTAAATGTTAGAGGGAATTTGTTTTTCTGCTTATAAAAAAAATTGTCGTCTTCATATATATATATATATATATATATATTTTTGATAATCTGTCTTCTTCATATTTTTATGGTTACAGGAACTTTTTAATCTAAAACCTTCTAAATATAAATAACTTTTTAATATGTTATCACAATCGTGTATGGAAAGCAATTCCAGTCAATACTGATGACTCATAGATTCAATTATTTCAGACCTTTCAAATCAATATATTTAAAGCCCTTGAAATCCAAATTGATTTAGACCACAAAAAATAATATAAATATCCAATTACCTTTATTCCTTTCAAATGGTTGTGTGTATATAAATATCCTCACAGGTCATTAGTTCTTTATCTCCTCATAACACATAAGCCACCCAATTTTCCATTTACTTCGTCTGCTGTAAACATGTGGAAAATGAATCAATACCTGCCCTTATTCCTTATTGCCTCTTGTTTGTTCTTCATTTCACATTCTCAAACTATTTCTAATACTTCCTCTCAACATCGTTGCCTCCTTGACCAGAGCTCTGCTTTGTTGCAACTGAGGAAAGAATTTGTTGAGAAGAGAATTTATTATGATGAATATGATCTGTTTGATTACTATAATGGTTCGTATCCAAAGATGAAGTCTTGGAAGGCAGACAGTGATTGTTGTTCCAACTGGGATGGGGTCACATGCGATGCACACAACGGCCACGTCATTGGCTTAGACCTCAGCAAAAGCTGGCTTTGTGGGCCTCTCAAGTCTAACAGTAGCCTCTTCAGGTTGCACCATCTTCGAAAACTCAACCTTGCCCTTAACAACTTCTCTTCCTTCACCACAATCCCATCTGAGTTTGGGCAGCTTGTGAGGTTGACCCATCTTAATCTCTCTCGTTCCTTCTTACATGGCCGAATCCCGTCCGAAATTTCATGGCTCTCCAATTTGGTTTCACTTGATCTCTCTTTCAATTATTTTCAATACTTTGTTGCTGCTGATTATCATTATAAATTTTTGAAGCTCAGAAGAATTGATCTCGAAGCACTTGTCCAGAACGTGACATATTTGAGAGAACTTCATCTAGACGACGTGGACCTTCCATGGTCACTACCTCAGTCCCTCGCAAATTTGTCTTCCTTGACTTCTCTTTCTCTGTCTTGGTGCATTTTGCTTGGCGAATTTCCCTCAGATATTTTCCTACTGCCCAAGATACAAGCCATTGATGTGTCAGGTAACAACAATCTCACTGGTTTTCTTCCCAATTTTCGATCTGGTAGTTCCCTAAAGCAATTGCGTCTTTCCTCCACGAATTTTTCTGGAGAATTGCCCAATGCAATCGGAAACCTTAAGTCCTTGAACTTTTTGGATCTTTCTGGAACAAATTTTTCTGGGGAATTGCCTGAATCAATCGGCAACCTTAAATCCTTAAGCCATTTGGATCTTTCTGGGGCAAATTTTTTTGGGGAATTGCCCAATTCAATCGGAAAGCTTGAGTCCTTGAATGCTTTATATCTTCGCTCAACAAATTTTTCTGGGAAACTGCCCGATTCAATCGGCAATCTCAACTCCTTGAATTATTTGGAACTTGATTTAAGTAAATTTTCAGGAGAAATTCCCCCTTCTATTGGGAACTTATCACAGCTTACTTATCTTTCTCTCTATTGGAACAATTTTAATGGTCAGCTTCCATCCACATTAGGAAATCTTGCAAAACTCACTTCTCTAGATCTTGGCTATAACCTTTTCTTTGGCAAAGTACCATCTTCACTGGGAAATCTTACACAACTAGAAGAATTATTCCTTCCATATAACAATTTTGAAGGCAGGTTCCCAGTTTCACTAACAAATATTACCAAACTCACTAGGATAGGTATATCAGGAAATCAATTGAAAGGGTCAATCCCATCTGAAATAAGTAAACTTACTAATTTGTCTCTCCTTGCCTTGTCTTATAATTCACTCACAGGGGCTATCCCTTTGGTTTTGTATACAATGCCTTCATTGTCTGAACTGATTCTAAATCAAAATCAGCTTACTGGCCCTCTCCAATTCCAAAATATCTCTTCATCACAATTAAATATCCTGGGATTGAGTGGAAACAAATTGGATGGACCGGTTCCAAGGTCAATTGCCAATTTCACTAAGCTACGAGAGCTATATCTTTCTTCGATCAACCTAAAGGACAAGATGGAGTTAAACATATTCTTCCAGGTTAAAGAGCTTCAATATCTCGATCTTTCAGGTAACAATTTGTTGGTTTCAAAAGAAAATATCAATTCAACCCACCCCAAAATTTCATATTTGTTGTTGTCTTCTTGCAATTTGCGTGAATTCCCTGATTTCCTAAAAGCCCAAAATGAATTGAATACATTAGACCTTTCCAACAATAAAATTGAAGGTAAAATACCCAAATGGTTTTGTAATGTTGGAAAAGGGACACTACAATACCTGAATCTTTCTTTTAACCTTCTCAGCGGTTTTGAACAACCGCTAAAAGTTCTTCCTTGGAAATTCATTATCTATTTAGATTTACGTTCCAACATGTTGCAAGGGTCACTCCCAATTCCCCCATTGTCTACATCATATTTTTTTGCCTCAAACAATAATCTAACCGGGAAAATCCCTCAAATGATTTGTAAGGTGAATTCCCTCCAAGTCCTTGATATTTCCAACAACCAGCTGATTGGTCAGATTCCACAATGTTTCGGTCACTTTAGCAATTCTCTTTTAGTATTGAATATGAGAAACAATTGCTTTCAAGGAAACTTGCCTAAATCATTCATGAAAGGATGCAGTTTGGTGACACTTGACTTAAGTCACAACCAAATACAGGGGAAGATTCCACGATCATTAGCACAATGTCGAATGCTAGAGGTCTTAAATCTTGGAAATAACAACATTAATGATGCATTCCCCTTCTGGTTGCAGTCTTTGCCAGAGTTACGAATTCTAGTCTTGCGAACAAATGGATTCCATGGTCCTATATGGACTCCTCATACCAGTTTTGGCTTTTCCAAGTTACATGTCATTGACCTCTCTCACAACAATTTCTTTGGTAGGTTACCATCAGAATGCTTTAAAACTTGGAATGCAATGCTAATGGTCCCTACCAAAGATTACTCACAACCTGAATACATGGGAAGTCAATTTAATTATTATGAAGACTCAATGACAATAGTGAATAAGGGGTTAGAAATATTTTTGGTAAAGATCTTGACCATCTTCACAGCTATTGATCTCTCCAATAATAGGTTTTACGGAGAAATTCCGAATAGTGTGGGAAACTTAAAGGGACTAATTTTACTCAATTTATCAAGCAATAGCTTCATAGGCCATGTCCCTTCATCCTTAGGGAACCTAACTTCACTTGAATCGTTGGATCTTTCTCAAAACAAGCTTTCAGGTGAAATCCCTCAACAACTAATAGGTCTTACATTTCTTGAATATTTAAATTTGTCTCATAATCAACTTATTGGTCCAATTCCACAAGGTGGACAATTTTGGACATTTGAAATTTCAACTTTTGAGGGAAACTTGGCATTGTGTGGCTCTCCGTTGCCAAAGAAATGTGGAATTGAGCCACCAACTTATGAAACAAGGCAAGAATCGTCAATAGTAGAAGGATTTGATTGGAAAGTGATTGTGATAGGATATGCCTGTGGATTGATGATTGGACTAGTTATTGGGCATTTTGCCACCTCAAGGACAGATTGGTTTGTGAGAAATTTTTGAGTGCACTTACGAAGGTGAAGATGAAGACAAGTAGAGGCAGTTACTCTTGATTTATAGTGATTGTAATAATTGTACCTATGTGTGGAATAATACGGATTGTCACCATCAAACAGTACATGGCCAGCCCGATCCAGGCCTTGATATCTCTTATAGCACCTTCCAAGGTACTCTACCTCTTTCTCAAATGACGCAGTATAATTCTTTTTTTTTCCTTTTGTAATTTTTAAAATGTTTTGATATTAGGAATAGAATTCTCAATTGAAAAGGAAGTGAAACTCATATCACAATTTTGGCTTCCTAGAATATGATATATTGATTTTGATTTCATTGTAGGTGCTATATATATATATATATATATATATATATATTATGAATATACATTTTTTTGGGTCAAAAATTCAATTTACAAGTTGAAAATTTGTCATTTCAGTTTGTTAATTTTTACAAAATAGTCATTTTAATTCTTTTGTCTATTGTGAACTAAAAACCACTGTTAACTTTTCTAAAACTATGTTTTTTTTTAAATCATTGTCTAATGCTACAAATGTGAATTGGTATCGTTTTAAGAGTTATCTGTGTTTTACCAAAAAAAAAATGCGACAAAGGTAAAAATACAATTAAATTAAATTTTGTAATATGAGTTCGTTAACATTCTCATTTATTGTTTTTAAGATGAATTTATACTTATACAATTGTTATGGCCTATTTAGATGGAGCTGAAGGGAGGGGAGTATAGTAGAGTTGGTTAGAAATTTGTTAATGTATCAATATCAAAGATGAAGTTCCATCATCCGGTACTAGATACTTTCTCCCCAAGGAAATCTGATCATATTAGTCCGCATAAACAGCATATGGATAAGTTGACGTGCATGCTTACTGATTTCCAGGTTATCTTTTACTCTCATTTTTGTGCCAAACGCTTTTGGGAAGGTTGTAAATATTTGTTTGATGCTTATAATTATGTGATAATCATCAATGATGTGTGAATTTACCATTAGGCAGACCCAAGTTGTGATGCATATATAACTTCACCAATTTGGATATCATCAACAATTCCAGCTTATTGGATATGGCAATTTCCAAGTGAATTTGAGGCTTCCTCACATCAGAATGTTTATTGCAATAAATGTTAAAGTATCTGTGAACTTGAGGGGGATGCTTCCATAGATGGTTTGTTTGACTTCACAGTTATATGATATAAATATTCAAGATTTTTATAGCTCAATGTAAGAATTGTTCTTTTGGGTTTTGCAGAGATTCTTAACCAGCAGTTTAAAAATTATTCATCCCTTTCAAAAACCCGTTTAGAAGTGAAAATGGTTCAGTCACTTGCATCAATATGGGAGGTTTGTTTTGGTCACATCCATTTGCTGCTTTTTATGAGTTTGTTGGAATTTTATCTTGTTGGTCATTCATTTGATGAAATTCTCCTTGGTGTTCTAGGAGTATGAAAGGACTGGAATGCATAAGGTGACAATGCCTCCTAATCCTGGCCTACCACCTCCACAGGATGTTCTTAAAACTCTTTGGCTAAGTCTTGAATTTGTGAACAAACTTATTGAATTTTGTAGTGAAGCAAAAAACTCTTTGACTCTGACTCCATTTGAGAAAAAATGTAAAGTTAAAGCAGTCAATGACATCATCAATTGATGAGGGAAACTTGGTTGGAATTGGACATGTTAAGCCTAACAATATAGATGGAGAATTTGAAGAATGCTAAAGAAAAAGAAATAATTGGATCTTTGTCACCACAAGTTTTCAATATGTGTAGAAGATGGTCCAATACTCACTAAAGGGAGAAATACAAGTATTGAACCATTGTCTTGAGGTTGAATAAATGTGGTCATCAGCAATTATTGAAACATTAGATCCAAAGGTAATTCATCATGAGGTTGCATGTTTATCCTCTTGGATATTGGCCTTTTCACTTTTAAGCATAAGTTTTCTTTTGATCATGTGACATGATGGGGTCCTTCACTATATCGGATATTAAAGCTGCAATACTGTCTTATATACCTTTTGGTTTTAGTGTTTTCTTAAACCCCTTCTCTCTCTCTCTCTCTCTCTTTCAGATTGAGATATTCAGAACTCATGTAATTGTACCACAATGGTGTTTGTTTGTTTTGTGAAATAGTGTTCAAAATTTACTAAACATCTCTCATGTGTTCTTATAATCCATGCGTTGTATTCAGGCTGCAGATAAGGAAGCCCTCTGTCTTCTACAATGGCTAGCCACATCTCAGGTTGATGAAGATGAACTTGCTCGTGAGACTGGAGAAGGCCAATAAGGATTGTGAGAGCAAGTTTCAGGAGTGCCAAGACATTCTTAATTCAATTGCTGGACAGCTTACTTTGAAGCTGATAGCAAATGTAACATATGGCTATACAGCTGCTGGATTTAGTGGTCGCATGCCTTGTGCAGAGCTTGCAGACAGTATTGTTCAATGTGGCCGTAGTACCCTTGAAAAGGTAATTTCATTTGTGAATGCACATGATAAATGGAAAGCTAAAGTTATTTATGGTGATACTGACAGCTAGTTTGTCCTCCTCAAAGGACGCACGGTCAAAGAGTCTTTTCGAATTGGGAATGAGATTGCCTCTGCAATCACTGCTATGAATCCAAACCCAGTTACTTTGAAAATGGAGAAAGTATATCATCCATGCTTCCTCCTTACTAAGAAACGCTATGTTGGTTACAGTTATGAGAGCCCAGAACAGTCTGAACCTGTATTTGATGCTAAAGGCATTGAGACAGTACGCAGGGATACATGTGGAGCTGTTTCCAAGACACTGGAGAAGTCGTTGAGACTCTTTTTTGAACATCAGAACCACGCTATGCAGAGCGAATACCTTATGTTGTAATCCATGGGGAGCCAGGGGCCCGCCTCATTGATATGGTTGTGGATCCATTGGAACTTTTGGCAATGGATTCCCCCTTTAGATTAAATGATTTATATTACATCAGCAAACAAATAATCCCTGCTTTGCAGCAGATATTTGGACTTGTTGGAGCTGACTTGATCCGGTGGTTTATAGAGATGCCCCGCCCAGTCAGGGAAGCCTTTGCTAAACGCCCCTTCTCTGCTCCAAATGCACAACAAACTAGAATTGATTATTACTATCTCTCAAAACATTGTATACTTTGTGGTGAGTTGGTCCAGGCATCAGCCCATATTTGCAATCAAAGTTTGCAAAAGGGTGCTTCTGCTGCAGCAGCTGTGATTGGAAGAACTCCAAAATTGGAGAGAGATGCAACACCTTGCTGCTATTTGTCGACATTGTAGAGGCGGTGACTGGGTTGTGGAAAGTGGAGTCAAGTGCACTTCACTAGCGTGCTCAATGTTTTATGAGAGGCGGAAAGTTCAGAAAGAACTACAAAGTCTTTCTTCTGTTGCTGCAGATGAAGGTTTCTACCCGAAATGTATGGTTGAGTGGTTTTGAGCACTAGTCATTCCAACATGTTCTTCGACAGTAGGAATTGAAAGGAAGGATTTTCCTTGTTCAATATTCCAATATTCTCCAATCCACACATATCTCCATTCTTTGAATGAGGTTACTGTTGTACTTGTACATACCTTATTCTTTACTTAGGGTCCGTTTGGGAGTTTATAAAGGAATGAAATGGAATTGAATGAAATGATCATTAAAGGAATGGAATGGAATAGAATGGAATGGATTTAGTAAGGAAAGGAATGGAATGGAATGTGATTTAAAAATCTTGTTTGGATGTTATAAAATAAAGGAATGGAATGGAATGGAAAGTAAGTAACGCTGTTTGGGAGTGACATTGGAAGGAATGGAATGAAATCATTTTATAATAACATTACTATTATACCCTTCATTTTAAAGAACATAAAAAATAATCAATGAGAACTTATAATTGCTTTGAAATGCTTAGTATTTAGTGGATGATGTAAAACTAGTTAGCCACAATTGGGTCTGTGTTAGATTATTGAATTACAATATTGTTTTGTCAAGGTGAATAGATTGTATCACGCTAATCAATAATTTAACAGATGAAGATAATGGCATGAAAAATTAACAATAGTACAATTTCTTTATTTCAATTTGCAAAATTTTTTTAGGGGTTGCTAGTTTTAGATTGGATCTTTTTTGGTTGGTATGCTTTACAATGGATTTGATAATTTAATACATCTCCATCTCCCAATTTAATTAAGGAAAAAAAAAATTATTGTAGCTAAAAAACAAGTTATGTATATTTCTATGTTGTAAAGCAATTCATGCATCACATATTTATTCTCAACAAAATAAATATTATCTAACAATGCAAACAAATATCTTAAAAAAAAAAAAAAAAAAAAAAAAAAAAAAAACTCCAGTAATGAGTCATGCCAAAACAAAACAAAATAACATAATTCATTCCAAAACTCAGGTTGGCCAAAACTAAGGTTAGAGCTATTAACTAATTGGATGGTTGACTTAAAACTGCAAGTGTACATAACACACCACTTGCTTCGTAAATAACAGAAGAATCAAAGAGGAAACAGAGTAAAAAGCAAACTTGAGTTCTCTAGCGGTTCTCAGTTTCAAATTCACAGCAGTTCTACAGCAATTTTCCAACAATTCTCACTTTCAAATTTCTAAATACAATTTTTTTTTAGCTATACAAGTAACATCAGTTTTCGTTTCTTTTCACTTTCAAGGTTTTTTCGTTTCTTTTCACTTTCAAGGTTTTTAGTTGTACAAAATGTAGTTTGTTTTGGTTTTTAGGTGTACAAAAACACTATATATCACTCTCATGAATCACTAGCAAATAGTTCATAAAAATTAAAAAAAAAAAAAAAGAAAAAGACTAGCAAACAACTGAAAAGAAAAAGAAAAAGATAGACATACTTGGTTTGAGCAATATCTGAAAATTGCAGGAAAAAAAAAAAAAAAAAACCAGCGGCAGCAGCTTCACTTTGTAGAGGACGGACAATATTGTGCAAGAATTATAGCTTTATTTTTCTTACGGCTGAATGAAAAAAAAAAAAGGTTGATATTAAAGGGGTATTTTAGAGATTTTAACAAAAATTTCATTAAACCCAAATTCATTCCCTCCCATTCCTCTCAATTTTGAGGGGAACAAAAATTTGAGGTTTTGAGGGAAAAGGGAGGAATGAGCATTCCCTCCTAACCATTCCATTCCCTCCCACTTAAACTCCCAAACAAGGAAATGGATATTCCATTCCCTCCGTTAAAACTCCCAAACAAGAGGAGGGAAGAATATTCTAAAAATATTCCTTTTATTCCATTCCATTCCATTCTATTCCCTCTTCCCAAACGGAGCCTTAGTCCTGTGTTGTAAGTTGTATTTTGTGTTTTTTAGGTGATTAATCATATGTTGTATATAACAAAGAAGTCTGATGCCCAATGTAATCCTCTGTTTTGCTGTGATGTTAATACCGTGCCTTGCTGATACAAAAGTGGTCAATGCTAGTAACCCACAAGACTCTTATACGTTGTTTTTTTGTACTTATACATAGCAACAAAGAAGTCTGATGCCCAATGTATTTTATGCTCCGTTTGTTTCATTGGAAAATGTGAAAATAGTTTTTTACATAACTATAAAAAAAATAATAATAAATAAAAAAGTAGAAACAAGTGAAAAGAAAACTATCTTTGATAAACAAAAAAAGTATAACTAAATAAGAAAATTTAGGAAATTATTTTTTAACTCATTTAAAATTACTACCGAACATAGAAAAATGAGATAATTTTATAAAAAATATGTTTTGGAAAATGACTCATTTTTGTAGTTTTGATGGGATTTATGTAGTGGTTTGCATTTATGGTTTTTCTGGGCTGAATAATAAAGTATTTTAGAGTAAACACAACAATCATTAGAAAGAAAGTGTGGGTAGAAAAACAAGTATGCCATGAGGTCCTATCATTTAGCTCGTCTAGTATGGCCCTGGAGACGGTTTAAGCTCTCTCTCTCTCTCTCGTCTAGTATGGCCCTGGAGACGGTTTAAGCTCTCTCTCTCTCTCTCGTCTAGTATGGCCCTGGAGACGGTTTAAGCTCTCTCTCTCTCTCTCTCTCTCTCTCTCTCTCTCTCTCTCTCTCTCTCTCTCTCTCTCTCTCTCTCTCTCTCTCTCTCTGCACAAACCAGTCTAGCCATAACAAAATTTGAGACCCAAAATTAAAGTGATTATTCTTGTTCGAAATGAACCAAAACCTTCAAATTTTAAATTCACTAAAATGTTAGTTAAGCTTAACAAGAAAACTCAGTTGATTATTCTTAAATATAAGACATTTATGAGTTGGAAATTGGAATCATTTATCATCTTGGTCAAGTAAAAGGCTCTTAGAAAATATACAAAAAAAATTACATCTAGGCTTTTATATATAAGAATTTATAACTTAAAAAATAGATCTGGTATAAGGAATGAAAATTATGAATTTATTAAATTCAAAGTTCCTCTCAACATCAAGATGTGTGATACACACCAATGAATCTCACTTAATCTAAAAGAAATATGACAATTGTATGAGATATCACCTCTTTTGAAGGGTTTGGAGAGAATCTGTCATTCTCCAAAGTTCTTATAGTAACTCTAGTATGGCAATTAAAATCTTATTTATTACACATTGAAATGAGTGGATTAGTATCTGCCTTACCATCAAAATTATAAAAAAAATAAAAAATAAAAAAATAAAAAAAATAACTGTCACCACTATAATATTTCTTTGAATTATTAACTGGGCAAAATTCAACCATTATTTTTCAAAATAGATGGATATGATTTTAAACATTTTACAACAGAGTTACTCTAAAATCTCTAGAAGATTGTCAACCCTTGAAAGCTTTTACACTTTGTTTGGAAAAGAGGGATAGGAGGGAAGAGAAGAGAAATGAAGGAAAGAGTAACATTTCCATTGTTTTACTAGCAAGAAAGAAGAGAAATAATGAAGAAATTGAATCACTTAGACCCACACTTTGGTTTTCCATTTCCGCCTAATTTGGGCAAAAATTGAGGGAAACACAATTTTTTTTTAGAAAAAAAAATTGCAGCAACAGAGTTTGACTTATAAGTGCTTCAAAATTAAAAATTTTCCCATTAGTTTCTTCTTCTTCTTCTTCAGACCCTCCTCCTCCTCCTCCAAAACCCTCCTCTCTCTCCGCCCGCCTCAGCTTCGTCTTCGACCAAATCGACACCATCGAAAAACAGCAGCATTCCCTCCTCTCCCAAAAGGATCAAACCCTCCAACGCATCCACGCTTGGCGCCAATCCAGAAACCCCCAAATTGACCACCCACCTCATCCCCAATCGCAACTAGGGTTGGGGATTGATAGCAGCAGTGGTAATGCCGATTTGGTATTGGAGGATGCGAATGAGAAGGTGAAGAAGAAGGAGGGGATGGTGGTGGAGGTGGTGCATCCATGGCCTGAGTGGATTGAGCTGATGGAGAGGTTGGAGAAATTATTTGAATGATAAGATTATTATTGACTAAGTGAGCATTTGGATTATGAATAGTATTGGTTTGGTCTATGGGAATGTTGAATTGTGCAGAAATGGATTTGGTATGGAGTTACAGGTTTTCTTTGGTTTTGAAAATTTGGGTTTTGAGTGTTCTGTGGAAATGCTTTTGTGGGTTTTTGGTGGATGGGATTTTATTTATAGTATGGTTGATTACTGTTGGTTTTTATGAATCATATCAAATGGCTTTATACTGTGATCACCTTTTAGGGAAATGATCATGATGCTAATAAGTGTCCTTTAGGTTGATTTGATCCATTCCATGCTTGCTGTTGCTAAAAGTAACCAAGCTGTTTCTTGTAGTAGTGAATGTAGGAAAAGAGACAATTCCAGCTTTTGAGTCTTATAACTTTATTGTTGTTCATCAAATAAAACAACTTAAATCATGTAAATCAAAGTGAGTGTCCGCTAGTTCAGTTGCTAAAGTTTCCTGTCATCAGTCATCACACATTAGGCTTGAAATTGAATCCGGCTTACACTAAGGGTGAGGGTTAAGGGAAGGAAGAGTTCTACCACCTGTTGTGTGCCTCACAGACCTAATGATCCTTCAAATGGGACCAAAGAAAAAAGTCTTACTTTATTTTTTCCACAACCAATTTGAAGGAAAAGTGAAAGGATGATATGCCCCTTTTAGTTGATTAGTGTTTGACTGAGGTACTGAACCCACTTAAGTGCCCAATTTATTTTCTAGGACTCTATTAATGCATGTGATGGATAACAATAAAGAAATTAATGCCACTTTGCTTTGCAAGTGCTGAGACAGAAAATTTTATCTATGAAGATGAAGACAAGTAGAGGCATTTGCTCTAGATTTATAGTGATTGTAATAATTTTATCTATGTGTGTAATAATACAAGTTTTATTGAGTTTAATGAAATAATTGTAGTGATTGATACAATTATATTTAAGTGTACAATAAATAACGCATGCACTCTACCATTAATATTGCATTGATTTCCATCACCATAGTATAATACAAATCACTAAATCACATTTACAAATAAGGAAGTAAACCACAAGGGATAATCTAGAATCATGACCATTGTTAGAATCTTTGCATACGTTAAGTTTTAAGTTTGAACCTTCATGGACAACATGTGACACAGTTCAGACCATTTGGGTAAATAGCAATTCTCTCCATGGACAACATGATAAGAATTTTTTTTTTTTTTTTAATTTTTTTGATGAAATAAAATAAGAATAATAATCCCATATATATATATATATATAAAAGAATAAATGAATAATAATCAGAGGAGGTTAAAGTGTCATTTTCAAATATAGAAGGGGGTTTTTAACATTTCCTAAAGCCTTATAAGATGTTAGTGTAATTTATTATTAAAAATAAATTCCAACAGTGGACTACGGAGAATTTAACAAAAGAAATGGGGACAAAATTGTTATATTCACATTCTCTGGGATTACAACTTTGCAATAAGCTTTCAAGTTAATATCATGACTGCCTGTCTCTCTAATTTGCACCTAACAAATAGAAACAAATTTTCATTTTCCCTCGATAGACCCCAAATTCAAAACCTTCCTTCCTCCCTCTAGGCTTCTATTCCATTCCTTGAAGCAAGTTCCCATGGCATTCCTGTAAATTCAAAGAGAATCAGCGGCAGATTCAGAGTCAGATATAAACGCCTTCAGCGAAAGGATTGTCACCATTGACCACTACATGGCTCTGCCGATCCATGGCCTTCGTCTCTCTTATAGTACCTTCCAAGGTACTCTACTTTCACTCTCAAACCATTTAATTCTTCTTCTTCTTTTTTGTAATTTCTTTTATTGTTTGATATTAGGAGTAGAATTCTCAATTGAAAAGAAAGTGAAACTCATTTCACAATCTGATATATTTATTTTGATTTCATCGTAGTTGCTAAATATATATATTATATTATTATGAATATTCATTTTTTTGGGGGCAAAAATACAATCACCAAGTTGAAATTTTATCATTTTAGTTCTTCTGTTCTGGCCATTGTTAACTGTTAACGACTTCTAATGTTACAAATGCAAAACAGTGTCATTTTAAGAGTTAACATTGCGATTTTAAAACTCAAGACGTTGTTTTGCATTAGCAACTCTTCATAGTGTTTTTTTACAAATGCTCATTTTGAACCCAGAACTCCTCGTAGCGTTTTTTACAAATGCTCATTTTTATAATTTTAGTGGTGTAACTGTATTTTTATCCTTTTGTTTTTAAGATGAATTTTATACTTATGCTTATTGTTAGAGATGTTAGGAAAAAAAAGGTTTAAACTTGTTGTCCCCACACTTACATGCAGAGCAAGCATACTAATTCTAGGTTAGTCTAGGGTTAAATTAAAATTGGGTTCTCTAGTATATAACTCTAAATTTGTCAAAGTAAAAAGATTCTAAAAAGAAAAAGTATATGAACTTAGGATTATGAGAAAAAAGTAAAGATGGTGTGGACTGGGTGAGGGTAATATTAAACTATTTATAACTGCACAGATTGTAGGGAAGAATTTAATAATTCCTAATGCTTACAATAACTAGGTAATAGATTTTTTTTTTTTTAAATTAAAAAAAAAAAGTGTTTAAGAACCCCTGAAGACTCTTGCACACTTTGCTGTGGTGAAAAATTGTTTTAAGTTAAAATGTAGTTATTCATTTTTCCAAGGAACCAAACCTAGGACTAGGAAAATGGTATTCATAGAAATGTACAAGATGTGTTAATTTGCTTCTCTAAGTGGATTCTTGAATTCTTGAAGGTGGGAAAGTGAGTGAGGTTCCTGTTATAAGAATATATGTTTCTACAGTGTCTGGTCAGAAGACTTGCTTGCACGTCCAAGGGGTAAGATCATTCCTGTTTTTCTGGCGTCTTATTGAATGATATCAAAAGCTTGGATTCGTCAGTGTTCCTTGAATACAGTAGTTGAAGTAGGCATATCAAAGTTTATGAAGTTATATTTTTCTCCTTTTGGTTATGTTGAGAAAATGGAGGAAAATTAGGACACACGTTTTCTTCTTTAATCTCAAAATTTAAGTCCCACCTACTTTGAAGTGAAATTTGGTGGGACTTAGATTATATTCCAAATCCATCTTTCATTTTTCTCTCTTTTCAATTGCACACTGGAAAAATATATTTCTAAAAAATTTTCTTTGTTTTCATTTTCTGGTGGTGAATAAGCATTGTGCTAGAGGTGATTCCAAAGGGTTCTTCTCTAGAAAGGGTCCCTACGTTATTAAGGAAAAAAAGTTTGAAATAACAGAGATCGCATGCTATGTAAAGCAATAATTCATGTATAGCAAATAGTAGTACGTCAAGCATATGAAAAGTGTTTGAAATTTACTCTTCCATTTTTTCTTTATTACTACATCATTATTCTTGACTAAATTACCCATATTTTTTTGGAGGTTTTACCCTATTTATATGTGCCTTGGGGGCAGATATATCGCTTCAACCACACTAGGATGGTAGATAACATTTTTTGAATTTAGCCAATGGAATAAAAATTGGATTTATGTAGCTGGTCCTAATTAGTCAGGATCAAGTGTTTTTTTTTTTTTTAGTTGATATTCTGAATTTTTGCTATATTTTTTATTTATCTCTTAATTTCATTTTGCATGTGATATCCTCTTCCATCCTAATGTGAAATTAAGTTTGTCTGTCCTAATGTTAAAATGTTCTGTGCTTTTTGTTGTCTGGTTTTCTGCTTTTTCTATGCTTTAGATATGATTCCTATTTTAAATTTCTGAGTTTATCCTTTTTCTTGTTAATTTGCATAGGTGATGCATACACACATGCTGTATCTCTTGCTCTTGAGAAAGCTTTGAAGGTATGCTTGGTTGCAACAGGTTTTGTTCTAACCTCTGTCCTGTTTGTAATTGGTCTTTCTGGAATTCGTTGCTGATCCTGTAGGTATCAATTGTATGTTTTTGCTTTGGCCTGAACTCTTACAGCTTAAAGGTAATGCTGGTTCAAAGCAACAGCATGTATGTGGTTGCAGCCTTGTCTGAGCAAGGAAATTTTATGGTTACCATTCATCTGAAGAGCTGTTTGTGAAAATAGATTTGTATCCAAACATTATACTATCTCTCTTAGAGTTCTCTCATATTCATATAATAGTTAAGAGTATGTTTCTTGAACACCTTGACAAAGATATAGCTATTATCCACATGTTGTCTCCCATGCTGCCAATCTTCTTTTGGTACACTTCCTGAACCTTTGACTGATGCTCGGTTGTTTTTTGGAATCCTTTTGTGGTTCTCTTTTTACTTTTTTCTTTTTCATCAACCCCTTTATTGATTCTTGCTCACTTAGAGGAGCTTTTTTCCTTTGCCACTGCTCTTTCATGGCATTTTCATCTTCTGTACGATACAAAGATTCTTGACTTAAAATGCATAGTTGTACACTTAAGGTTTGTGTTGTAGACTTTTAAGAGTGATGTATATTAATCACTGCCCTCATTTCAAAAGTTGCAACCAATTGGTTGGTATTTGCTGTGACTTTTGCAAGTTAGATTAAGAAAAGTATTGTTTGTAGAAGTTTTTGTGCTGTTCTTGATAGAAGTTTACAGCCCCATGAATTGCATATTCCCTTTATTCTCCAGTTTCGGGTAAATGCATCCCTATGATTGAATCATTGAGGAATTTTTTTTTTGGGAGATGTTCAATAAAAAATAAAACTGTGGTTCCCAAATGAATCTTGGTTTTGTGTTCCTCACTAGACATGAATGAGGTGAGTTCCATTGTGATGCTTGTGGCTGACTCTCGATTGAGATTCATTATTGTGCAATATTTGAACACTTCGAGTCCATTTAAAAACAACTTATTTAGCTGAAAGTGAAAATTTTTGCTGAAAGTATTGTAAATAAAGTTAAAAGGTAGCTGAAATAATACCGTGAGACCCATGAATAGCAAAAATAAGCTTAATAATAAAAAAAGTTGGCTTT
This sequence comes from Quercus lobata, assembly GCF_001633185.2. Classification (NCBI taxonomy): domain Eukaryota; kingdom Viridiplantae; phylum Streptophyta; class Magnoliopsida; order Fagales; family Fagaceae; genus Quercus; species Quercus lobata. The sequence continues at coordinate 54,406,904 of NC_044906.1, forward strand.
TTAAGCTAATGGCAAATGCAACCTTCAATTCATTTTTTTATTGATCTACATTTTATAAGATCTAAGCTTTTCTTTTTGTCAAATTGATTGTAACTTGTACGGGATGGGCCATATGCATTTATCAAAGATGAAGTTCTATCATCCAGTACTGGACACTTTCTCACCAAGGAAATCTTATCATATTAGTTAGCATATGGATGAGTTGACTTGCATGCCAACTGATTTCCAATTTATCTTTTCTTCTCCTTTCTGTGCCAAATGCTTTTGGGATGGGCTTAAATGTTTCACTGGTGGTCTTAATTATGTGAAATCACTAATGATGCGTGAATTATACCACTAGGCAGACCCAAGTTGTGATGAATCTTAAAGTTCACCAATTTTGATATCTTCGATATTTCCAATAGGCTCATTGAATATGGCAATCTGCTTTTGAATTCGAGGCTTCCTCGCATTATGATGTTTATTGCAATAAACATCATAGTGTCTAGGAGGAGTATGAAACGACTAGAATGCGTGAGGTGGCAGTGCCTCCTAATTTTGGCAAGGCACTTCCAAAAGATGATCTCTCAATAGGTCTTGAATTTGAGAATAAAGATAAGGAATTGTATGGGGAAGCAAAAAACTCTTTAACTCTTGACTCCATTTGAGAAAAATGTAAAGTTAAAGCAGTCCATGACATGATCTGCTGATAGGGGAAATTTATTTGGACTTGGACACATTCACCCTAATTGTTGGGAAAAACTACCCATTTCATGGTGAGACCAAAGTCTCTCCCAATATTGTCAACTAAGTGTGAATTTACCAACACAAAGGTAATGGAGGTTAGACACAAAAAATACTGAGCCTAAGCTAGCAAGATATGCAAAATGGAATCCAAAAGACAAATTATCAAACACTTAGAAGGCCTACACAATGCACACTCAAGAATTACGCAGTTCGGCGCTAAACATATATCCGCAAGTCAAGTGCCTAATAATCCACTATAAACAACAAGTTCCAATGGTCTTTTACTCAACTTTTATAGCACGACTTGAGTCTACACAACAAACTTGGAGAAATATAAGGTTATGTCTTTAGGAGTTTTACAAACCCAAATCCACCACAATGAAATCTTCCAAACAACTAGTTGAAAGAAACCCCAAACACCTTTGAGACACTTGCTTCAATAGGTTTCAATGGCCATGGTAGGAGAAAGTTAAGGGGCTATTTGGTTTTTGTGTTTCCATCACTCATAACTCAAAAATTGTAGAATCCAGGAGAGAAAGCTTGTTTGGATTTGTTTTCAAATTTTGTTTTCATCACTCAATTCTCTGATTTTTTAGTGATGAATTATGGAAACTGAAAACACATTTTAGGTGTTTTCAAGCTATGGAAACAGAGTTATGATGACATTTTGATAAATACACACAGCTTTTGAAATTCCAGCCTCAACTTTTGATTTTTAAGGGTTTTTTTTTTTTTTTTTTTGAAACAAAGCCAAGAAACCTCCAGCTGCAACTTTTGAATTTTTTTTTTTTTAAATTTTTTTGAAACAAAGCAACAGTCAGAACTGAGTTTAAGTGCCAAACGGGTGAGGTTTGGGAAATTGGGGTATTTTAAGTGATGAGTGATGAGTGACGAAAATTGAGTGAGGAGTGATGAGTGATGAAAAAAAAAAAAGCCCCTAAAACTCACAGCCAAACCCTTGGGTCTTTCTCTCTTTTGTGTATTTTACCATCTCTATGTTTTGCTGCTGTGCTCTCTCTGATGTGCTCTCTCTAAAAAGGCTTAAGAACATGGGCCTAATAAACACTAACAGAGCCCATATGGGCCTGGACCTAAAAGGCTTAACAGAATAGATGGAGAACCTTTGAAGTATTCTAAAGAAAAGAGAAACAATTGGATCTTTGCTACCACAATTTTCAATATGTGAAAAGGAAGATGGTCCTATAGCCCACTGAAGGGAGGGATACAAGTATACCACTATTTGGAGCATTAGATCCAAAGATTACCACGAGTTCACATGTTTTTCCTCTGGGAGCATTTACACTCCCAAGCATTTTGGTGCAGTTGTGGAGTTTTTAGCCGATAAATCATGTGAAACAAATCAACAATCCATTTTGCTAAGTATGCTTATTTAATTAGTAATTAGTCATTCATCTAAGTCAGGGTCTTGTGAAGAATTGGCTTCTTTCATATTGTGGCCAAATAAATTTTGCATCCCTCCAAACTTTGAAATTGGTTAAATCTTGTGATAGACAACATGATTTTTTCAATATCTACATATGAATGTATAATAATAGAATGAGTTATCTTATGACAAAAATTGCTATATGTACTGCAACTTTTTACTACAATTTAGCTATAGCTAGTGGTAAAAAAAAATGGACGTTTTATCTCTCACAAACATTAAAGCACCTTAATATCGTAACAAGTTCTACATTTTTTGAGTTTCTAATTGGAACTAAAACTATTCTACAAATTAGTACCGAATTGTTTTGATTAGGTCCTCTCTTTAAATGAGAGCCAATTTCCTTAGAAAACTCTGCTTCTCGTGAAATTATAGGCTATCAATAATTTGGATATTGATTACCAATATAAGTACCCATGACTCAATTTTCCATCTCCTACACTTAACAAATTTCAGCTCATTTAGGGTCACCAATGAGGACATGGAAGAATCTCCTAAAGAGAAAAGAGCTTGTCATTGGATGGTATGGATATAAGTCCAAGAGGGAGGATGAAAATTGAGCGGGGGTTTCATCACATTCACAAAAATTTTTGTCAAGTGGACTTGCAGAAAAGTTAGTTAATATGGTCTTTAACGTACATTATCTGTCAAGATTAAGGCGCTGAAAATTGTAGATAGAGATAGAATTTGACTCATTCTTTCTATTATTGTTGGACTGAGATTTTCATAAATAATAGCTTATATATACTTATATAAAAAAAAAAATAGCTTATATATATATATATATATATATATATGATGTTTCTCAACATTTTGTGTTGTGTGTGTGTGGAGAAACCTGCCCTTGATGGGATTTTTGATAGATAAGGTGATTTAAGTAATAATATGGTGTACGGAGTAGTTTACTAGGATATAAAATATACCATTTCCTAAATCAACATGTTGCCTTGGAAAACCATCAGAGGTGGAATTGTTTGAAACTTTTGTCAAGTGGGCTTTACAAAAAGCTAGTCAATATGTTGTCTGCCAAGATTATTAAGGTACTTAAATTCTAGATAAAGGCAGCTTTTGAATAATAAAATAGTAGTAACAAAAAATTTTTAAATTATAATACTTAATGCTTACTTTTAGTATTTTCTAGTAAACATGTTTGCAAAAAACAATGGGTGTATATTGGTTTGCTTGTCTTTTTTTTTCATATTACATCCGTGTTATTTATTTATTTATTTTAAGGTAAATAGTGTGGGAGAGGAGAGATGGAATTCAAGCCATAGATATAATATGCCATAAAAAAATGTCATTACACTTTGGAACTTTTTTTTTTTTGGTAATTCAAGATAGTAAAACAATCTCCCCTTGCTTGGGAAGGACGCCATTTGTTAGAGATATAAGTATATAACATCATTGAAGGATATGAATGAGGCTAGACGAGGGGGATGAGAATTGATGGGTGAACAACTTGATGGGGGAATGACGCCATTTTATCCTAATATTTCTATAACTCTTATGGCCTGTTTGGAAGTTTAAAGAATGAGGAGAGTAGAGAGGAGGAGAGTAGTGGGGATGAGAGTAGAGGAGAATAGTTATTCTCCATCTTGTTTGGATGTTTTTAAAATTAATAAGGGAGAAGGGAGTAATTAGTCATTTTTCTTGTTTGGATGTTTTAAAAATTATGAGGTAGAGGAGAAGAAATGATTTAAATAGACAAATTTACCCTTATTTGAAAATAAACTTGTAATATTGGTTTATGATTAATTTATTAGAATAAATAATTATTTAATCAACGTTCTCATTCCATCAAATACCACTAATAAAAGTATAAAACTACTATTAACTATTATAAAATAATTTTTATTACCTCAAAAAAATTATAATAAAAAATCAAAAACCTCCCCCAATTTCCTCAACTTTCCCGAGAAACAAATAATTCCCACAGTTTCTCACTCAACCCAACTTGCCTCACTTAATGAACCTACATAGATTGGGTCAGGCGGGTTGGCGAGTCTGGCACATTTTTATGAACAATCATATCCTTAGCTATTGTTATTGGCTACTTTTTAAATTCAATTATTATCTTTAGCCATACGCTTATTTGTTTCTTGTTCAAAAAATATGGGCATGTTGCTCAATGAAATAAGTCTTTGACCCATCACCCATTAACTACATTATAATCTTTTTTTGATATTGTGGCAGGAATTCCCCAACATCTAGGTAGAGTTTGCTTTTTACCAAATCAACCAATGCTATCTACAGAAGATCTACCATGGCCGATTGGAACTCTTCCAGCAAGAAAAGCAAGATTCAAATTTTGGACCAGGACCTTGGATCGATCAAGAACTCTTAGATGGCTCCTAGTGAATTCCCTTCCTGATGAATACATAGATGGAAAACATACTCAATCGGTCAAAAGCTCTCAAGATCATCCACGTGTGTTCTCTATTGGACCTTTGTCTAACCATGTAATGTCCAAGAACCCCAGCTTTTGGGAAGAAGATAAGAGTTGCTTAGATTGGCTAGACAAGCAAACGGAAAATACAGCTGCTCTGTTCTTATATACGGGAAACAGAGTGTAACAGAGTTTGGGGAATTCACCCTCCCTTGTGTCTTGAACAGCTTCTTTGTTCTTATATACGTTAGATAATTACTGTATACTAGCTAGCCGTTGGATGATTGTTACAACTATCCCACTAAAATTGCAAGGCCGTGTTGCTATTTGTTGGGAAGATTTGTCATTTGTAGTGTTAAATTTTCTCAGGAAACAAACAAAGATTATTTATATAATCGGTTTATAATTTTGTTAATTTAGAAATGATAAATTGAGGAATTCATTTAGTTAATAATTTATCTACTCTACTCTCTTTCCAAATCTTTCCAATTTGGAAGAATTAAAAATGATGGGTTAGAGGTAGTTGAAATCCTTCCAAACCCCTCCCCCTCTTTTCCTAAAAAACTTTCAAACAAGGTAATTGAATTAATCTTCTTCCCTCTACTCTACTCCCCTTCCTTTTTTAAACATCCAAACAGGCCATAAAGTTTAGTGTGGCACGCATGCTGACACAAAACTAAACGCTGACGTTTTGTTTAGTGATTATCAATCAAAAGAACACCAAACGGTGTTGTCCCAAACTATATAGCCTTTGGTTCCCAAAAAGTCTGTTACAGATACAGCGGAGCATGCAGAAAATTATGTTATAGGAGATTAAAGTTTGTTACAGGGTTTTAATTACAGGGTTTTAAAGCAAAATATTTTCCAAGGGGGTCGATTTTTGAAGCTCATGTAACAGGGGGGTCATATGCCTGGCAGAGTATTCTTAAAGCAAGGAAGGTGATTTCGAAGGGTATGAGGTGGAGGATAGGGGATGGAAAAAACATAAATATTTATAATGATAATTGGCTGCCTGGGAACGGCTCGGCCAAAGTGGTATCTCCTCATGTGCCTACACTGGAAGGTGCACAAGTTGCTGCTCTCATCAACCCGGACTCAATGACCTGGAATCAGAATATGTTACAACAGCATTTTTTAAGCTTTGAGACTGACAGGATAAAAACCATCCCACTGTGTTGGACAGTACAGAGTGATCGTCTACTATGGCCGTTTTGTGGTAATGGAGATTACTCAGTCAAAACAGGGTATAAGCTCTTGTGTGAGGATGAAGACTTGGGTGCCGCGTCTAGCTCGGACAGGTCGGAGCAGGCTCTCTTCTGGAAACGCATTTGGAGACTACGGGTACCCAACAAGATAAAATTGTTCCTGTGGCGAGCATGTTCTAATGCTTTGCCCACAAAGGAAAATTTGAAGAGGAGGAAGATCCTGGACGATGCTAAATGCTGTGCTTGTCTCTCGGCACAAGAGTCCACTTTTCACACCATATGGAGTTGTGAGCTGTTACAGCAAATATGGAGCCCCTGTTTCAGCTGGGTCCGAACAGAGCATCCTCGAGTTCAAGATATGCATGAGCTTATTCACCTTGTGGGGCAGCAGACTGTTGATCTTGAGCTGTTTGCAATAGTGGCGTGGTTTATTTGGAACCATAGAAACCGGTTGAGACTGAATGAGAAGGGAATAGCGACGGATAGAATTCTTAACGCAGCCAAGGAGTATCTTTCGGACTTTCAGTTGAAATTTCTGCAGACCGTAACAAATCTGTCAAAGGCGAGAATAAGGTGGAGACCTCCGCTGGGTGAATTATACAAAAAAAATTATGACGGGGCTGTTTTCAGTGAGTCGGGCGAGGCAGGTATCGGAGTTGTAGTGCGAGATGCAGAGGGGTTGGTCTTAGCGGCCCTTGCTGAAAAAATTACATACCCGGGGTCAGTGTTAATGCTAGAAGCCTTAGCTGCAAGACGGGCGGCAAAATTTGTTATGGAATTGGGCATATCTTTATCGGAATTTGAAGGGGATTCGGAAGTTGTGTACAGGGCATTGCGGACAGCGGATTGGAGCCACCCGTACATTGGTCAGATTATAAAAGACACTCTGTCTATTGTGGGTTCACTCAGAACCTTTTCTTTCTCTCATACTAGGCGGCAGGGAAACTGTGTTGCCCATGCTTTAGCTAAGAGAGCTATTATTTCTTTTCCTTTATTAGTGTGGATGGAGCATGTTCCATCTGATGTTGAACAGCTTGTTGTTTTTGATTCTGCAACTAGTTAATAAAAGTTCTTGATGTTGATTCTAAAAAAAAAAGGGTTTTAATTACAGTGTTATTAATGTATTAGTGAATCGGTGTGAGTGCGTGGAACTATAGAATAATATTCAGTTTTTACAATCTCTCTCTAAAGCTATCTGTTTCTTTTCTCAGAATTTTCCTTTAAATAGTTTCTCTCTTTTTCTTTCACTTTCTTTCCTTGATCAATTGTGAAATAGTGTTGCTTTGCTTCAATCTCTATCTTTTCCAAAGATTAAAGGTTTACAATTTTTCGAATTAGAGGGAAAAAAAAAACTTTTTGACCACAAGATTCACGTGTAAATTAAAATAGAATAAATGGTTTTCACATTTCAGTGCAGTTCAGTCATGGTCTGCCACAATGAATGAATGCGTTGAAATAGTTGCAGATAGATTAGAAAGTGGAAAAGGAAAATGGTATTGGTAGGTAGTAATCAATTTGGCCATAATTGACTATCAAACTTTGTTTAGAATTACATTTTGGCAGTGTTATTCACATTGGTTCATTGTTCTACTATTATCTTCTCATACTGGTAATCAAAATGACTATTTTTGTGCAACGTTATTCACATTCTCTCTATTTTTATGAATTGAATTCTAGTTCACTACATTGGAAAATATTTTTCAGCGTGTCTGGCACGATTTTAATCATGAATTTATTGAATTTTTTTTAATTAAAAGATGATATCTCTAAATGTTTCATAAATTGAACAAAAATTGTGTATCAAGAACTGTTAATCAAAATTCAATTCTAAAACTATTATAAAAAGAAGTATACGTTAGAATTAATTAAAAGTGTGGTATCTAATTAACTCAATCGGTAAAATTTCTTGTCAGACAAATAATAGATCTGTGGTTCAAATTCCACTTACATCAAAACTAATTAGTGTCTTGACTTAAGTGACCTTCCATCATGAAAAATTGATAGAAAATGAAAGCAAGCTAAATAATAAGATATAAATGATTAAATCTTGTTTAAGAACCATTGATGACAATTGAATAGCACAAGCCAGGGTAAAAACTTATTTATGGAATAGTTTTTTTTTTTTTTTTGAGAAAGTATTTATAGAATAGTTAATATATTCTTTTAAAAAAAATAGTTAATATGAATTAGATAAGAGTAAGAGAATTATAGATATATAATTCATAACCGGTTATTATTTTTTAGAATTTAATTCTATCAAAACTTATTATAAAACACCATACGGCATTTTCTAGTTTAAAAAAGAATGTCGTGTTAGTATGTGATTGTATGATAGTGTAATGAGTAAAAATTATTTGAACTCAACTACAACTTATTTTGTAACTTATTTTGTTTTCTAGACTGAATAGACTCACTGTAGTTCCAAAAAGATAAATGTCCATAGGGAGCCTAGATCACCTCCCAGCATAAATGTCCATAAACATCAATACATATAAGAATCTCCCAACATCATGTTATTGAAGTTAATTATGATGAACGGTGGCATGCATTTTTCGAAACTACAAATCTTGAAGTCCTTTTTTTATCTTTTAATCTCTCAACATTACGGTTATATGTTGGTTTTTTTTTTTTTTTTTTTTTAATATACTAAAGGATTTGAACCTATACCATCATCAAACCTAATGCATAGAGTGTGTTACATGTTTTGCAATTAGTGGACAATCAGTCAAAGAAACCAAAATTAGGGTTAGAAAATTACATCCTCTTCACTTTTGTCTAAGAGACTTTGACTATAAAAGCTAGTCGACACAATATTTTAATAAAACTCTTGGCAACCAATAAAAAAACCTATTTTCAACAGATAATTGTATTTAAAAGTATGGCTTTTAAATTTTAAGACTTCTTATTGGAAAAAAAATCATGACACAGTGAGCGAACTACAAAATTAAAACTTACATAAAAGTGCTAAATGAGCTATAAAAGTATAAAACACTTGATAAAATAAAAATCATATTTGAAACAGATAATTGAAGAAGTATGGCTTTCAAAATTTTAATGCATAAAAAAAAAAAAAAAAAAATCCTGACTCTAATATGTAACTATTGCAAACCCCTTCAATTACTAAATTTGTTGAGTTATGAGGAAAGATTTTTTTGATAGGATATTTTGCCACCTCAACAATCAAAAAATGCCACCGCTAAAATTACTTTTAAATAAAAACAACAATTCTTAAGCCTTTTGAGAAAATATTTATTTGGCATTTGTAATGCTTAGGTTCATTACACCGAGAATACTTATTAATACTAGTAACATTTGTTAATGTTTATCACTCAAAAATATGCTACAAATAAACCTCTCTTCTTATTCTTCTTTTCTTTTGAGGGGAGAAGGACAGAAGGTTGTAGCTAAACTACAATGTTCTTGGTTCTTTTTTATTTTTCAGAGTACATTATTTTTAATTATTATTATTATTATTATTATTATTTAGGTATAAGGTGAGAGAAGTGAAAGATGAGGTTCAAATCAACATATATAGACACAACAAATTATGTAATTATACATGAAATTTTCCACTTTATCCACATGAGGTTAACTCCGTTAGATTTCCATAATCCATATTTGTTAAAAACAGAGCTAAACATATAATTTTACTCCACTTTTATGTTTCTCTAGTCCAAAAACACAAAAAACATAAAAATACAAGGTCAAATAAAATAAAATAAAATCCAATAAAACACTTGTGTCATGGAATTTCAAACCGCATGTAGGCAACTTCAATTTCGATCAAATCTCAGCTGGATAAAATATCAAATTTCAAACCATAGGTAAGCAACTTAAATTACAATCAAATCATAAGTAGGTAAGTTACACTTTGCCCAATTAATTTTATTGATAGTTTTTTATATTTTTAATAAAAATTTTGTCAAAACTTTTTTTATATAGTTTATTAACAATTTCCCTAAAGAGCCCTGTTAACATTATCCTTTATAGATTTATAATATTTGTTTGTCAGTATTTTAAACATAGAAGAAAAGCTAGTCGAGTCAATAGAATCTAGCTATCATGATTCATGACGTGTTCTATATTTTCTTATTTTACAGACTCTTTGATATTTATCCCGTGTCTCACACATCAAAATCTTAGTATGATGTACAGTTCCTTTAATTTTTCTTATTTGGTAGAATAACCATTCTAAGATGTGGTTGCACATGAAATCATGGGCATTGATTTGGAATGCCATTGAAAGATTTTTTTTTTTTTTTTTTTTTTTTTGAGATAAAAGATATAATTTTATTTCAGTAAGAGAACTATAAGCAAATTACAAAGTCGATCTGGCCATTGAAAGAAATTTTTGTTTGTTTTTTTGTTTGTTTGTTTATGTAGCATTATAATTTAAAATCATAGTCGGATTGCAAGAAGCTAACAAGCAAAAATCGAGATCAAAAGGCTATATAGATAGAAGAATTTTTAAAAATAAAAATTTATTAGTTTAAAATTATAATTTAGTGACTAGAATGTAACACAAAGGAAGGAATTTAGTTTAAAAAAATCGACTAAATATTAAATGTTAGAGGGAATTCGTTTTTCTTTTTATAAAAAGGATTGTCCTCCTCATATTTTTATGGTTTCATAAAGGAACTTTTTAATCAAAAGCCTTCTAAATATAAAGAACTTTTTAATATGTTATCACAACCGTGTATGGAAAGCAATTCCAGTCAATACTGATGACTCAAAGATTCAATTATTTTAAACCTTTCAAATCAATATATTTAAAGCCCTTGAAATCCAATTCGATTTAAACCACAAATAATAATATAAATATCCAATTACCTTAGTCCTTTCAAATGGTTGTGTGTGTATAAATATCCTCACGTATCATTAGTTCTTTATCTGCTCATGATACTTAAGCCACCCAATTTTCCATTTACTTCCTCTGCTAAAAACATGTGGAAAATGAATCAATACCTGCCCTTATTCCTTATTGCCTTTTGTTTGTTCTTCATTTCACAATCTCAAACCACTTCTAATACTTCCTCTCAACATCGTTGCCTCCCAGAGCAGAGCTCTACTTTGCTGCAACTGAGGAAAGAATTTGATGATGATTACTATGGTGTTTCTAATCCAAAGATGAAGTCTTGGAAGGCAGATAGTGATTGTTGTTCCAGCTGGGATGGGGTCACATGCGATGCACACAACGGCCACATCATTGGCTTAGACCTCAGCAACAGCTGGCTTTCTGGGCCTCTCAACTCTAACAGCACCCTCTTCAGACTGCGTCACCTTCGGAAACTCAGCCTTGCCCTCAACGACTTCTCTTCCTCCACCACAATCCCATCTGAGTTTGGCCATCTTGCATGGTTGACCCATCTTAATCTCTCTCGTTCCTTCTTACATGGCCAAATCCCGTCGGAAATTTCATGCCTCTCCAATTTGTTTTCACTTGATCTCTCTTTCAATTATTATGAAACATATTTGAAGCTCGAAAGAGATGATCTGGAAGCACTCGTCCACAACATGACATATTTGAGAGAACTTCATCTGGATGAAGTGAACATCTCATTGTCACTACCTCAATCCCTCGCAAATTTGTCTTCCCTGACTTCTCTTTCTCTGTCTGTCTGTAATTTGCTTGGCGAATTTCCCTTAGATATTTTCCTACTTCCCAAGATACAAGCCATTGATGTGTCAGGTAACAACAATCTCACTGGTTTTCTTCCCAATTTTCGATCTGGTAGTTCCCTAAAGCAATTGGATCTTTCCTCAACGAATTTTTATGGGGAATTGCCCAATTCAATTAGCAACCTTGAATTCTTGAGCCATTTGGATCTTTCTAGGGCAAATTTTTTTGGGGAATTGCCCAATTCAATTGGCAACTTTGAATCCTTGAGCCATTTGGATCTTTTTGGGAAAAATTTTTATGGGGAATTTCCCAATTCAATCGGCAACCTTAAATCCTTGAGTCATTTGGATCTTTCTAGGGCAAATTTTCTTGGAGAATTACCCAGTTCAATCGGAAAGCTTGAGTCCTTGAATGCTTTATATCTTCTCAAAACAAATTTTTTTGGGAAACTACCCGATTCAATCAGTAATCTCAACTCCTTGAATTATTTGGAACTTGATTCAAGTGAATTTTCAAGGGAAATTCCCCCTTCTATTGGGAACCTATCACAACTTACTTTTCTTTCTCTCCAGGAAAACAATTTTCATGGTCAGCTTCCATCCACATTAGGAAATCTTGCAAAACTCACTTCTCTAGTTCTTCGCAATAACCTTTTCTCTGGGAAAGTACCATCTTCACTAGGAAATCTTACACAACTAGAAGAATTACCCATTTCATATAACAATTTTGAAGGCAGGTTCCCAGTTTCACTAACAAATATTTCCAAACTTACTACTATAGATATATCAGGAAATCAATTGAAAGGGTCAATCCCATCAGAAATAAGTAGACTTACTAATTTGTCTTACCTTGACTTGTCACAAAACTCACTCACAGGGGCTATCCCCTTGGTTTTGTATACAATGCCTTCATTATCTGAACTATATCTAGATCAAAATCAGCTTTCTGGCCCTCTCCAATTTCAAAATATCTCTTCATCACAATTAAATTCCCTAATATTGAGGGGAAACAAATTGGATGGACTAGTTCCAAGGTCAATTGCCAATTTCACTAAGCTGCAATGGCTATATCTTTCTTCGATCAACCTAAAGGACAAGATGGAGTTAAACATATTCTTCCAGGTTAAAGAGCTTCAATTTCTAGATCTTTCAGGTAACAATTTGTTGGTTTCAAAAGGAAATATCAATTCAACCCACAACAAATTTTCATATTTGTTGTTGTCTTCTTGCAATTTGCTTGAATTCCTTGATTTCCAAAAAGCCCAAAATGAATTGGATAGATTAGACCTTTCCAACAACAAAATTGAAGGTAAAATACCCAAATGGTTTTGTAATGTTGGAAAAGGGACTCTACAATACCTGAATCTTTCTTTTAACCTTCTCAGCGGTTTTGAACAACCGCTAAAAGTTCTTCCTTGGAAATTCATTGTCTATTTAGATTTACGTTCCAACATGTTGCAAGGGTCACTCCCAATTCCCCCATTGTCTACATCATATTTTTTTGCCTTAAAGAATAATCTAACCTGAAAAATCCCTCGAATGATTTGCAACGTGAATTCCCTCCAAGTCCTTGATATATCTAACAACCAGTTGAATGGTCACATTCCTTAATGTTTAGGTCACTTCAGCAGCTTTCTTTTAGTATTGAATATGAGGAACAATTGCTTTCAAGGAAGCATGCCTAAAACATTCATAAAAGGATGTATGTTGATGACATTGGACTTTAGTCCAAATACAGGGGAAGATTCCACGATCCTTAGTGCAATGTCGAATGCTAGAGTTTCTAAATCTTGGAAATAACAACATGAATGATGCATTCCCCTTTTGGTTACAATCTTTGCCAGAATTACGGATTCTTGTCTTGCATGCAAATCGATTCCATGGCCCTATATGGAATCCTTATGCCAGGTTTGGCTTTTCCAAGTTACATGTCATTGACCTCTCTCACAACAATTTCTCTGGTAGGCTACCTTCAGAATACTTTAGAACTTGGAATGCAATGCAAATGGTTCCTACCAAAGATGAAGCACAACCAGAATACATGGGAAGTCAATCAAATAGATTTGATGGAGAAATTCCAAATAGTGTGGGAAACCTAAAGGGACTAATTGTACTCAATTTATCGAGCAATAGCTTCATGGACCATGTCCTTTCATCATTAGGGAACCTAACCGCACTTGAATCTTTGGATCTTTCTCAAAACAAGCTCTCAGGTGAAATTCCTCAAAAGCTAATAAGTCTCACATTTCTTGAATATTTAAACTTATCTCAAAATCAACTTTTTGGTCCAATTCCACAAGGTGGACAATTTTTGACGTTTGAAAATTCCTCTTTTAAGGGAAACTTGGGATTGTGTGGCTCTCCGCTGTCAAAGAAATGTGGAAACAATGAGACACCAACTTATAAAACAAGACAAGAATCATCAATAGTAGAAGGATTTGATTGGAAAGTGGTTGTGATAGGATATGCTTGTGGATTGATATTTGGAATAGTTATTGGGTATTTCTACACCTCAAGAAGGACAGTTTGGTTTGTGAGAAATTTTGGAGTGCACATACGTAGTTGAAGATGAAGGCAAGTAAAGCCAGCTACTGTAGATTTATAGTGATTGTAATCATAGTTGTCAAATCGTGAATCGTATCATGAATCGTTTTTTCATTTTTATGTATCGTGTATCGTATCGTATCGTGTATCGTAAGATATACAAACACTATATAAAATTTATAAAACATTATACATATACATATATTTATTATAAAATTGAAACATATGCAAATAATGACTACTTTAATTATCACTTATGTTAAAGTATTTGACTAAGCTAACCAAATAAACCAAATGGAAATATATTTTTAACATCCATATCCAAAAGATAAAAATATCCATATCCAAATTTATTAGAGTTCAAAGTCACTACATATTATATTAGTCAAAATATTTTTTTTCCTAATCATATTCATTACTGCCTAATCAAAATCATCTCCATAGTCCAAGTCAATGAAGTTATCATCTTCATCATCTTGCAAAATCATTACATCATTGGCATCTTCTTGTACGTCTTCTTCATCATCTCCAACATCCACTATCTCTTCTGGTTCTTCAACTTCAATAACTTTTTCTTTACTTTTCTTTTTGGCATTCAAATTTCTTGGACCTATAAAAATAATAACAAAAAATATATATTGTCAAAATTAGCATTTTATTCATAATATAGAAAAGAAAATTTCAATTTGCTATAAATTTATACCTCTCTTTCTTTTTCTACTACATCCTTCCTCATTAACTTCAAAGCATTCATGAATGTCCATCCATGAAGTATCTTCTGGCAAGCAAGGTTCTTCCTTTTCGGTAATCCATTCATCATCAGATTCCATATCCGATAGACAAATTGGATCATATGAGTCACCATTCTCTTCTCTCTTTATTTGTCTCAACTCCGAATTAATATTATAGTTTACAAACACCAAAGCATTCACTCTTTGTTGCTCGAGATGATTTCTTTTTTTAGTGTGTACATGATCAAAAGTACTCCAATTTCTTTCACATCCCGTTGCACTACAAGTTAGGCTTAAGACACGTATAGCTAAGTTTTGAAGCTCTTTGCAATGTATTCCATAACTTTCCCACCACAAAAGCTACATTAAGATGATAATGATAATAACAATAGCACATACCTGGCTACTTCTTTGCTCTTGTAAGTATAGTCATTTCTTTTCCAAACAAACCCTCAGCTTTATCAAATTTCTCCAATTGTAGATCAATCCTACACCTCTCTAAAGTTGTAGGACACATCCTTTCAATCACTTCATAAAGTCCAACTCTCACTTCTTCATTTGCAACGAAGTTGGGATCATAATGAAACCTATCACAGTTTTATATCTTATAAATAAATAGGCATACAAAATGTAAAGATAAAGATTAAAATATATAACAATTCAAATAATGAACTTACTTAGGATTGAGAAAATAAGCTGCTACATGTAAAGGCCTATGAAGTTGAAGCTCCCATCTAGTTTCAATAATTCTCAATATAGGTCTATATCTCCTTTGCATATCATTAAAATTTTTCCGGATTTGCTCTTTTGCTCTATCCATAGCTTCATATATGTAGCCCATTGCTGGTTTTGCATCACCATCTACAAGCCTTAAAACTTTTACTAATGGGATCACACATTTCAAGCAAAATTTAATAGCAGGCCAAAACTTTGGATCACTCAAGACAATTAATTGGACATTAATGCCATCACTTTTCTTTGCATAGGGACTCTTAGCCCATTCCTCAGATGCAAACATAGACCTTAATCCAATCTTTTGTTGATATATATTCTTCAAAGTTAAGTAGGCAGTGGCAAATCTTATGACACCTTGTCTTGCCAATTCCCTCCCTTTTGTATATTTTCTCATCAAATCAAGCACCCAAATATGACGGTAAATAAAAATAGTGATCTTCTTTGCTTTTTTTTATAGTATTTGCATGCACAGGCAAATCACCAATGTCATGAAGCATCAAATCAATGCAGTGGGCAGCACAAGGATTCCAAAAGATCTTAAGTCTTTTTTCCATTAATTTTTCACCAGTTGAAACATAAGCTGAAGCACTATCTGTCACTACTTGTACCACATTCTCCTCTCCAATTTCTTGCACCAAAGAATCAAGCAATTGAAATAAATTTTCAGCATTCTTGGAAATATCAGAGGTGTCAATAGATTTAAGAAAAACTGTTCCCTTTGGACTATTGACAAGGAAGTTTGTGATAGACCTCTCTCTATTATCCGTCCATCCATCTAACATTAAAGTGCAACCTGTTTTTTTCCACTCATTTTTATACTTATCCAATGTGAAGTGCATATTTTCTACCTCTTTTTTCAAGAAAGTCACCCTTGTTTCATGATAAGTAGGGAGTTTCAATCCCTTGCCATAATTAGCAACTGAATCCATCATTTTTTTAAACAAAGGGCTCTTAACTAAATGAAAAGGTATAGCATGAGCATAAAAAAATCTACAAATAGCCAAACAAGTTGCAGTACGATCTTTCACCAAGGAAGGTAAAGTCACTTGTTTAGAATTTGATTTCCCTTTTAAGTATGCATCCATGGTTCCCTTTTTTGCATTATCACCACCAATCTTTTGTAATTCATCTTCTTGAAGACATTCAACATCAAACTCATCATCAAGTTGCTCATTTTTTTTTTAATGTTTTCCAAAAGTTTGGCAAAATAATTTTTAACATCTTCGGGCACCTTCAAGCATGGTTTAACATCCTTATGTGTATGTGCTAAATGGTTTTTCATTCTTATGACTTCACCCCAATATTCATTTAAGCAATAATTACATTTAAGCTTAAGCCTACTTGTCTTATCATCATTGATACGTAGACAATGATCCCAAGATGGATCTTTCTCCTTATTTCTTTTCCTCCTATCACCCTTTTTTTTATATACCTAAAAGCAAATATGAACACATGAATTTAAAGTCAATCAACAATTTTTATGTACACAAATTAAGCATCACAGTCATAGTTACACTATCACAAATTCACAGCATTAATATTAACATTACAAAATACATATATAAATATAAATATATATATATATATATATATATTTATATATATATATATATATATTTATATATAAACACTCATATACATACATTGATACATATTCAGTTATACTAAACTAATTTTTATAAGCCACTCGGTTATATTAAACTAAATTAACTAATATAATATGTTAATAACAATAAATAATTACAATAATTTTTCAGTATAAAGAATTAATCAAAAAATTTTATTAAGAAAAAGAAAAACTAACCTTACACACACAGTGGACCCAACATGAGGCAGCACTTGTTGTTGTTGTTGTCTTGCTCTAGTAGCATGTGAGAGTGTGGGACTTTTGGGTTAGGAAAAGGAATAGAAGAAAAAGACAAGATTGTGGTCCTTTGGAGCTTGTGGTCCCTTGATGAGAGATCTCCTGAAACTTGATGATCTAAAAGTTAAAAAGATGAAAACAAATAGAGAGGAAGCCAAAGGGGTTTTGGGAAAGTTGAGAGCTTGAGAATTGAGATACAAAGGAAAAAACGTGTGGGTGAATACTGAGTGGTGTGGCTATGTGGTGGGTAAATATATTTAATTGTGGTTTAATTTTTTTAGGGCTAAAAAAAAAAAAAAAAAAAATTAAGAAGGCTTTTGTATTGGGCCAAAATACCAAAACAGCCCAACTTGCTTTTAAAAAAATGGAAAAACGTTTTGGGCTAAATTTGGGCTGAAATTTTGGTTAAAAAAGCCTATTTAAGCCTATTGTTTATGTATCATCCGATACAACCGATACGTACGATACATACAACTGTATCATCCGATTCATATGCACTTACGATACGTATCAACGATACAACACTTTTTTCAAATGATACGATACGTATCGTACGATACGTATTGCGTATCGTATGATATTGACAACTATGATTGTAATAATTGTATCTATGTGTGTGATTATATGGATCATCACCATCAACCACTTTGTGGCCCTGCTGATCCATGGCCTTGATATCTCTTATAGCACCTTCCAAGGTACTCTACTATCCTTGGGTAATTTTTAAATCTTTAATATTAGGAATAGAATTTAGAAAAGGAATTGAAACTCATTTCACAATTTTGGCTTCTTAGAATATGATATATTGATTTTGATTTTATTGTAGGTGCTAAATATATATTATTAATATACAATTTTTTTGGGCAAAGATACAATTGCCAAGTTGAAATTTTGTCATTTTAGTTTCTCAACTTTTACAAAACTGTCATTTTAGTTCTTCTGTCCATTGTGAAATGAAAACCACTATTAATTTTTCTAAAACAATGTTGTTGTAAGTCATTGTCTAATGTTAAAAATGTGAAATGGTGTCATTTTAAGAGTTATCGGCGTTTTTCAAACTACAATGGATAATAGGACTAAAATGAGAACATTAAAGGACTTATATTACAAAATTTAATTTAATTGTATTTTTACCTTTTTGTTTTTAAGATTATACTGACTTTTACTGTTATGGCTAGTTTAAATGGAGTAGAGTAGAGTTAGCAGGAAATTGGGTGCATTTATCAAAGATAAAGTTCTGTCATCCAGTACCAAACACTTTCTCACCAAGGAAATCCGATCATATTAGTCCGCATAAATAGCATATGGATAAGTTGACTTGCATGCCTACTGATTTCCAGGTTATCCTTTCCTCTCTTTTCTGTGCCAAATGCTTTTGGGATGGTCGTAAATATTTGTTTAATGCTCATAATTATGTGATAACCATCAATGATATGTGAATTTACCATCAGGTAGACCCAAGTTGCAAGTTGTGATGCATCTTTAAGTTCACCAATTTGGATATCGTCGACAATTCCAGTTGGTTGGATATGGCAATTTCCTAGTGAATTTGAGGCTTCCTCACATGAGGATATTTATTGCATAAAACCTCAAAGTGTCTTTGAACTTGAGGAGGATGCTTCCATGGACGGTTTGTTTGACTTTGCATATGTGACGTAAGTTTTTTAAGATTCTCTTTATAGGTTAATGTGGGAATTGATCTTTTGGGTTTTGCAGACTTTCATAGCCAACAGTTTAAAAATTATTCATCCCTCTCACAAACCCATTCAGAAGTGAAAAGGGTTCAGTCACTTGTACCAATGCGGGAGGTCTGTTTTAGTCATATCCATTTTTTGCTTTTTAAGAGTCTGTTGACATTTTATATTGTTCAGTCATTTGATGAATTTCTCCTTGGTGTTCTAGGGGCATGAAAGGACTGGGATGCAAGAGGTGATAATGCCTCCTAATCTTGGCAAACCACCTTCACAGGATTTTCTTAAAACTCTATCACTAGGTCTTGAATTTGAGAACAAACTTATTGAATTGTGTGGTGAAGCAGAAAACTCTTTGACTTTGACTCCATTTGAGAAAAATGTAAAGTTAAAGCAGTCAATGACATCACCAGCTGATGAGGGAAATTTGGTTGGACTTGGACATGTTAGGAGAACCTTTGAAGAATGCTAAAGAAAAAGAAATAATTGGATCTTTGTCACCACAAGTTTCAATATGTGAAGAAGATGGTCCAATACTCACTGAAGGGAGGGATACAAGTATTAAACCATTGTCAATTGATGAAATGCGGTCATCAGCAATTACTGAAACATTAGATCCAAAGGTAATACCTCATGAGGTTACATGTTTATCTTCTTGGATGTTGGGACTTTTCACTTTTAAGCTAACTTTTCTTTTGACCATGTGACATGATGGGGTCCTTCTCTATTTTATGGTATTGGAAATGGAAGCTGCAATATTGTCTTCAATGCCTTTTGGTTTCTTTTAAGTGTTTTCATGAACCCCTCTCTCTCTCGCTTTCTATCTCTCTCTCTCTTGGACTGAGATATTTAGATATAAATTCCGATGATGAACTTATTCATGAGACTGCTCTGAGTCCTTTATTGCTTGCAACAACCATTGATAATAAGCTGGAGAATGCTAATATGGACCATGAGAGCAAGTCTCAGAAGGAGTGTCAAGACATTCTTGATTCAATTGATGACTTGATTGACTTTGAGGGCCTGAAGGAGAGAGCTTCTCATTGCTCTAATCAGAACCATTCTTCTATTTGTTCATTAGAGAGAATGATTCCACAAGTAGATGGCTCCGTGGATGATCTATTCTCAATTCCTTGTGCTGGATCAACAGGAAATTCATCCAAATCAGAAATGAAGAATGAATTTGAAGGGTATTCAGAGTTCTAGTCATCCCAAGAT
Organism: Quercus lobata; assembly: GCF_001633185.2. NCBI lineage: Eukaryota > Viridiplantae > Streptophyta > Magnoliopsida > Fagales > Fagaceae > Quercus > Quercus lobata. The sequence continues at coordinate 54,427,067 of NC_044906.1, forward strand.
TTTGGTGCTAGGCTCACCATTAAGCACAAAATAAAGCAATCTAAATGAAGTTCATTTCCATTTTCCATGATGCAAAAGGAGAAGAACGAGTTGGAGGCTGTTGGTCTCCACATAATTGATGCATGTGGGCTTTTTATTTTATTTTTTATATCCGATGCATGTGTTCTTGAAACTAAAGATCCTATAGGTACAAGTTTTTTGGCTAGTAATGAGGTAGGAGAATTGTGCAGATAGTTCTATGAAAAGTGGAGATACCTATGTTCTATATTCGGTCCTTCAATTTGAAGAAATCTCTTGCAGGCCAGCAAACAAATTTCCATGAGGCTTATAAGGTTAAAGTAGCACATTTGGATTCTTCCTTGTATGAAAAACTGCCTCTTTTGTATAGCTGTGACTTCTAGACACGGGCTAGTAGGTTGAAGGAAGGCTGTTCTGTTTCTCATGAAAAAGTTGGTGATAAGATTAGAATAGGAGCCATCACCGAACCTATGGATTCCACCACAAAAGGTCCTCAAGTGCATACAAGACCATGGATTTGTAAGCCCATGACTACAGTATCTAAAGCATTCATGGGCCATTCTCAAATTTATAATGTTAAAAAATCTGACTTTGGTATAACTCCCATGGCTATTGAGAGATTTTAGCAAATAGATGTTGCTTCAAGCTGTTTGCAAACAGGTATGGTTGAATGTGAAGTGTTTGGTGCAGATTGTTCCATGTATGGAAGTGGCCATAAAGATGAACCATCTTTGGGGTGGGTACATGATAAATCTTTTAAGAATCTTGCAAGCACAAATGCCAAAACTGACTCAATGGATCTGCAAAATCAGAATTGTGTTGGTAGAAAACTAGTAAAGGATTTTGTTCTGTCTGGGCTTGGCAGTTCAAAATCCGTAGTCGTCAACACTCAAGGATAATTTACAAAATTAATCAGCATGACCTTTTGCAAGAAACCCCCATTACAGACTGGATAGATGGCGTATCTAAAAATGCTTCATTTACACTTACCATCTTTAATCCGAAGGGGGATAATTTTGATGGATTATCAAGTTAAACTTTTTGTTTCTTGATTGCATGCAATTTCTCCAAAACAATTTCTTACTGGTCACTTCTACTTTTTTATTTTTTTTTGGGGGGGGTGGGGGGTATTGTGTTGGTGGTGATTGATCTCATCTTGTAGTGCAAGTTTTATAATATGTCTGACCAACTTATATCTTTTTCTTGTTAGGGACAATTTTTGATGATATTCTCCCTTTCTTTGAGGAGGACTGTCCAGAGAAGCGAAAGTTATGGACAGTCATACTAGAATCAGTGGCTCTGATTCCGATTAATTTATCATGGGCAACCTTACTCACTGTCAAAATGGTGGCTCTTACTTGTACCTCTTAACACTAGTATTATCACTTGTATATAGATGGCTATCCTGTGATGACAAAGGTTATCTAGAACTAGTAGATTTTTTTTAAAAAAAAAAATTTATCTGTTTAAGACTTGAATTAAATGTATTAGCTTCCTATTATTTATTTTTTTAAATTTCGAATGTGTTAACCTTTTGGTTTTGGATTTTCAGATGCTTCTCGAGGGAACAATGCAGTGTCAGTGAAGCCATAGCTTTTGAATGGTAGTATTATTTGTGTGATTTATATGATTTCTAAACTATCTTCTGAGTTTCATATGTCCCTCATAAAGTCTAGAGCTGAGCAACCAACATCTTGACATCACTTAAAATTCCAAATAGCCAGTTTTTGTTCTAATTTCCATCAAAGTAGGAGCAAATTATTGTACAAATGCGCAACCCCCCTGGGGGTAAATAAAAGAAGAAGATACAACCAAAGATCTCTTCACCCTTAAGCTTTGTTTCTCCTTTAGGTTCATTAATTTTCTTTTAATTCAATGATAATTGGAATGGTAAGGCGCTTTCCGAAGTTTGAGTGAGATTAGAGGGTTGCTTGCTCAATTCTAAAATTTAGGAAGATATTGTAACTTTAGGGTGAATGTTTGCAAGCTACCCATGTTCTTTTGTGGGAAGAAATACATTTACATTTGCAAATGAGAAACTTCTTATCTATTCTGTGACACTTTGCTAGTTCAACTAGAAGTTTGATTGATTCACAGAGTTCTTTGCTTGATGATTATGATTTATGAGAAGACACAAGCTAATGATTCCAACAAGGATATGCCCAAATCTAGTTCTGGATCTCGTGTGAAGCCTATTTTGGAGCATTTGTATCATGAAAACCCCAAAAACCTTAAAACGGAAAAGTGTGCATTTGGTGATGGGGTGACAGCGATAATGAAGGGTGGAGGAGGTATTGGAAAAGAAAAATCATGCTCTGATGTCTCAGATTTCAGGACCCTGCAAGCATTGGTGGTGGACAACAATTGACATTGTTAAGTAGGTATCAGACTACTTTTTTATGTTTGACATTTTTGCAAAACTAGATGTGCTTTTCTAAATTATTTTCAAAATATATGTTATCTCAAACCTAAATCCCCTGGTTGTTTTTTTTTAGAACATTCCCATGGGTTTGCATGCTTAAAGTTTTTCATGATTATTCAAAATACTCTTCTATATTGCTGTACAATAAATATTTATAATAAAATTGTGATATTCATGGTCTTTCTCTTTCCTTGGGAAATGTATTGGATTATGAACCCATTGTGGTATGTCTTGGTATACTGAGACTTATATTGTAGAAGAAGAATAGTGTTCATTCTTATGATTAAGAATAATTTCCTCTCACTTTTGTTTCTTTCTAGAACCACATAATTAGAACTTTATTTCTGCTTGTCATTACATTTGGATCAAATGATCTGCCTATAAATTGTCTCTTACAATCTTATAATGGGAATTGGTTCAAGCAGAATCCAGAGGAGATCTCAGACTAGTTCCTTGATTTGATGCCATCAATGTCAAAATGATACAGATTCCATTCTTGAAGTTTAGGTGCTTTTGGGTAGTAAAACTGAAGCTCTTAAGAGGTATGGTTGATGATAATCAAATCGGGATTTTATGTAATTTTTTCTTCCACTGCTTGTTTTGTGGTGAGTGTGACTTGATGTTCTAAATTTTTTGTAATGTGGGCAATTGTTGATGGATCTGAAAGTGAAAAATCAACTCATATGTTCTCTGCTTCATTTTGTGCTGGAAATGTAAATGTAAGAGAATGAAATAATTAAATCTTTTAATAAAAATGCATTTATTTATGGCCTTTGAACTTTCACTAGTGCTAGTAAACTCCAGCTCAATGGCATTCCCTTCTCACGTATGATGGGTAAAGGGTGAGATCATGAGTTTATAACAATTTATCAATTAAAAATTAAATACAATTGAAGTAAAGTCCACTTAACTAATTTTTTAGTCACTTTTACCCATAAACCGATTCTGGTGCAAATAGCGACTTTTATTTTGTTACCCTCAAGTCAAATTGAGAATGGGAGTTGACCATGTGAATGTCACATGGCCATTAAGGGGTAATACCCAGACTCATGACCTTGAAAAAAATAAAAATTTTCCTTAAATTTTGGTAAAAGTTGGATGGGTGTTGTTGTCTTCATGTTTAATTGCAATGGACAGAATTATTGGAAAAGAATAAAACATCTTCTGTTTGGTATCTTCCCTCCTATTCCTTTTGATGAAGATCTATTTTCCTTCCTCTCTTTTCAATTCTTTTTTCTTTGGCCTAGTAAAAGTATTAACTATTTGTAAAAGGTGGGGAAAAGTGAACAATAAATAAGAACAAGGAGAACCCATACAGCTAATGTTACTTTCTAATGTATTACTCACCCTGCTTGAATGTTCCTCATATAACATTCATCGTACTGTGTGTGTATGCTTGTGATTTTTACTAGTTGGTTGCTTTGTGTTTTTATTTATTTTGACCAATTAGATCATCTGGAAATTACCTTGTTAGTTAAATTTTGGTGGGATATTTTTACACATTTTTCCTTATATCATAACATTTTACAACATAAAAATGGAATGACCTATTTAAATGTTGTGTTTTGCACATGACTAGGTATGTTGCTGCCTCCTGGAATGTTATAGTTGGTTTGGACTACTTCATGGCCTTTGCCATAAACATTTTTTTATGCCTTCATTATTTTCTTTTTATGGAAGATCACTATTTTTAATCGCTTTTCATAATCTTCATATATTTACAGGACTCTAGATGGAATATGTGGCTGCAAGATGTTGGTTTTCTCTGAGAAGTACTTATGTAGTCAATTTATGAAGATTGTCTGCTCATCTGACCCAGATATTATAATGGGTTGGGATATTCAGGGTGATTCTCTTGGTTTTTTGGCAAAAAGAGCTTCACATCTCGGAATAGGTTAACTCAATAACATATCTAGGACACCATTTGAAACCAAGATAGTAGCTGGAGAGTTAGAAATTCCTGAGGAAGGAATTTTTGAACAGTCAAATACTGATCCTATCATACTAGAAGATGCTATTATTGAGGATGAATGGGGTTGAACTCATGCCAATGGTGTTCATGTTAGTGGTAGAATTGTCTTGAATGTGTGGCAATTAATGGGTGATTAAGTTAAGCTTAATAAGTAAACAAATGAAGCAGTAGCTGAAGCTGTGTTGAGGCGAAAAATTCCATCACTTCTTCGTCACTAAGTACTGAAAAAATGGTTTTCTACTAGGTGTGTGTTTGGGTTGGACTTGTTGCGTTGCGTTGCGTTTCTGTTTTTTTTTTTTTTTTTTTTTTTTTTTTTTTCACGTGTTTTCATTTGGAGTATTGCGGTTACTGTTCAATGAACAGTAACCGCAATTGTTGACTTTCTGCAGTGAACAGTGCACATATGCACTGTTCACGAACCCACAAATTACACTTTTTATCAACTTTTTCATTAAAAATGGGTCCCACGGTACTATTCACACATTTAAAAATTATTTTGCTACAGTGTTTTCAGTTTTAAGTTTTCAGTTTCAGCCAAATAAGTTCTATCCAAACAGACCCTAGACCTAGACGAGGAAGATTTAGATGTATATAGATTATTTTATAGAGAGAGCAAGATTGAACCTCGAGATAATGAACCAACTAGATATGGTAGGATACAAACTTTGTCAGTTATATCAAATTTTTATGCAAAACAATGGGATCATTTTTAACATAAATATGCTAATTAAATTTGCAAAACATGACTAATGACCTAGTCTGGTCACCTAGCAAAGGGTACCACTAGATTGATTCATTGAACTAAATTTTCAATAATTGTTGTAAGTTGTATTTTGTGTTTTTAGGTAATTAAGCATATGTTGTGTAGCAACAAAGAAGTTTGAAGCCCAAGGCAATGTAGTCCTCTGTTTTGCTGTGACGTTAATACAAAAACAATACACCATGAGCCCTAGCAATTTAGCTCCTCTAGTATGGCCTTGGAAACGGTTTAAGCTCTGTAAATGTAGGTAGGGTAGAGGTAGGAATTTTTTTTTGGGGGCTAAGTTTCGACACTAATATATTTATCAAGACAACCCCCACACACACGTTTTTTTATTATATATATACACTTTTTTATTTGATAAGTTATATATATACACACACCCAACCAAAAAAAAAAAAAAGCTTAGTATTTTCAATTAAAATTATATTTGGTGACGATCTTGCATAAAATAAAATTTATTTTTACCATTTTCACAGTGAAATTCTTAAAATTTTTCATTTTTAATAAAAACTAGTCGCTAACCTATGCGATGCATAGGAAATATACTTTGAAATATCTGTTTAAATACATTGTATTCTCAAAGGTTTTCAAAAGAATATGCATGTTAACAACTTCTATCTTTTTCAACTTCATTACAACTCGGTTGGAGAGAGAGAGAGAGAGAGATTGCACCTATCAAAGTATCTGTTTAAACTCCTTTATTAAAAATATTCATCCATTGGATTCATAATAATGCCATAGTCCCTCACAATAAACCATATGCTCCAACCCTTTGATTACAGCGATCCTTTAATGACCACTGCTTCTGCCATTAAAGGATCATTCAAATTAAATTTGTATGTCCAAGCTTTAACATAAGACTGCATTTCATCTTGAGCTACTACCCCCAGAATTGAAGCACCTCAACATTTAAACTTGATGAGTTTGTAAACCAAAACATTTATGTCATACTGCCATGTTGCACATATATATTTTTAATTACAAATTATCCTTGCACAAAAAGATCATTAAAAGTACTTAATCATAGCATGATTCTCCATGTAATATAGCAAAGAAACCATTGGTAGATTATCCAGTCCTTTCCAACTATCTTATGGGTCTGTGCATTTATATTACAAATCATTTAACTTGCCTTTATGCTGTAAACTTGTAGTTGTTTCTTTCTGCAGATTATGCATGAATGAATGTTACAATTATCTACTTCCTTATAGCATGTTCTCTTCATATCAACCACACCATGGATCTCAAAGAAGGTGGTATCCTTGACAAATGAAAACAATAACTTGGTAAATGCTGGTCGGGCAAGTCTCTGGCTGTGAACCATGAAGTGCACAGTTCAAGATCTCATGCCCAACGGGCCTTGGGTCAAACATAGTGGCACAGATCTCGAGCCCATGGCCTTAACAGGCTTAGGGCCCGACTTTGGACAAAGGGGTTGGAACCATGGGCCACACCGTTTGATTGAAGTTTGTGGCCCAAGTGGGCCTGGGGACCCTTGTGCCGTACATTTTGAATTAAGATCTTATTCTATAATGGGATCTTCATTAAAATAGAGCTCATCAAAATAATTAAAGTATGAATTTGTTGGCCAATAATCTTGCTTTATAAATGACAATATTACATCACAACCCAAAGGATAGTATTCAATAGCAAGCATATTTTTCATCCTCGACTATGAATGAATTTTATCTTTACCTCGTCGAATTCTAGAAATTGTATTCGTTCCCACCAACTTAAGGATACCGACTAAGTTTAAACAAAATAAGTGTAACTTTTCTCTCATTAGAAATATCCATATAGTCAAATAAATCCTATATATCAAGTGACCACTTAAGATAATCTTCCTTATAATACAAGGATTAAAAGGTGAAATTCTTTTATCAAATCCAAAATCATTATGACTGGTTCAAGAGGAAACTAACTTACCAATAGGTTGGTAGTTATATATTTGTGATAGTTATCTCTATTATTTCCACGCCTATGATTCTGAACAATCTCTAATAGTGTGAGTGCTTATTGCACTCTACCTAGTACTTGCTAGGTGCATTAAAACTAAAGGAATTTGTCTCTTGTAAGGAATCCTTTGTGAGTTTCGTAACTAAAATTGCTACCAAACTAGGATAAGAACTATACTTTGATACCAACTAGTCACAAACTCGTGCAATGCACAAGATAGTTTTAAATCAAATGTTAACATGTTCAGATTTAAACATCTCTCTAATTTCAATTATTGAAAGCTAAATTGACTCTGATATAGGATGAAACATGTAATATTATGAAGTAATATTAAAAATGAGATAAATACAAATATTATGAAGTAATATATTACAATAATCATAATGTACTTTTACATTTGGTTTAATAAGTATTACAAAAGAACATCGCACAGGAATGCTACTAATTTTTTAATTAACAATAAATAAAAATTATATCCATAATAGGACATGAAATATCATTATTGTCCCAAAAGATGACACATAAATCATAGTTTTAAGCTGAAGCTCCTTCCAACAGTTTTTAATTTGAACATAAGTCCCAATACCATGTATTTTTGCTATGGCTTTTTTTATTTTTCAATTTCATTTATTTCATGACTTCCACTAAATATTCAATGTATTCATTATATTTAAAAAACGTTGAAGTAAAGTTGTATCCTCAAATAACTAAATAAAATAGTTTAATTCGATTCTGTTTCAATTTAAAACCAAATTGTGCATAAAAGCAAAAAAATTTCCTTTGTTCCACTATGTCTTTAGTACCAAAATCACAAATCCATTAAAACCAAATTGTGCATAGAAAATCTTAGAGATTGAAAGACAACTTTAAAGTGTTTTTTGTATCTTCTTCCTTTGTTGCTTTGTAGTAGTCCCTGAATATGCCCTTTTGTTTTCCTTGAGTACAGATGTTGGTGTGAGTTGCACATTGCTTTGAACATCAAGTTTTTGAAATTTTGTACAATCACCATCTTCTTCAGTTGATAAGTTGTTGCTACATTCATTTGAAGTATCATTGATGTAAGCCTAGCAATAGAACAGGTTGAGGAATGTATTACAACATATACATCTTAAATATCATCTTTGTGATTTTGCTAAATTAAAGAATACGTATTTCTGCCATTTTATCAAGCTGAATTGCTTTGTCAATTTCTTTGAAAGAGTCAAAACGTTTCTTGACGGAGTAGAATTCCCATCCATACTTGAGATTATAGTCATTTAGTTGTATTTTTCTTCTTAATTGAAGAAAAATATAGCATTCACATACTAACTTTAGAATAATAAAAAAATAAAATAATAAAATAAAAAACATGACTATTTGATAAAATACAAATTGTACATAGAAGTAATTAAAACAATAGAAATCTTGAGATGAAACAATTAAACCAAACATAAAACCAAGTTTGAGATAACCAAGAAACTTAAATATGCAATCATATTCCAATTTCAAATTCTTTCTACAAACATATTACCAATAAATATGCAATAAACAATACAGAATAAAGGAAAGACTAGTAAATATCTGACTTTCCTCGTCTTGTAGTTGAATTACCAAGTAAGCCAGATATCAAAATGCTAAATCCCTACTTGCAAAACAGTAAGAATCCAATTTTCAACCAAGAAACATTAATAGAAGAGAAATAGTGTTGTGCAGAAAGTTTGAAACAATGCAGTGTAATGCAGATTTTATTGAAACAGTGCAGGGTAGTGCAAATTTTTCTTTTTTAATCTCCTTCATATCATCAAACAATTTGATTGTGAGAGCATGCAGCTTACCCTCATAAAAAAATAAAAAAATAAAAAAAAATGAGAACTCTTCCTATATATGTTATTTTCTTCAAGAATTAAATAGATTAGCATAAAAATTTTAATGATTCTATCCAATGAAAAAACAATCACCTGCATCACCATAGTTGCTGCTGTTAGCTAACTTTAACTCATTTTTTCCATAGTGACCAATAATTTATAGAGGCAAAGGAACCCAGATATTAAAAGCAAAAGCCTAAACTAAATCCTCTAGTTGATTTAAGAATTCCATTTTGTTTTATACAGTTACTTTCAGTTATAGTCTTGCAACCTTGCAAGTATTTGAATGTATCTTATCTAATAATGTATCTTATCTAATCAATGTGTCAGCTGCATCATACCTTGCATGTCCATATGTTCATGTGTTTGAAGACAAAAATAATGTTGTTGAGCAATACAATATTCAATTTTGAAAAACTAAACAACACTGAAAAACTAACCTCAACGTACTCCACACCAATTTTGCTAAGATTATCAAGAATGTTGTGTGATGAAAGCAAGTTGATAACTCCACCTCGCTTAGTTTCCACTAAACAAATTCAAACCCATAGCTCAATTTCCACACACAAAAATTCAAATTGATTATCACCATTTTAATATCTATTTAAAATATTGAAGATGTAACTCACTTCAAAAAATATTATCGTCAAAACACACTACTAAACTCAGTTACAAAGTTCCAAATGTAAGACTTATCTAAGCGTGTGCACAAACTCAATTACAGATACAAAAGAAACACAACTAAAACAGCACATATTAAAATAATAAGCCAACAGTAAGCTGTTGAAGTTACAGAAACCAATAACTGTCACATAAAAAGCTGAATAAATCCCTCTAGAATTACAAAACAACTGACTTCACCATCTGTTGCAAATGCAATTCACAGAGTTCCATCTTTGGGATAGCCCAAGACAACAAAGCCCCACATTCTAATACGGGTTATAACGTATCACACCACTTAATTCCAAGATACATCTTTCAATTTATGATACAGAAGAGAAAATAAAGCTCAATACAGAAAATTTTATCAATATATACTCAAAAACATTTTGCAAAAAATAGTAAATTGACCCAAAACTACCTACTCAAATCAATAACACATTCACAAAAGAAAATTCCCGAGTATATGTATAATGGTGTTTTTGTTAAGGAGTGAAAAGAAGTGGAGCAACTATTATGACAAAGAATTCCATTAGCGTAATCATATTTATAATGAGAGTAGCAGAACACAAAGTGCTTTAGAAAATACCAAGTACTGACACATAGGTGGCTAAGAAAGTAAGTCCACTTAGAAGCACTCTGCTTCATGGAATAGGATATTCTCCAATTACTAATTCTCATGGAACAATGAATTTTAGACTCGAATTGGAAACATCAAAAGAAACAAAGGGAAATCCATAAAGCTAGATTGTTGGGGTCATCTATAAAAAAAAAAAAATATATATATATATATATATATATATATATTCCATTGAGAGTGAAAGAAGACCAGCTATTTCAAGCATAACCTAATCTTTAAAACCTCAATAGTTCTTTTCATCAAAGTGAACTAATTCTAAATTAATTTGAAGTAAACAAAAGCAGATCAAATCCTAAGTCATAATTCTAACATTAAATTGATTGAAAGCAAGCATAAATGCAGACCAACCATAGACTACCACTAAACAAATTCAAACCCATAGCTCAGTTTCCATACAAAAAAAAATCAAATTGATTATCGTCAAAACACAGTACTAAACTCAGTTATAGAGTTCCAAACCCAAACTCAATCAATTACAGATACAAAGAGAAACACAGCTAAAATTACAATTTAATCAACTCTAGAATACAAAACAGAAATCAATGAAGCTGGGGTAAAAAATCTCAGAAAGGCTAAGAAAAAAAGCTAAGAAATCCAAATTAAACGTATACCATACCTTTAATCCTATTGCAAAAACTAAAATTAACAACAATTTATAGCATAATAACATATTACCAGTAAATTTTATTTATTTCAATCAACCTAAACAAATAAAGACCAATAAAATTATGGTATATAACACTAATAACCTAGAGGTCAGAGGTCAGTTCGTGCTTTGTGTTTTTCAGGGAAAAGATGGAGAGGTTGAGAGAGAGTTGAAGATGAAGCAGATATCTTCGATTTTGCACGGGTTCAACATTAATCAAAACCAATTATCCAAATACCTAAATTAAAGAAAATCAAACCAAATACAAATACCTAAATCTAAGATAACAAAAATTAAAATACCTGAATCTCCTAACCTAAGGAAATAAATATTACAAGAGAATGATCTATGTATATGAAAGTCTGTCGGTCGTGAGTAGCGTCTTTCTCTTCAAAATGAGCATTCAATTTATCCTTTCACATGTCTTCCTCTCCTTGTGATGATCATAAGTTAATTCTCGAGAAGCAGGTATGTCCTTTGAAGCAAAGAGCATTATGTGTGGAAATCTCTTGTCATCATGATCGTACAGGACGTTTTGAGCAAAAAGGTTAGGAGAACTACTATGATTGATAAATCTTCCCACATTCCCAGATTGTGTTGCGTCGATAATGTAGTCCCCATCAACTGAAATTGATTGTGAACGCCAAGGGATTCCGTTTTGATAGTTATCTCTATTGATTCTTCGTTTGGCTTCCTCATCATGAAGGATTTCTCCAATGTACTCGCATATAAAACTTCCTGAAGGAATATAAGATAGTGTTCTAACACCCCATCCCTTCAATTCAGTCTTGAAAATCTCTAGTTTGAAACGGCCATCAAGTTGGCTCACTCTATTCATGCAAGAGGAAGAGCACTTACATGAAGGACCACACTCATAAACAAGGGACTTCTTTTTAACAATACGTCCTTTGCTATCATATGATATTTCCCCTCCATTTCTCATGGCACAAAAACATTTGTTTGAATCCAAGCATCCATCTATGCAATCACAACCAATTGGTGTGAACAATTTGTAGAACTTTGGATAAATAATATTGGCTATGTAATGGAAAAATGGAGGTCTCTCATCATCTTCTGCATTCACTACACGAATGGGAAGCTTCTCTTTTCCTTGTGAAATATCATTCACACAAGAAATATTTGCATTCACTGCACGAGAGGGAATCTTCTTTTTTCCCTGTGAAATATCATTCACGCAAGAAATATTCTTCTGAGCTTTAGACTTTCTCAATTTGCTCAATTCTTCCAAGGTAAGCTTTGGTTGTCCTAGAATCCTTTCGAAGGAAAACCTGAAGACAAGCTTACCAAATTTCCCTCTTTTTTGCCAATAATCCTTCACGAGGTACAAGCCACAGTAGATGTATAAAGATTCTGAAGACTGTTTGAAACCACGAATTACCCTTACAGGTTTTCCAGCTTCTAAACTATTCTTCAAAGCAAGATTTCCACGTGTGAGTTTCTGATCTTTTGGTACCGTACATCCAACCCCTGGATTTCCACCTTGACCTGTATAAGTGAAGGAATCAACGGATTTCATGACATTGTCATATCGACCGGAATCAAGAATGCTTGTGGCATATAATTTTCCATCCAAACCCTTCAAGAAATCGATACCACTTTGAAACTGATGATGAAGACCAATGACATTCATTTCAGCTGCAGAATAAAACACATCACCAATTTCAACTCCGGGAACGGGTCCTATTCGTTTGCTCTTGTTAACGCATTTGCCTTCCATCTCAAGCTTCATTGCTACTTTTCTCCCAGTTGTACAGTTTCTTTTTCCTGCCTTCGCCATCTGTTCTCTCTGTTGAGCCGCAAATGATTTTCTATGCAGCTTCAAAACCTCCTCCACTTGTTCGCGACTTTTGTTAGCTTTGGAATCCTCGGAGAAAGCACTCTGTTTAGGACTCCAAACATCCTCTTGTTCTTTATTCCTGTGGATTTTTTTAGCATCTCGACCACAATTACCATCAGATATTAATTGTTTGTATTCTTCACTAGACTTTCCATTGAAGACACCAATTTTAGAAGAAGTAAAAATTGGTTTTCCACAACCAGGACTAAAATGTTCTCTCAAACTTCTTGGTGAATACTTTCCTGAGGAAGTTTGGGACGACTGAGGAAAATTAAACTTCTTTGAGTGGGCAGCACTTCCAAGTGTCTTTACAGTCAAATTACGATCTTTAATTTTACATCGATCAATATGAGGCACATTGGCTGTTAACTCTCTTGGCAGGTTTTGAATAGCATCAATTTTAGAAGATGTAGAAACTGGTTTTCCACAACCAAGACTAAAATCCCAGAATGAAGGCATGTCTCTCAAAATTCTTGGTGAATACTATGAGGAAAATTAAACTTCTTTGAGTAAGCAACACTTCCGAGTGTCTTTAATCTTTAACATATCGAGCTACAAACTCTGTTGATACTCTTGTCAGCTTTCGAATAGCATCAATTTTGCGCTCAGAGTTGGAAGGAAGTCCAAACTCTCCTTCTTTTGTAGCCATTAAGAGCTATTGTTTGATTTTTAAAAGTTGTGAAGGAACACCTATTTAAAAGGAGATAGATTAGACAAACTGTATGTCAGTGCCCAAAATTATAAATGAAAATTAAGAATCTATAAATAAAAATTAAGCATCTATAAATATATTAGCAAACTTAATTCAATCTTTAACTAGGAATGACAACAAGTCAGGTTTGGGGCGGATTTCTTTATCCCCGAACCTGCCCCACCACTTGTAACCCGAATCTGCCTTGTTAACTAAAATTTTTTTTTTTTTTTTCACACCCATACCTGCCCCTACGGGCCCCCACGGCCCCACCCCACCATGCTCCTTCAGGGCCCAATCTAAAGGCCCTAAACTGTGGCCCAATCAAGACATTGCTATCACAAATCACAAAAAATCATAAAAAATAATAATAATAATAAATAATAAAAACAAACAAACAAAACATATAAAACAACCCAAGTATTTCCTTTTTTCATTGAAATCCAGTAGTTGTAAATGAAAAGGAGATGATTTTATTACAAGAACTATATTACATGAACCCAATAATAGAAATATTCAATTGGTTTAGATATGGAAACGAACCCTAAAAAAAAAAAGTGGAGAACAAAACCATGACTGAGAGAGTGAGTTGTCGTGAGTGATAGAGGGAGAGTTGGCATCGACGGCGTTACAACAAGGTAGAGATGTAGGGCTGAGAGAGTGAGAGTGAGGCCGTGAGGAACTGAGGCTGGGTCAGTGAAAGTGAGAGCTTGAGGGTAGTGGAGGGCTGAAAGAGTAACAGTGAGGCCATAAGGGATTGAGGGTTGGTCGTTGAGGGTGAGGCCATGAGGGACTAAGGGTGGGTTGGTGAGGGTGAGCCCATAAGGGACTAGGGTGGGTCGATGAGGGTGAGGGTCAAAGGGTGAGAGTGAGAGCTTGAGGGAGGGTGGAAGTTGAGAGAGTGAACGTGAAAGTGATTAGGGTTTTCAATATAGTTAGGGGTATATATAAACTTGGGTATTTTAGTATTTTTAATTTATACGGGTCGGGTCGAGTATGCATAATACCCACACCCGACTCGAACTCGCTATAGTTTGAATTAATAAAACCTAAACTCACCCCTAATGTTTCATAGGTCTGGTGAAACCCGCCCCATTAGGGTCGGGTCGGGTACCCGCGGGCCAGGTAAATTTTGCCATCCCTAATCTTAACCAATTAACAAGACTAACGTTGTTCATCTAAATGGTTAAACATTGATTTTAGTGAATTAAAAAATATTTAATTTTTAATAGTTTTTATTTCAATTATTGCCAAAGCAACTAAACATGAGAAAAAAAAGGTATCATATACAAAATTAAAAAACCAAAAACAAAAGCAAAAAGAGTTTGGCAACTAAACATGAGAAAAAATATCATACTTAAATTTTAAAATTAAAAACAAAAAACAAAAACAATAGGACTATTTAAATACTATTAATAATATATTTAATATTAAAAATAAATAAATATATTAATATAGAGAGAATGCGCGGTGCGGTGTAGTGCACTGTTACTTGTGTTATGATGTAGTTATGCCATTTTGTGAGTAGTTTTGGTGCGATTTATACTGCTGCTTGATGAACACCCCGAATAATAGAACTCTATTTTTAGTTGGATAGCCTTGAAAAGGCCAAAAAGTTAAGGAATAAAATCATAAATGCTATAAAAATACAAATCAGCACACCACCATCCAAAATAAATAAATAAATAAAGGTAAAACAAATCCTTCAAAAGAAAATACTAGAATAATAAGAAAATATTCACCATTTAAATACATATCTTAAAGAGATTAAAAACTGTATGCAAAAAAAAAAAAAAAAAAAAAAAAAAAATAAAAAAAAAAAAAAAAAAAAAAAAAAAAATAATAATAATAATAAATTAAAAAAATAAAAAGAAGAAGAAGAAGAGAGAGAGAGAGAAAGCACTGATAACAACCACCACAATATTAATTTTCATCTGGTATTCGATTAGCAAAGAAAAAGAAGAAGATTTAGAATGAATAAAAAATAAGTTTCAGAAAAATATAATAAAGAAAACAAACTCTATACCTGTAAAAAGAATGAAGCAAGCAAGTGCGCACTCATGTGGTAAAGAAAAGAACACCACCCTTTGTTTTGAAATAATGCCCAACTCTCTCTCTCTCTCTCTTCCTCTTTGGCACTCACTCTCTGATTTCTGAAAGCATAATATTGTGAAAAACCTAAGCATACTGTGTCTTTATATAGGAAGGCCTTAGTCCCAGTCCTCTGTAGACTAGAAGTCCAACGAGTTCAGTATTTTTTTTCAAAATTGAAATTATTCCTAAACCGGCTCTGTCTCCGTGATAATCGTTTCTTTTACACCACGCAAGTACTAAAAAAAACGAGGGTTTTTTATGGAAGTATTTATCTAGTGTTATGCGGTGCAGGATAAGGATGTAGACAACATTGGTTGACGCGTCCCACTGTATTACACGTCTCAAATAGGTCCAATAACATTTCGCCAAATCGGCAACAAGGAACCGACATTGCGTAGGAAATTGTAGCGAATTGTGATTCATATTATTATGAATTAAAAGGGTGTGGTTTTTCTTTTCTTTTTTCTTTTGAATCTTTACATCTATATATTATGTTTTATTGTTTCTCAAAATATATATATATATATATATATTTTGTTCTATTAGGGATACTATAGATTATTATCACTTATCAGTATATCAAAGAGATATTTTGTAAATATCTCACAGAAATTTCAAAGCCAAGATTAAAATGGTAAGGAGAAAAACCTAAAAATAAATATTGTGTGCATCTCACGTAAAAAAAAAAAAAAAAAAAAAAAAAAAAAAAAAAAAAAAAAAAAAAAAAAACTACGTACCTAAATTCCTCTAGAAATTAAATATAAAAAAAAAAAAGATTCAAAAGAAAAATAAAGACCTTTTGTATAAAATTATTTCACATTAGTAATCAATGAAAAAAAAATATATTACATTAGCAATGGGCATAAATAAAGCAGTATTAACTCTTTAAATAAAAAAATAAAAAAACTGTATTCATGTAACATAAAAAAAGGAATATATATACACACACTAGCCTCTGAGCATGCACATTTGCAGCTATTATAATTTAGAAATATATACTTTTTTCAAACAAATAAAAATGATAAACTTTAAAAATGAGCAGTAATTGTAATTTCTTTTTTGAACGTGAAGGGAAAAAAATTCTAAATTTTAGGAGTTATATTTTTGAATTCAAAATGAAATTTGTTATTTGACATTTATGACCCTATTTCTAAATGAAATTACTCTTCATTAATGAGGATATTTTTGAATCACAAAAAAGTCAAATTGAAAGAGGAGAATCTTCTTTTATTTATATATATATATATATATAGAGAGAGAGAGAGAGAGAGAGAGAGAGAGAGAGAGAGAGAGAGAGAGAGAGAGAGAGAGAGAGTGTGTGTGTGTGTATAAAGCTTTTGTATTTATCCAAAGAATTGATAAGGTAGAAGAAGAAAACTGATAAGAACAATTAAAGTATTATATGGATCTAAAAAAAATATTGCTATATTTTCATTTTTATTTTTTAGAGAAAAATTGTTTCAATTTAGTGCAATCATTTAGCACAACCATGGGCTCTAAGCCCCATATTAATATAACTATGGATGCATAAGTCATTGGAGCTTGCTACTAATTTTGTTTCATCCTCGAGTTAATATTTGAGATCTGAAATCTTCTGTACCAAGCAAACAAATGTTTGGAATACTAATTTTTTCCACATTTGCAATTCATCACTTGAACTACAAAGAAAATTTAGAAATCTTTTTCTTTGTTTCATGCAAACGACAAGATCCATCAAATAAGAGTAAACTCCATCAAATATGTCAACCCCAATAAAATCAATATCTTGTAATATTATGTGTTTCTAGAAATCAAATGGATTATATAACTTATGAGTCATGGGCTTACCATTTGTTTTCATTTTGAATTGATAATCTTCATGGACACTACAATCTTGATTTCGACATCCATCTCTATAATAGGATCTTCATTAATATCCACCAGAATCTCGATTTTAGGATCTTTTTCTATAATATGATCTACATAATTTTTTTTTTTTAAATTCTATATTTTGTTATTTGACTTCTACATAATCTTCAAGGAATGTATTTTCTTCAACATGCAATTCCCCCCCTCTCCTTGACGGTGGATTAAAATAGAGCTCATCAAAATAATTCAAGTATGAACTCGTTGGCCAGTAATCTTGCTTTATAAATGACAATATTACATCACAACCCTAATAATAAAATTCAATAGCAAGCATCTTTCTCATCCTTGGCTAAAAACAAATTTTATCTTTACCTCGTTGAATTCTATGAAACTGTATTCGTTCCCTCCAACTTAAGGCATACCGACTAAGTTTAAAAAAATGTGTAACTTTTCTCGCATGAGGAATATCCATATAGTCAAATAAATTCTATATTATCAAGTAATCACTCAAGAACATCTTTCTTATAAGAACAACCATTAGAAGTTGCAATTCTTTTATCAAGTCCATAATCATTTTGAATCTAGTTTGAGAGGAAACTAACTTACCCATAGGTTGCCAATTATATCTTTGCAATAGTTATCTTTATTATTATCGCCTATGATTCTAAATCGTCTCCAATGGTGCCATCTTAGTAAAAATATTTGTGAGTGTTTGTTCTTAACCACATACTACTTGCTATGTGTCACATTGAAACAAAAGGAATTTGTCCCTTGTAAGGAATCCTTCGTGAGTTCCTTAGTGAATTGCTACCAAACCAGGATAAGAACAATACTTTGATACCAACTAATGTGGGAAAAAAGCCATAAAAAATAGAATACGTCTACCTCAAGTTAATATCCTTGAATCCACCAGGAAAATTCTAGAATCCACCAAAAAATAAAAGAAAAAATTCTCTGAAAACTTTATTAATATGTGTAGAGTTACCAAGCCCATAAGTTGGGCACGAAGGATTTGTTTACCAATATTGTATCTCGACCTTACACGTATGTGTGAATAAATTGAGAAGATGGTAGACACGGGTAAGAGGAGTTGCGCCCTAAGCACACCAACAATGTGTACCATGCACATCTACAAGGTTATGAGGATAAGGGGGACACATTCTGACGTACTATGCTGGACATCGAGCAGTGCTGCACCGGACCTCCTCACTTGTTAGCATCTTGCTTGGACAACACAACAATCAACAGGCACATATATCTCTCTCAATGGCCTGGGGAAAGGACAGCCCACGACCATGGCTGGCCTTGTCCTTCCCTTTCCACTCTTCTCCTTCAAGTGATTCTCTTTCCTCTAGCAGGTGATCTTGTACTATCACTAGTTGTCCTTGCAAACCAGGTGCCTTTCTTGTACTATAAAAGAAAAGGACACTAGTCATACTAGGAAAGGAGAAACAAGGAGAGCAAGAGGAATAAGAGGAAAAAGATAGAAGCATACATTGAATAGAGGGTAGTGGAAAAAGTGCAGTGTTGTAATTTATTGGTTTTTTTTTATCAGAAGAATACAAAATCCTTGCAGGAGTAAGGACACCACACTACAAAAAAAAGAGTCCTATACCCACATTTTTAAAATGCGGCTATAGCTCCTGAAAACGTGACTATAGGTTAATTCGGGCTAGGGCTGCATTTTTTATAGTTGCGTTTCTAGCCATCGTCTTAAACTTGTAACAACAGGACTTTTGGCCAAAAAACCTTGCTCCTCACCATGGTTTTTCACCCCCTATTTTCTAAGGGTTTTCCACGTAATCATTTGTATTTATTTTTTATTGTTAGTTCATCCTCATTGTTCCCTTGTTCTTAATGGTAAAGAAACACTATTACAAAGCTTTGACAAATGGTGTTTAAATGTACTAGGGTTACGGTTTAGAGCTGTTTATTACACATTATCTAAAAATCTAATTTATACATACAATATGAAAGTTGTTCTTAATTTTTATTTAAGAGCTTGGCTCTCGATAACTTGATTGATAAGAAAAAATATTCTAAAAGAGATCTTAATTAATACTCTCCCATAGTATGACTCTATTTTGACAAAAAAAGCATTAAGAATACCTAAAATCAAGTAAACAATAGCCTTACCTAAGATTTTGAAAATTATATGAAAATATCAAAATTAATAAATAAAAAAGATTATATGTCATAAACTATCCTACATGAAGAGTTATCATCATCTACAATAAACAAAGCTTAGTTCATCACACTAAGTTCATCTTTTATGATGTTACGGAAGCTACAAGAAAACAAACACGTTAGCTTTTAAATGAAAACCTTGTATCCACAAAGGGTTCTTTGAATCTACAAGGTGATAGGGTTCTGGAATTTACCAAAGAGAAACAATAGAGAAAAGTGTAGACACCTCATTTCATTTTGATCTGTATCCAGCCCCCCCCCCCCCCAGTCTCAATGATGAGAAATCATATTGCTACCAAAATTATCAACATTGTGTGTAGAACCCAATGAGGATGACAAGCCTAAATATGACTTAATATTGTTCAAACACAAGCCCAACTATGAAATATGGAAGAAACCCAAGGTCCAAAAGCCCATTTTGACCTAATTTGACCGAGGTTGACAAAGAGTGCATATGCACCCAATCTGTGGCGTACACACTCTCTGGACAGAAAGCCTCAAATCACTTCATTTTCATTTAGGTGAGATTCTAAGTCAACCAGCTTAATCAACTGGCTATCCAAACATCTCATCAAACCCTAGACACCCATTTCCCTTATAAATACCCCTATTTTCAACATCCAAATGGTCAAAAAATTAAACCCTACCAAAACTTTTTCAAAATTCCCTCAGAATACCTAACCTAGAGTTTTAAGGCTAGAAGGGCAAAAGGGTTGAGTATTAAATTGATCTTTAAATCCTTGTTGATTTGAAGGTAGCCTCTTTCTCGCTTTTATTCAAACTTCTAGTTGGTTCAAGCTTGCAAACACATTATTTAGGGTCTTTTAGTCAACCCTAATAAATCATTCAACCCATCCTCCCATACATATAATTGCAGTAGTTGATTTCTGATAAGGGGCTGGTCAAAACAATATCACTGTAAGTGCTAGAAGGAAGAGATGTGGATCTTTCCCATGTTCCACACTCTCCTTCTCGATTCTTGTTTCTTTTATACTTCTCGTTGTTTTTAAGTCTTAATATGTTGTTTTACATGTACATAATCAAAGAACATGTAAATCTACCTCAATATGTGTACGCATAGAATAAGCTGCATATACATCCATATCCATGTGTACACACTTTTTAGACGACTAGGGTTCTTGCTTTGGTTGTTTTTCTAAGAATCTGTTTTAAACGTACACTGATAGAAGAGTGCATACACACCTTTCTTACTACTTATGCCAATTTGGGCCCAAACTAGATGCCTTGCTTTTTATGTTCTATTTATCATTAATGTCATGTTTTATTATCTTTCCATATTTTTTTTACATGTCTTTAATGTGTATATCCTAATTTATTTTGTTTCCTTTTCTATGTGATAATAAATGCAAAATACCCAAAATATCTTTTTTCTTTCCTTTTCTATTTCAAAACCCTAATTCACTCTCTCTTCACTCTCATCCAATCTTTAATTCTGATTTGAACCCAATAAGGCAACTAAAAGTCTTAGAGATAAGTAAGGAAATATTCCAAACCTTAGAAGACTTAATTACTATTAAAACTTAAAGTCAATAGTCAATAGTCAATTAGTATTCAATTTATTTGAGTCTAATTGGCTATTCAAATATAAGGAAAGTATTACAAGGGGACTTTAATGCAATCAAGGTAATTGATTTGAATTTACATAGTAATATTAAAAGTCAAATTAATCAAGCCCTAATTGATCAAATCTTCTTTATCCTTAAAAGATACAAATCCCTAATGTCAAATCAAGACAACTTAAGTCTAATAAAAGAGAAAACATACATCAATTAATGAAGATTCCACTTCAATTAATACTTCCTTCTCATAGGACTTAAACACTCATTGGAGTAAGACTCTCAACTCTGTTTGGTATCCACATGCACATGCATGATTGAATATATGCATGCACACACTTGAATGTCTTGCCATGCTTTCATCCTATTGTCTAGCCATGTTGTCTTCCATGTCATGCCTTGTTTCTTTAAGTTCATTGGCATGAATCAGTTTCTCCTTCCATGATTCGTTGTATGTATACATGCTTACATGTATATGTCACTTTCCATATTTATCTCACCTAACCTATAGACTACACCTAAGTCTAGACGCAAATGCACACTTTTGAACCTCTAGGATAAATCTACCTCCTGTCCAAATCAAGCAACAATATATAAAGGCCAACTACAGCTAGTCAAGCTTGGGGTGCCTAACCTCTTTCCATCACGTTATAGACATCTCATTTTGTACCCCTTACAACTTGAGCCCTTGTTCTCCAATGATGACATCACTTGGAGTCCCAAGGTTGATTTAGAACCCAATCTTGTGAATCTTTAACTTGAAAGATGTTTTGGTAAGAAAAATGGGCAGGAAAACCCTAAGCATGTGCACGCGTGTTCGCTTTAAGTATGTGCACGCATACATCAAGCATATGAATGCATACCTCATGTATGCACATGCACTTAGGGTTTTAGTTAACTACAATGAAAGTATTTGGACATAAAATTTTGTAAAGTGAATCCCATATCAGCTAGGAGCCGGCCTACACCCCTTATGATCACTATAAAAAGGCCCCAAATGCTCTTTTACCAAAACACATCAAATTTACTAGAAAATAGTGAATCAAAAATAGAGTTTATTCCAAATATCCTCAAGTAAAAGGTTTACTTAGGGACTACTTTGGTGTTAACCTTCGAGTTTTAAGTTTAACTAATCTTCTTGGATTTGTTCTTGATTAGACTGAGAGGAACGATCAAATTAAAGCTCTAAGGAGTTCTAGTATTTGAGGTAAAGGTCTAACTTTGTCTCTCTCATTTTTGTTTGTTTACTTGTTTTTCTTTGTGTTTTATTGCTTTAATATCTTGTTTTTTAGTTTAGATCGTTTACTTTTCATATTAAAAGCATGATAGGTTGCTAGAATTCTTGTTTTGCTTGCTGTTTTTGGGCATGTATGCGTGCGCGTGCTTCATGCATGCATGCATATACTTGTAGCATGCGTATGCATGCACATGGGATGCACACGCATGCTCATGGCCCAGAAACCCAGAATTTGTGTTCTTTAAGTTTTATTTGCTTTGGTAAATTTTAATCACTCTTATTTTCTGTTTGACTTAGTATTGCATGTTTAAACTATAAGATCAGTAGAATAACATGTTTTACTTGCTTGTGATTGATAAATTAAAGATTAGGGTCTACATGTCTTGGATGAACAATATGAACATGCACATGAACATGAACATGCATTGATGCATAGGTGCTCTAATGCAGTCAGGTAAGTGAGATAAGTAATGCATAAATCATATGAGCATGCATTTGATTACTGTAATATGAGTTGATTGCTTATGACGGATAAACATGATGAATGCTTTGATGATTGAATATGCATGTGATGATTCTTAATGCTACTGCCTTGTGAAAATGACTGTATGTTTTGCATGTTGCCTTTGGATATTATGCATGAACTGATTAGATGAATGGTAGGACTTTATACTATGTGTTGTAACAGGATGATACGTCATGTTGAGTGCTAGATGTATGTTAAAATATGTGTGAGTATAGAATAACATTTTAAAGGATCCTTTGATGGGATTAGGATTTGAAACAAAATGAGTGGAGGCCAACTTATGGGTCAGGTGGAGTTAGGTGCCTAACACCTTCCCATCCCTATACATAAACTTTGGATACGTGCTCTGGTAAAGATCAATCATTCTACAAGAGTGCTATATACATGGTTCCTAGACCTAATCTAGGTAACAACTCCATTTACACTCTCTACTCGGTCCACCTTAAGCCAAGATGTACTTCACATGAGGAAACCACGCATCACAGGCGCTTGCACCCATACCTATACCATAACTCTGGACCTTGTCTGGTAGGAAGACCTTCATGAACTCAATCTTTGGTTCCTGGACATATAACCAAGTGGCGACTCCTTTGCTTCTTTTTAAGAGGCACCACAGACTCCTAAGCTCATGTCAGTTTAAGTCTGAAATAGCTTTTATGGAGATTATGTATCATGCACCCCGCTTTCATGAGAAGGAACTGATATGCCGATATGTCATCTAAAGGGAGTATGGATCACGGAACTTACAAAAGTCTAAATTTTTATTAATCTGAAAACTAAATTACCTAGGAAACCACAGTGCATTTAAGGATGGGCTCCTTTCCCCTTTTTATTTCTCCCGTTATCTTTAGTTTTAAAACGGATGCATTACATTTTGCAATTATCTAATCTAAGGGTGTTCATTAAGCCACGTCACATGAGCAAAGTTTTATCCCATTTAATAGAGATTAACACAAAACTCTGCTTCCCATGCTCAAAATTTTCACAAAAAACCATTCCACTAAAACCTTTGAACAACCCACTAAAATATTTAACAATTCCAAAATCTTCTGATCATTTGAATTCTAGCCTAGCAAAGAAGATTTGCTTTCTATTGAGTATACCCAATACACAAATCTTCACATCATTCTAGCTTTAATGAGACCACAAAGCAATCCTCTGTCTAGTGAGACCACAAAGCAAAACCCCTATTGATTTCAACAACTTGAATGGAATTCAAAGTTCTGAATTCCAAGAGGTGCTCAATCATTCTTTGCATTATTTCTTTGTGTTTCTTTTTTTTTTTGCATAGTTTTTATATTCTTTTGCTAAGTCTTTAACTGATACCCTAACAAATAATTGAGTTCCCTATTTGATTTGGATTTGTTTTTCTTTTTTTCTTTTTGCTTCACTACTATTTTAGCTTTTAGACTTTGAAAATTATTTCCTAAGTAATCAAAACAATTGCAATCAATATTCATGAATCTGATTTGACTTCCTTATCTAGTATTATCAAGTATTTGTCCATACTTATTTTACTCATTGCCATGCTCAAGTGATTATATCTAGTAAGCATGGACATGACATGGGGTAAAGTGCTCTCGTCAATGTACAGAAAAAGGGATTCGTTCAATATTTTGTAATGCAGCAAGTAAACACAAGTATTCAATTTCTCATTATTTGTTTTATTTTTTTATCATTAACTATTTTATCAATAACACTAACTTGTTTTGCTTTAATTTGCTTTTTGAATTTCTATTTAGGTGTTCTCTTCTTTTCAAAGTTACTAGTCAGTATAATACCTATAATTAGTGATGAACAAATATGCCCTAAAGGGGATAAAGAAAATGAAGATATTTATGCTAATACTATGCAGAATTCTGATTGTCAAGGGAAAGTATCTGTTTGAAAAATGGAGTTTGACTCAGAAGAGCATGCTCACCAATGGTATAATGAATATGCTAAAGAAGTTGGATTTAGCATTTGAAAGAAATGGAAGAATGAGGATAGATTTAGTGGAGTAATATCAAGTAGAAGATTTGTTTGTTATAAGGAAGGCTACAGAAAAATAAATAAATAAATATAAAAAAAAATACAAGCGAGTGGATGTGAAAAAGACGAGAAAAGAAACTAGAACTAGTTGCTTAGCAAGACTAACCATTTCTCTTCAAGCTAATGGAAAATATCAGGTCATTGATTTTGATTCAAATCACATCATGAGTTAGTGGATAAGTCATTTGTACACATGTTACCTTCTCAAAGAATTATTACTGATGTTCAAGCTATTGAAATTGAGTTGGCAAATAATTCAGGTATTCAGCCTAAACTAGCACATGAATTGATGAGTCGTCAAGTTAGAGGTAGAGAAAATCTTGGTTTTATTAAGCAAGTTCATAAGAATTATTTGAGGAGTAAGAGGAAAAGAGATTTAAAGCAAGGTGAAGTCGGGGCTCTTTTGTATTATTTTCTTAGTCAAGTATCAGAAAATCCATCATTCTTTTTTTGAGTTCAAATGGATGTTAAAGATCAAATCACTAACATATTCTATACTGACGCCAAAATGATTTTAGACTATGGTATATATGGTGATGTGGTATTCTTTGACACAACTTACTAGAACAATAAAGAGTGTCGACCTTTTGGAGCATTTGTTGGTGTAAATAATCATTATCAGCTAATTGTATTTGAGGCCTTTTTATTATATGATGAAACTAGTCAGTCATTTGAATGGCTATTTCATACATTTTTTGAGTTTATGTCCGATAAAAAGCCAAAGAAAATGTTTACTAACTGAGATCTTACAATGGCAAAGGCAATATCTTTAGTGATGCTAGAGACTTATCATAGATTGTGCTTATGGCATATTTATCAAAATGCTCTTAAAAATCTTAATCGTCTATTTAGGAGCCAAAAAACCTTCAATGTTGATTTTAGAGGTGCATATATGATGGTGAGTATGAAGAGGAGTTCATTAGTGCTTGGGAGAATATGTTGGAAAAATATGATCTTCAAGAAAATAATGGTTGCAAGATCTATTTTAAGTGCAAGAAAAGTGGGCTATGGTGTATGGGAGAAATACCTTTTCTATAGGTAAAAAAAGTACACAGCTTAGTGAGAGTTTCAATTATCTTTTAAAAGATTATTTGAAGTCTGATTTGGACATTAGTACAATTTTTTAAACATTTTCAAAGGGCTGTTGATGATATTCGTTATAATGAAGTTTGTGCAAACTATGACATGAGCTAAAAATTTCCCACTTTGAAGGTTAATGTTCCTTTGCTTAGACATGCCAGAGATATCTACACAAGAATTGTTTTTATTATGTTCCAAGATGAGTTTGAAAAGTCATTGATGGTGGTTGTTGACACTTTTCATCAAAGTGGACCAATTTCTACGTATAAAGTTCATAATTGTGAAGGTTCCAGACAACATACAATTACATCTTCAAATGGTTTGATTACATGTTGTAAAAATTTTGAGTTTGTTGGAATTATGTGTAGCCATATTTTGAAAGTACTCGATGAGATGAAGATTAAGTTGAAGATCCCTGAACAATTCATATTGAAGGGATGGACCAAGAATGCAAGAGCTAGAATTGTCTTGGATATTCATGAGTGTGAGGTACAAAGTGACCCTAAGCTAGAAATGCAAGCTTGTTATACTTATGTTAGATTGATGGGTAAAGCTACTGAATCTAAAGAGGCATTTGATTTCCTTCTAAGTCATGCAAGTGAGTTATATGCAAAAGTAGAAGCATATTTAAAGATTGAATCTCCAAGTGAGACCCTTACGCCTTCCTCAACAACTTGTGAAAATCAGATCATTAAGAGCACATGTACCGTACAAGCAAAAGGTTTAAAGAGAAAGGAAGTTTCACATGGGAGAAAACGGTTGAAAGGTTATCTTGAAAAGGGAACTAAAAAAAAATAGAAGCAAAAGAATCCAAACTCTCACATCTAGCTTAACTCCTCCAACCGCATGTTCCACCACCATGACATAAACCTCAAATACTTATTGTGATTTTATCCCATTGTTGAATATGTCACTAGAATTGAGTGTGTGCAAGAAACTGATGCTACTTGATACCACGACATAAATTTTCTCTTGAAAAAACATAAAATCAAAATAAATAAATAAACAGAATCAATATGGAATTAAATTTTTGAACTATTTTAGATGCTACCATCTCATAGTTTTACTTATTTAAGTAACTAATTGGAGGTTGGATGATTGCAGAGGAGGGAGTGATGCCCAAAACAAGATCCTTTTTTCTTTTTTTTTTGTACAGCCATGAGCTCCATCTCCTTCAACTTAGAAGCTTATGCTGTAGCCAAACTGCTTGCATCCTTTGGCTACCTCAAATTGCTCTTCATTGTTTTATTATTTTGGTAGAAGTAGGACATCACATATATGCATTGTGTGATAATTTTACAACCAGTGGTGCTAAGTTTTAAGCATGAAAAGTAATCTTTTTTTGGCATTGTTTATGATATAGGTTTTGGAGAAATTTTTATAGCATCCAAGTTGAAGAGATCAAATGACCCATTGTTCCCTTTCTTGTGTCTTGAGAGAAATTTCTTTAAAGTTTCTTGCAAAAATGTATGGTTTTAAAAACCGGTAAGGTGAAAAAATTGAAAAGGGGACTGGTTACTGATTTTCTAGTCCTAATAGAGTCTGACAGGTGATCAAACTGGTGACATCATAAATAATTTAATTAATAATTTTAAATTAATAAAATTAATATATATATATATATATATATATATTTATGTTTTTTAACTAAGAATATTCAAGTTAAACAAATATATAAAATTTTTAAAATAATGTAAACTTAGTTTTCGTGTATTAAATTTAGGAAATAAAAATAACAAAACTCACAACCCATATATAAAAGTTTATAATTGTTAAGAATCAAATTAACAATATATAATATATATTTATCATTATATATATTTAATACTATATATATATATATATATATATATAAAGTACTGACATGACATGGCCTTCTTTTCTTCTTCTTTTTTTCTTCTTTTTTTACCCTTCCCTTACCTTTAATGAGTTGTCCTGTAAAAGTCACTTTGCTTATCTCAAGAACTTGTAATGTGGCTGTAGGAGGTGTGAGTCTAACAAGACAGAGAAAAAAATAAAAACAAAAAAGAGTCATTCATTCTTCTTCATTAATACTTCATCTACCCCTTCTTTTCATTAATACTTCCCCTACTTTCAAACTTCCATTTCTCCTTTCAAACTTGTCCCTTCGAAAAGCTAAAGCCATTCTCCTCTTTTGTTTTAACTTTGAAGTCTCTTACGTTACAGTCTCACTCTCTCATTCTCTAGGTCTCAAAGTATTTTTATTGCAAAATAAAAAATTTTAGGAAGTTGATGCTACCAAGGTAATTCATATTTACCTAAAAAATAATCAAGAATCATATTTTAATCTTTAGTTCTTTACCTCTCTCTCTTTTCATTGAGTTTTTTTCCTTCCCATAATTTTGGGTCATCATTTTTATGGGTTTTAGGCTGGATTTGAAGGGGGGGAAAAAGAAACTTTTTGAAAAAAGGCTTAGTTTTAGTTTTCAACATAACCGGCCAATAACCGATTCAATCATACCGGTTCCCGATTTTTACGGTTGAACTGGTCGGTTCCTGATTATTCTCAATTTTTGGATGTTTTTCGGTTTTTAGTTATAACCGGACCAAATTAGTGGCCGGTTCTTGGTTTAACCAATTGGACCAGCCGGTCCAGTCCAGTTTTTAAAACCATGCAAAAATGTTTGTTTTCTTATGCTCTCTTGGAAATTTAAAGCTCAATAGTATAACTACTATTGCTTGTTTAGACTTCAATTCTTAATTACGGCTTGATTAATTTTATGATTAACATACTTAATACGGAATATAGGTGATTAACAAATTAATCAATCGAAGCATTCAACAATTGCATGGATGAACAAAAAAGTGCAATGCTAAAATGGAAAGGGAAGTGGATAAAAGAATAGAAAATTCAAGATAACACGGTGATATGTTATCGAATAGGTAAACCAAAGAATTTGGCATAAAAACCTCTCCACGGCCCTCCAAGCTGAAATGATCCACTAGTGAATAAATTAGAGTACAAGGATACCAAAAAGACCCTTCAAGCCTAATCTACCCAAAGTACTTGAGCCCTCCAAGCTCCAACTACCAACGGACTTCTCGAAGTCTTGTCTTCACTAGCTTTCCGGATCCTGCAATACCACCCGATTGCACCGCCAAGTCTCACCGACTTATTTTGGCAAATACATAATGCTTCTCAAGCTCCAAAACACTCTATACACTCTGAATAGGTGTGGATTGTGTTTGGATACAAGTATTCTCTCAAGATATAACAATAGGAGAAGGGAGAAGAAGAGACTACAAGGATTTCTCTCTTGAGAATGTATAGCTCTCTCTAACAAGGTGGGTGTTGTAGAAACCTCTCTTTAGGGTTTTCTTTTGAATAGCCTCCCTAAATTTTTGTGGGTAATAAGGGTATATACAATGTGGGTGAAGGGTATAAGAGTCACACGTAAAATTCCAACTGCCAGTGCATCTCGCAAGTCATCTCGCGAGTTGGCCTAGTCGCGAGATGAGTCGTGAGATACGTTGACTCTTGAACTTCCACATGTGCTCCTCACATGGCCTTTCGCGAGTACTAAGTCCCGAGCCAATCGCGAGATCAAATATCTTGAGCAATCTTCACCAAATTAATTCTAAACCCATTACAATTAAATCCCACAAAATACAAGAAAATAAATTAATGAAATTACAACAATTTTTTTCATGGAATAAAGCCAACATTAATGTTATGTAAAAAACCATAACTTAACATAAATTAATGAAGTATTAGCTATGTCTTTAAGTAATTTTATACTCAATTTCTTAACTCATCTTTATGCCAATATGAGATAAGCAATTGTGCAGAAAAGTGCAATATTCCAGTTGCTATGATGTGCTGATCTTGTAGCTCATGCAGCAAAGTATTTCCCAAGGCTTGCACTCAAAAAGGAAAGCAAATATAACATCACTGTCATAGTGATGACTCTAGAGAGGCACTATGAAGAAATCGCAAGATTCAAACACAAATTTAGTCCATTTGCAACTCTAGAAGCAAACAAATTTTGTCAAATTTACTCCATAAAAATTTCCTACAATTAATTTTTTTTATACCTATTCTATAATATCTCACACAAGGATACAAATATTGCCTTGGGAAAATTTTTTCAAAGACAAAACAAATATAGAGAGACCCCATTTGTACTAAACTCCAACAAAAAAATTTCATTAATCAAGATAATGTACAATAACAGTTACATGAGCAACAAATACCATGCCCAACCATAGAACTAAAAGTTGAAAAATAGCAAGCACAAGATTAGGCCCATCAAAGCATTTTGTAACTTGCTTGACCATTCTCTAGAAAGGACTGAATTCTTCTTTCAATGGCTAAGTGTCATGCAAAAAATGAGTGGTTGCTGACAAATTGATACCCTTGGTGAGGTACTTTTACCCAAAAAAAAAAAAAAAAAAAAGCTACCACCAGCCTAGCCATTTTCACAAACACCTTCCCAGCATTTCAAGGGTACCATTTCTTCTCTTCACAAGTTGCTCAACTTAGTCCTCAAGGGTAGTACATTTCAATAAGAGAAAGCAAGCTTTGATGTGCTAAATGGTAATGCAAAATGAAGGAAGTCATAAGTATATTGATACTTTTTCCATAACTCAAAAAAGAGCTCAAGCTTTAGCAAGAAATGACTTCTTTGGGAGTGAAAAGCAAATTAATTTCTTCATTCATATCTATATCAAATTTCTCCCTTTCAGAAGAATACACGATGCAAGCGTTCTCTCCAATAGGTTGGATGCCTATCTTAGATCTTCCCATTTCAAAAATTAAGGAGAGGAAAAAGTAAGAAATACTATGCAAGAGTGATGTTGAATTTGTATCAGAAATATGAGAGAGAAGGAGAGTGATGTTTAAGGATTTTAGTGGAAGGAGTCAAGGAGAGCAACTAATGTGTTTTTGGTGTTTTTGGTGTTTTTGGTGTTTTTGGTGGGTTAATTATGTGCCACTAAACAAAAGGAGTTTTTGTGAAATATGATGTGTTTGATAATTGATCCTTAGATTAAGTCTTGCCAGATGTAATACATCCATTTTAAAACTGGAGATAACAGGAGAAATAACAACGGGAGAGGAGCCCATCTCATTGTGGGAATAAATGCCCGCGACCATGGAAAGTATTCCTTGGCCTAGGGTGGACCATGGCAGAGGATGTAAATGGAGTCGCCACCTAGTTTAGGTTTAGGAACCATAAATATAGCTCCATTTGTGGAATGATTGATTTTTACCAAAGCACATGTCCGGAGTTTAGATATGGGGATGCAAAGGTATTAGGCACCCAACTCTACCCAACTCGTGGGTCATCCTCCACCCATTGTGTTTCAAATCTTAATCTCATTAAAGGCAGATTTAACATGTTATTCCAACTCACACACTCTAACATGCATCTAAAAGAAAACAACATGGCATAATCATCCCCGAGCCTAACATTCATCTATGATGGCATTAAGCATTCAATACCAAGTGCAGAAACAACTTAAGATAGATTTGAACAAACATGTCTAGACATCCAAACATCAAAACCATGGTATTCAACCAAGCATATTCATGTTCATCAATCATATCATGCTCATCATCCAAATTTAGTGCATGTCCATGTAATTATGCATGAATTACCTCACTTACCTCGTTGCATCACAACACCTATGCATTAATGTGTGTTCATATTCATATGCATGTTCATGGTATTCAAACAAACCAAAACCCTAATAGGCATAAAAAAAGATGAAACAAAACAAAACAGAGAGACTAATACTTAGGGATATGAAATCTAGGTTAAAAAAAAGGCTAAACATGTAAAGAAAACAAGGAAAGAACAAGTAGAGATGAATTAGGGTTTCCAAGCACAAGTATGCGTGCACATACATATGGCATGCATGCGCATCCCAACTGTTTGCGTATGCACACTTTGAGTTTGTGTACACACACTTGGAGCATGTGTATGCATACATGAAGTATGTGCACGCATACATGCCCAAATCCTAACCCAGGAACTCAGAACAAAAACATTAAAACATATATATACAAACACAAAAATCAAGAAAAGTGAAAAGCCAAAGTTAAAACCTTTATCTCAACACTAGAACTCTTTAGAGCTTAATTTTGACCGTTCCCCTCAGTTAATCTATTCACAACCAAATCAAAATAGAAAACTTTAGAACTCGAAGATCAAGACCAAAAAATGTCTCAATAAAGTAAAATTTGACTTGAGGATATTTTATAAAAAACTCCCTCTTTGATTCACTATTTTCTAGTGAATTTTGTGTGTTTTGCCACCGTTTTTGTCTGTTTTTGAAAAGGTGCCTTTTTTGGCTTTATATAGTAGTAAAATAGGGTTTTGGGGTGGCTCCCAGATGATGTGGAATTTGTTCCAAACCAAAATTAAGTGCAAAAGGCTTTCCTTATATGGTTTCTAGAACCCTAGCTTCGTACGCATGCTCGTGCATGGGTGCACATGCCATAAGCATGCACATGCTTTGAGTGTGCGTATGCAAACGCATTTTCAGTGACCTTTCTTTTCCAAAAATAATTTTATTCTTCCAAAAATAAGTTATATTTTCCATAAACACTTTCCTCGAATCAATTTTCACGAAATTGGGCCCTAAACCAACCTTGGGCTTTAAAGTACTATCATCATTGGGAAATGGAGGCCCGAATCGTAAGGGGTACAAAATATAGTGTCTACACTCGTACATTTAAATAGTAAAAGTAAAACCTAGGACGGCTAGGAAAACACCTAGAAAATCCTAATTCTCAATAATCATGTAATTAGGTGACAAAATAGTATTTTTTACCAAGAATTGCAAATTTACGATAACTGCGAAAATTGAACTATTATCTCTAAGAGACGTCCCAAAACAAACGGAGATCTTATTCTACCTTTTAAACTAAAAGTTATTAAGAAAAAAATTATTACTAAAAATGGCAAAATCATTGTTTCTGGTGCCTTAACGGAGGAATTCGCCAAAATTAAGATAAACCTTGTGACCTGGTCACAAGTCTTGATTAGAAGATCATTTCCCTTCAATCATCCAAATTTCATGCAATTCTGACATCGTCAATTAGAAGATCATTTCTCTTCAATCATCCAAATTTCATGCAATTCTAACATCGTCGCCCTGAGAAGTTTAACCAACACCTTTTTGATCTTGCGCCATAATTTCCGACACTCTCACTGCTCCAAAAAGGTCTGTGCTGTCTAATCTACATCATTTTAGTTTTAAAAAGGCTAAACTTATAAGTATGAACACTTTCTAAAGACCTATGAACTATGAGAAAATCACCTAAGGAAATAAATATTAGAAGAAAATGGTCTATGTATATGAAAGTCTATCAGTCGTGAGTAGTGTCTTTCTCTTCAAAATAGGCATTCAATTTGTACTTACGGCTCAACGATTTCTAATAGCTTTTCCTTTTCACAAGTCTTCCTCTTCTTGTAGTGATCGTAAGTTAATTCTTGAGGAGGAGGTATGTCCTTTGAAGCAAAGAGCATTATGTGTGGAAATCTCTTGTCATCATGATCGTACCAGACGTTTTGAGCAAAAACATTAGGAGAACTACTATGATTGATAAATCTTCCCACATTTCCAGATTGTGTTGCGTCGATAATGTAGTCCCTATCAACTGAAATTGATTGTGAACGCCAAGGGATTGGCGAACCTTCTTCTTGAAAAC
The DNA here is from genome assembly GCF_001633185.2 of Quercus lobata. Lineage (NCBI taxonomy): Eukaryota > Viridiplantae > Streptophyta > Magnoliopsida > Fagales > Fagaceae > Quercus > Quercus lobata. The sequence continues at coordinate 54,460,795 of NC_044906.1, forward strand.
TACCTTTTTGATAGTTATCTTTATTGATTCCTCGTTTGGCTCCCTCATCATGAAGGATTTCTCCAATGTACTCGCATATAAAACTTCCTGAAGGAATATAAGATAATGTTCTAACACCCCATCCCTTCAATTCAGTCTTGAAAATCTCTAGTTTGAAACGGCCATCAAGCTGGCTCACTCTATTCATGCAAGAGGAAGAGCACTTACATGAAGGGCCACACTCATAAACAAGGGACTTCTTTTTTACAATACGTCCTTTGCTATCATATGATATTTCCCCTCCATTTCTCATGGCACAAAAACATTTATTCGAATCCAAGCATCCATCTGTGCAATCACAACCAATTGGTGTGAAAATTTTGTAGAACTTTGGATAAGTTACATTGGCTATGTAATGGAAAAATGGAGGTCTCTCATCATCTTTTGCATTCACTACACGAATGGGAATCTTCTCTTTTCCTTGTGAAATATCATTCACACAAATATCTGCATTCACTACAAGAGTGGGAATCTTCTTGTTTCCTTGTGAAATATAATTCACACGAGAAATATTCTTCTGAGCTTTAGACTTTCTCTATTTGTTCACTCCTCCCAAAGTAAGCACTGGTTGTCCAGGAATCCTTTCCATGGGAAACTTGTAGACAAGCTTGTCAAATTTCTCCTCTCTTTTGCCAACAACCCTTCACAAGGTACAAGCCATAGTAGACGTATAAAGATTCTGAAGACTTGAACCCCCAGATTACCCTTACAGGTTTTCCAGCTTCTAAACTATTCTTCAAAGCAAGATTTCCACATGTAAATTTCTGATCTTTTGGTTCCACACGTCCAACCAATGGATTTCCACCTTGACCTGTATAAGTGAAGGAATCAGTGGATTTCATGTCATTGTCATAACGACAGGAAACAAGAATGCTTGTGGCGAATAATTTTCCATCCAAACCCTTCAAGTAATCGATACCACTTTGAAACTGATGATGAAGGCCAACGACATTCATTTCAGCAGCAGAATAAAACAAGTCACCAACTTCAACTCCGGGAACAGGTCCTATTTGTTTGCTCCTGTTAACCCATTTGCCTTCCTTCTCAAGACTCTTTGCTAATTTTATCCCGGTTGCACTGTTTTTCTTTCCTTCCTTCGCTATCTGTTCTCTCTGTTTCTTAGAGAATAAGTTTCTAAACAGCTTCTTAGTCTCCACCACTTGTTCGCGACTTTTGTTAGCTTTGGAATCCCCAGAGCAACCACTCTGTTCAGGATTCCAAACATCCTTTTGTTCCTTATTCCGGTCGATTCTGATTTTTTTAGCATGTCGACCATAATTATCATCAGATATTAATTGTTTGCTTTCTTCACTAGACTTCCCATTGAAAACACCAATTTTAGAAGAAGTAGGAACTGGCTTTCCACAACCTGGACTAAAATCACACGTAGTAGGCATGTCTCTCAAAATTCTTGGTGGATACTTTCCTGGGAAAGTGTGGGACGACTGAGAAAAATTAATCTTCTTTGAGTGGGCAGCAATTCCAAGTGTCTTTACAGTCGACGCTGTTGACACTCTTGACAGCTTTTGAACAGCATCAATTTTGCGCTTCGAGTTGGAGGGAAGTCCAAACTCTCGTTGTTTTGTAGCCGTAGCCATTAAGGGCTATTGTTTGATTTTTAAAAGTTAACGTGAAGACCTATTTAAAAGAGAACGATATATTAGACAAATAGTGCAGCAACATATTATGAAAATACTGAGCCCAAAAAATATACATAAAAACTAAACATCAGCCAATACGTCATTATAATTGATTCAAACTAGCTAACTAATTACCAAGTAATTCAAGGGCTTTTTACCCCTAAAAAAAAACCGTTGATAGTGTAGAAGAAATTTATGAGTGAATGCTCATAAATTTATAGACAAGATTGCATCATTTTAGAATGTATGCGCCCATAGGTACAAAATATTAAATTAATTAGTATTGGATGCGTTGGGAAATTGTCTCAAGAGAGAGGGAATATAGAGTGTGAAAACAATTCAAAGGCTTTTCACCCCTTAAAAAAAACCGTTGATAGTGTAGTAGAAATTTATGAGTGGATGCTGATAAATTTATAGACAAGATTGCATCATTTTAGAATGTATGCAAGGGCCCATAGGTACAAAATATTAAATTAATTAGTATTGGATGCGTTGGGAAATTGTCTCAAGAGAGAGGAAATATAGAGTGTGAAACCAATTCAAAGGTTTTCACCCCTTAAAAAAAACTGTTGATAGTGTAGTAGAAATTTATGAGTGGTTGCTCATAAATTTATAGACAATATTGCATCATTTTAGAATGTATGCAAGGGCCCATAGGTACAAAATATTAAATTAATTAGTATTGGATGCGTTGGGAAATTGTCTCAAGAGAGAGGAAATATAGAGTGTGAAACCAATTCAAGGGCTTTTCACCCCTTTAAAAAAAACCGTTAATAGTGTAGTAGAAATTTATGAGTGGATGCTCATAAATTTATATACAAGATTGCATCATTTTAGAATGTATGCAAGGGCCCATAGGTACATAATATTAAATTAATTAGTATTGGATGTGTTGGGAAATTGTCTCAAGGGAGAGGGAATATAGAGCGTGAAACTAAGAGAGAAAAAATGGATTTTCGTTTGGAAGGTAATGCAAGGAGAGAGACACCAAGGTTTGAGTTTAAATCAACAAGAATTTGTGAAGCTTTGTTTGATGTTGTAAAATGCCAAAGAAAGAGCTGCCGCATAGAGAGAGATAGCCAAGGAGAGCTAGGTGGAAAAGAAAAAGAAGAAGAGAAGAAAGTTAGGGAGGAGAGAGCAAAGTGTTGCCGTCTTTAAAAAGATAGCCAAGGAGAGTTACATGGAAAAGATAAAGAAGAAGAGAAGAAAACTAGTGAGGGGAGAGAGAGAGAGAGAGAGAGAGAGAGAGAGAGCAAAGTGTTGCTGCCTTCAAGATAAATAATTAGCAAAGAAAACCGGGAAAATTTTTCATTAACCATAAGACATACACTAATGGATTTATTATTATATTTGGTGAATCTCAAGTTAGGCATAAACTCGATAATTATTTTAATTGATTTGATAATGGTGAATTGATTCAAAGTTTGTCCCATGGTTTTTCCTTCAAGAAGAAAGAGTTTTCTACATAAATATTTGTATTCTTGTGTGTGGTTGTTATTTGCAATTGGTAATATTAGTGATAAAATAATTTGGGACCCAACCGGATGGAGTAGGTCCAACCCACACACGACCCAATCAGACATGTATGTGGTAAAAGGCCCACGTGGATAAGACATGTGTTATTGCCGTTGAATTAAACTTATGAGTCATGCATTGAAATTTAATAAAAGAGTCATTGAATATAATTTAAAACATGAAACAACAATATCAGATAATTTATTTGGTTTTATGCCATGAAAATATACCATGAAGCTATTTTCTTACTTCAATATCTAATGGAAAAATATAGAGAGACCTGTAAAGATCGATATTTGTATGGTTTTTATTGACATAGAGAAGCATATGATATGATTCCTAGAGAGTTTATGAGTTTATGTGGTGGATTTTGGAAAATAAAATTCCAATAAAGTATATTAAGTGATGAAGGGTATGTATGATGGAGCCATAACCAGTGAGAATAAGTGTAGGTGACCTAAGACTATGTGTGTGTGTGTGATGAGAAGAAGTGCTAGGCTTCTAAACAAAAAATATTTAATCTATGGTTGAAATGTAGAAAAAAAAAATCACTTTTTTAATTAAATTGTTAACGGTAATACAGGCTACTGATTCAAAGAAAAGAAGAAGAAGAGAGAAAGCAGAAAATCATGTCTCACTATATTCAAACACTTAATTTTATTAATCAACTCTCCATCTACTTTGAGAGCATGGGCGGCATTAGTTTACGCTCAAGGGGTTCAATTGAACCCCTTGAGCATAAACTAAGGCCGCCCATGCTCTCAATTGAATCCCCTGACTTGAATTTTTTTTTTTTTAAATTATATATAAATATTGTTTATTAGTATAATTTACTTCTAAAGATATGTACTCTGGCTTAAATCTTAGACACCCTAACGACATATCAGCCCAGCCCAAAATCAAACAACAATATAGATCACAAGTCTCTCTAAGAGTAAAAAGAAAATGTTTGTAAGTCGTAGATATCTCTTTTATTATAAATTTATATTATATGTGTGTGAGTGTATACCTAATATTGATTGTATGTGTTATTTTTTATTTCTTATTTTGTTATTTGTGTAAATTGTGATGTATGTGAATGTGTGTTGTGTACTACAAATAAAATATAACTTTATTTAATTTAATAATTAGAAAATACGGAGGGTTTGTTACATGTGTGTATATTATTATTATGTTATAATAACTTTTTGTTATAAAATTAGTCATTCAAGAACCAAAATAGTAAAATTAGTAAATTTTTAAGCATTTTATTAGTTATGTAGATACTTAGTATATTATTTATGTATGAATGAATGTGGCTGTGTGGGCCAATTTAATACAGTGACAATGGGTGGAGTTTTTTTATTTAATTTGAAATATTTGTTATAAAAATAATAACAAATAGATAATGACAGCTTCATAAAAATTAAAAATGTTATACAAACGTAATAAAATAAAATGGTCACATTTACCAACATTAACAATAAATAATGACAATTGATAATAAACTATATTGTAATGGTTTTAAAATATGAAAACTCAAAAAAAAAATTCTAAAACTTCATATATTTACTTCTTTTTTGTCAATAACTCATTATATTCAAATTCTTTTTTTTATTAAATTTTGTTTGGTTCAAGTTTCTTAATGACCCCTGTACAAAATTCCTAGAGCCATCACTGTTTGAGAAAATCTACATGTAAAATTTACCACACCAAATAAAATAAATAAAAATCAAAGTAAAACAAGTCCTTCAAAAGCAAATACTAGAATACTAAGAAAACAGTCATCAATTAAATAAATATCCTAAAGAGAATAAACACTGTTTTGAAAAATAAATAAATAGTAAGCACCGGAGAGAATAAACACTGTTTTGAAAAATAAATAAATAGTAAGCACCGATAACAACCCCCACAATATCAATTTTCATCGAGTATTCGATTAGCAAACAAATAGAAGAAGATTTTGAACAAGTAGATAAATAATGAATCACAAATAAGTTTCATAAAAATATAATAAAGAAAACTAAACTCCATACCTGTAAAAAGAATAGAACACTAAGCTCTCATGTAGTAAAGGAGAGGTAATGTGCAAAACAGCAATGCAAAAGAATTGTATATAGTTAGTTAGGCAACGTTTGAAACAATAAAGGAAAGTAGCATCTCGAGTTTCTAAAACTTGAGATCCATATTAGAACTCGAGTCCAAAAGAGTCGCCTTGTGAGTGTGAAAATGCCACATAGATCTCGAGGCTCGAGTTTCATGCAAAAAAAATTTCACCTATAGTGGCGTTTTTAAGCCTTTCAGTGACGTTTTAAAGCCTTATAGCGGCGTTTTCCTGGGAAAATTTCTTTCGTAAGTACAGATTTATGGAATCCTATAGTGGCGTTTTTAAGCCCTATAGTGACGTTTTATAGACCTATAGCGGCATTTTTATTCAATTTATGGAAATCGAGTCTTTAAAACTCGATTTTCAGCTTAATTTTTTTTCCACTTTTAAGTGATGCACTTACAAATCGAGACTTAAAAACTCGATTTTTATCTTGTAACTCGAGTTTTAGACACTCGAAATGCTAGTTTTCAACATTGTTTTGAAACGTGACAATTAACTAAATTTTTTAATATTTATTGTTATTTAGAAAAAAAATTCTAGTAAAGGACACCAACCTTTGTTTTGAAAGAATGCCCACCACTCTCTCTCTGATTTCTGAAAGCATTGAGAAAAACCTAAAGCATACTGTGTCTTTATATAGGCAGCTAAGGCAGGCAGGCCTTAGTCCTAGCTAGTACTTTGTAGTTTGTAGACTACTACAAGTCCCACGAGTTCAGCATTTTTCCCTAAACCCTAATTTCGTGATAACCGTTTCTTTTCCACCACGCAACTATAAAAAAAAACGAGGTTTATGGTAGAAGGATTGATCTAGTGTCATGCGGTGCAGAACAAGGATGTAGACAACATTGGTTCAAGGGTCCCACTATATTACACGTCTCAAATGGTCCAATATCATTTCGCCAAATCGGCAATTCGGGGGAACCAAACATTGTGTAGGAAATTGTAGTGAATTGTGATTCATATTTTTTGTGTGTATATTTATATTTGTTTTATTAGGGATCGTATAGATTATCAGTATATTCCAGAGATATTTTGTCAAAATATGTCACAGAGTTCCATAAATATATATATCACAGAGATTCAAATCAAGTTTAAAATGGCAAGGAGAATAACCTAAAAATAAATATTGTGTGCATCTCACGTGAAAAAAATGTGTGTATCTAAATACCTTTTCTTAAAATTAAAAAACAAAAAAAAAAAATCTTATAAAAAAATTAATTAAAAAAATATTACTATAGCAATGGCCAATGGGCACAAATAAAGCAGTATTAACTCTGAAAAAAAAAATTCCATAAAAAAATAAAAAAATAAAAAATAAAAAACTCGAAAAAAACGCAGTATTCATTTAAGTTGTATTTTTGTTATCATCTTATGTTTTGTGTGTAATAAAAGAAGAGATCCAATTTATTGTTACTCAGATAATTAAATATACAAATTTACAGTGGAAGTGCCAAAATAATTGGGTACAATTAAAAATGGAGTAGTTTTTCAAACTTCTCATTAACTTTTATTTTTAAAAGAAAATATGTTTGGATAGATAAAAAATAAAAAATAAATAAAAAGAATGATATGCAGTCAGGTTTGGGATGGGAGAAGCTTTTTCTAAACCTAAACTTTTGAAAAATGATATACACGAAACTTATCCCAAAAACATTTTGAAAAACTTAAATCCATCCTCAACCCTCCTCCCAGACATATTGCTAATAGAATACCATTATAATTCACAATTCAAACTACTAAAACATTAAAAATATTAACACCCAAAAAAATATTCATTTGATTTTCTGCCCGATGATTTTTTTATATAAAACAAAACATAGTGTTTAATTTGTGTTTTATATATTCATGTAATTTTCAAAATTTTAGATTTAGAGTTATTACTTTCCTTTGATTTAAGTGTTTTTATTTTTTAATGTTTCCCTAGTCAAAATATAAACCTTTTATGGTAATTGGTAAGGTATTAATTAGAAATTTAGAATCTTTTTTAAAATAATTTTACTTGTCAGTCAAGTTTTATGATTATGTAAAAAAAAATTGAAGCCTATGATTTCTTTTGTTCTTGAAATTAATGTGTTACATTTCTTACAGATATTCCGTTATGTTGGTTGGCACGAGAGCCATGGTTTTGCTTGGCTTGATGGCTAACAAAGGGAACAATAGCAAACCCGTTGATTGAACAACTTGTGTGCGCGAGATATTGTATTCCTGTATTTAACATGCATTTCACTCTTTGATGGTATAGCATACAAAAGAAACTTCATGAATTGAATCCTTGAAAAATTGAATATCATTTAGAATATGCAAAGATCTATAAGGATTGTAATGTAAATATGTATCTAAGGAACTTATGCACAATGCAGCATATTGGTGGAATGGTATATTGCTGAGAGAGAAAACATCATGGGGAGACATCAATTAAGTAGTTACTAAAACATATAAGAACATTGTTTAACTCAAAAGCTTAAGCTTATGAATTTGGGTCCAACTATTATATCAACCACTCATCTTTGTCATTATTATTCAATGTGAGACTTTACTTATACATATATACTCAACAATCTCTCATTCATGTGTGAGTCATTGCCTTTTCGTAGGCATTGAGTCCATTTTGTGCACCACAAACAAATCCTTCTAGCTCCCTTTTGCCTATGGGCTTTTTCATATACCAATGCATCATCCATAGGCCACTCCTACGCCGTTTATAGGAACCATGTGTCAATCATGTACCCTTATCCATGGAAACCGGCTCTCGCGTCCATGTCCATGGGAACCTCACATTGCATTGTGATCTAGCACCACAATCGATATTCCTTTGTTGGGCCGATTTTCAATATCATCTTTGTGTGGGCTTTATACACATGCACCATGTCCCTATTCCAGCTAAAAAGGGGCCTTGATAACCTTTCCACCTTACAGTACACCTCCATAGGGTTTAATACCACTTGTTACAGAGATAACACCATGGGGGAACTCCAAATGAGTGGTTAATATAACATATAGAAACACCACTTAACACAATAATTAAAGCTATGAGTTTGGGCCCAAATATGTAAATTAATCACTCACCCTTATCATTATTATTTAAAGTGAGACTTCATTCACAAGTTATGTGTATACCCAACATGTACAATATCTTGGAAACCAAATAGGCCAGTTTTAATTTTTTTTCATAGCCAACAATGAAAAAAAATGATGGTTGATTTTTTCTTTCCCTTTAATTACAATGAGATCATATTTTATATAAGTAATAGTTTAATCTCAGCAACCATTCATCCTCTTCAAAAAAAAAAAAAAAATGAAAACACCCATTGTGGGCACCAACACGCATGGGTCCGCTTTTGGGAAGTGCGCCTCAGCCGAGTAAATTAGGGCGGAGAAAAATGAGTCATCACCTAGTTTTATGGTCTAGGAACCATGTATATAATGTCCTTACGTGGAAGGACTTGATCTTACTACTAGAGTATAAGTTCGGAGTTTAGGTATGATTTTGGGAAGGTGTTAAGCACCCAAAACCGCCTAACCTGTGGATCGACTTCTACTCATTGTGTCTTATGTCTTAATCTCATTAAAGGTACATTCAACATTGCATTCTAACAATCAACATGGCATTTCATCCCAAACCCTCACATACATCTATCATGGCAAACATATCAAACTTTGCATACATCTACCATATATATCATCACATTACATCCAAGGCAGGAACATGTATATATCAAAGCAAAAACAAGGGCAGTAAACAAATCATATTATCATTCAAAGCATGGCATATACATGTTCATCAAAGGAAGATAAAGCTCTTATAACAAACAAATGGATGTTCATGTGAATGCATGACTTACCTTACTTACCATACTGCATCTCAGCACCTATGCATCAATGAATTGACATGTGAATGCATGTTCATGGTATTAAAGCAAGAAAATAAAAGAAAACCCTAATCTAGCATGTTAAAGACAAACAAACAATTAAACAGAGGAACAGAGACTTAAAAAGCATAACGAACAAAAAAATAGAAGCAAAAAACCTGAATTAGGGTTTCTAGACACGAGTATGCGTGCGTATACATAGGCCTACGTACGCATGCAAGTTGTCTGTGTATGCATGCTACGAGTCTGCGTACACATACAGAATCATGCGTCACAGACATGCCTAAAGAACCCTAACTCAGAAACACATAAAACAAAGCAAAACTTTAAAACAACAAATCTAGCAACCTAACATGCTTTTAAACACAAAAACAACAAAAACCTAAAATAAACAAACATATCTAAACACAAAAAAAAAAAAAAAGAAGCAAAGAAACAAGATTAAAACGAGATTAAGTGTTGGTTTGGATATGAATTATTCACGTTTGCGTTTACACTATTGCACATTTCAGCCTTTTTTTTTTTCTTTCTCAGCTGTGCCACGATTGTTGACTTTGGTATCAAACTTATTGCACACCTCAGCAACTTGTCAGCACTTTAATCAACTTTTCAACGTTTAAAAATTATTTTAATTAATTTTTCAATACCTTTTACACAACTTTTCAACAACTTTTCAGTTACGGGACCCACAAATCTCATTTTTTAACAATTTTTTCATTAAAAATGGGTCCCACGATACTATTCACACATTTAAAAATTATTTTGCTATAGTGTTTTCAGTTTTCAATTTCAGCAAAATAAGTTCTATCCAAACAGACCCTAAAAGCAGAAATGAAAGAAAAGAGGTTAGAACATATACCTCACAACAAAAAACTCTTTGGCTTGATTTTGACCGTTCACCTTAGTCAAATTTATTCACAACCAAATAAAAATGATTAGTGAACTTCAAAACTCGAGGATCAAGACTAGAAAAGGTCCCAATCAAAATAAAATTGACTTGAGGATGTTTTGTGAAAAACTCTCTCTTTGATTCACTATTTCTAGTGAATCTTAGGTTTTCCCTTAAGATTTTCTAATGTGTTTTGAAAAGGTACCATGTATGGCATTATGTAATGAGAAAATAGGGGTTTGGAATGGGTCCCAAACGATGTAGGATTCGTTCCAAACCTCAACATTAATGCAGAAAAACTTGCCTTTCATATTTTTTGGAACCCTAGATGCGTGCACAAGTTCATGCCTGCGTACTCGTGCATCAGACTTGCGTATGCAGATTGGGGATTTCCTTAGCCTTTTATTTTCCAAAAATAGATTTGTTTGCTCATAAAAATTTATGTTTTCCATTTTAACATCTCTCAAGTCAATTTGTAATCTGATTAGGCCCTAAACCAACCTTGGACTTTAGAATTTTAGCATCATTGGAGAACAGGGACTCGAGTCGTAAGGGGTACAAAATGCGGTGCCTACACCCATTCATTGAGGAAAGATAAGATGTGTGGGGATAATATTGAAATAAAAAGATTCATACCAAAAGTTTGCTTGATGCTTGTGCATCAATTACTCAAGTGAAGCCATCACATTCATGCAAAGGAAATTTTGTTCTAAACATTATCACTCAATCATTCAACAATTCAAGATCCTCGCTTGAAAATTTTAAATGTTAATGAATCCCAAGTTCAATCATTAAAAGAAGATACACTTTTGAAAACTAACAATTTGAAACCAAATCTGAAGGATAATATTGAAGCCAAACAAGATCAAGCCTTGATGGAAGTTATTGAGTTGGAAGACAAATGCGTTGATTAAATATCTCTTGCCAAATATATGTTCTTGAAGAGGCTAAAGAAGAGACTTTGGAGTTGATTGAGGAAAATGTTAAAATTTATAAGATGGAAATTGAAATTTTGCAGTCAATTAAGGAGAATGATGTAGACACATCATTTTGTACCAGTTAAAAAATTCAAATCCTCAACCCCATTTACGAATGTCACTAATGGGTGATTCATGTGTTCTTGATAATTTAGAAGTAATCACAGGTCACAAGTGATTGAAACTATTCAAAAGGTCTTGCTAGAAAAATGGCTTTTGATCCCTTGTTTGCTCATATCTTTCAAAACCAAAATAAATTTTTAAGTGAAGCTTTCTTTCATTAGATATCCTTGTCTTCAAAATGAAAATCATTTTTACCCAATTTGAATTTAAAATGAGTGGTATTTATAAGACTTTATGAATTTGACACGGTTGTGTAGTTTGTGGATCACTATTATTTGTACACACAACAATGCCAAAAACCCTAATTTTCACTAAATGATCCTTAGTTGTCGTATTTTATCCTAATGATGCCATCCACACCTTTTAGGACCTGAAAAACACCATTTTGAGGCCAGTAAACACCTATAAACATGCCTCCATTCAAAGTTTTTTTCCAGAGCAATAGAATTTTTGGCTACAATCTCGCTAAAACCTTGCTAAAAATAACGTTGAATATACCATGAGAGACATTTTAGAGGCATTTTAAAAATACTACAAATTGTTCAAACCTATAGCAGCACTTTTAAAACATCGCTAAAAAGTAAGATGACAAAAGCTATAGCAACGGTTTAAAAACCCCACTATAGGATTGATCATTTGTGGCATTTTAAAAATATCCCTAAATGTATTTTTCTAAATAAAAAATGAAAATGGCTAACTATTTAGTGGCGTTTTATAAACTACCGCTAAAGGCTTTTAAAATTTAAACGTTGTTAAATAGTCTATTGTGACGGTGTTATAGCGACGTTTTTAATCGTCACAATAGAAAATGCCACGATAGACCATTATCTACAGTGACATTTTATTCTTTATTTTTCCTTGCAACTTTTTACAAACGCTGCTTAAACCTAGTTTTTTATTAGTGTTCATTATTCTAATTCTCTTTACATCTCAACACTAAGCACAATTTTAGTCCATCAATACTTCTCCCTAGGAGTATTTTGCACAAAATTCATATTTAATCTTGCCTCCCAACCTACATAGCACCTAATTGACATGATATCTCAAATTTCATAACTCATCCTACATAGCATCTCTTGTGGTCAAAATCTAAGGTCTCTTACATGATATTATGTATTTCGTTGTTTCATGCCATCTCTTGTTTGATCTTATGGTAGATTAATGGTTATGACTCTGATAGATCTTATGGTAAATTTGAGTGTTTAGGTAGATTATGTTTTTGAAGTTTTATGATGTCCGTAAATAAAATTACTTGTTTGCCATGTTTGGTCTGTATTGATGCTAACCTTGTTATGAAATGTATTCATTTGTCATATGTGATTCCCTCACTTATTGCCCAAATCATTTAGATTGGGTCAACATCGATATATGCCTCCTTTTATAGTTTTTTGGTGTAAACTATGTGTTTCTGTACAAGTGTACGTACACCTCCTTGAGGAATGTGTGCACAAAGGTTGTGCACATACCCTCTAGGTTGAGCACGTACCCTTGGTGATGTAAAGTGAACACCACATTTTGCAACTAGTGATAAATTAAATGTCAATAGAAAATTGATAATTTTGGAAATACAAGGGTAAAATTTCATTTTGAATTTTAAAAGAGCATGAACTTAAATTGAAACATCATTGATGAGGATAATTTTTGACTGGTCGATATGGGAGTGCCCAAAAAGGATGACCGACCCCCGAAAGGGATGATCGACACCAAAAGGGATGACTAACCTTGAAAGGGAAGGTTAACCCCAAAAGGGAAGACCACCCTCAAAAGGGATGATCAACCCCTAAAAGGGAAGATCAACCCTTGAAAAGGGACGATCAACTCATGCACTGACGGATCAGGTAATCCTTGATCCTGACAACCCATCCCCTAGGGTTTCCATGGGGTCCACTCACGCATCCTTGCATGGAAATTACTTGCACATTATGACCAAAGGCCCTACCGCGCAATCAGATCTCTTATATATGGAAGGTGATCCCAAGCATCTTAGGACCCTTCTCTCTATAAGGAAATTCCCCTGTATCAAGGGATTTGGGTCAACTCTCTACCACTATATAAACCACAAACCTTACCCTTCTTGAGGTATGTGAATTCTCCCTAGCTCTTGCACTATTGAGTTCTTGGAGAGTCTTTTATTACTGACTTAACCTTCGGAGGTCTTTGGCCGGTACCCCACCGGTGCCCTTTAATTGGTTCTTCTCTTTTGTTCTTCAGGTACATCCATTGGCATATGTGTGAATGATCAACTCACTAATGGTTTTTGTGCATCAACCATCATCAACACTTAGAATCATTGTTGTGAAACCCTAACCAGCTGATTCGACCAAGTTAATCGAGATGGTTGTTTGGATTATGGTTCAGCCCATATATTGTTTTTGGAAAAAAAAAATACTGAAATTAGCCATCTCCAAGTTTCGAACTTGGCTTATCTAGGCTAACATGTATGTAAACTATTAGTCCACAAGTTTTGTGTTAGTAAGATATAGAAAATTATTATATATAAACACAATTTATGAATTAAATATATTAAAAGAATTAAATGACACATCATGGTTTGACCTTGGTTGAAATCCAGTCTAACCTCAAAAATCTTAAAACTCTCAATTTTATGGATCTTTGAATGTCTAGGTTTCAAAACCATGCCTAGAGTAAAAGTGTAGATTGACACTTCGATCTAGAGTTGAAGTGACAATACATATATCTAAAACCCCCAAATTGGCACTATAGACACTCAATTTTGCACTCATGATTTTATCAAGGAAGATGACTGGAATGACCATTCGTGTACCCAAAATTCATGATTGAATTACATGCATTGATTTGTCCATTGCATGTCTGTGAGAGACCATAAAAGCTAGTGCCTCTCAAAAAAGAGAGATTTTTTAGAGCTTTTTAGGGCACCTCTCTGTTTGGGTAAATGATGTGGAGTTGCCACTTATTTTTTATACAAAAAATAAGAAAAACTAAATATAAAAAATACATAACTGAATTGTTTCCTTCTCATTGCTTGAATAAAAAATACATATTTGAAAATTTGAAAATTACATGGCTTTTTGTCCTAGTTACAATCCACCAAATAATTACATGGCTTTTTGTCCTAGTTACAATCCACCAAATAATTACATGGCTTTTTGTCCTAATTACAAACTACCAAAAACAAAACAAAGATAAGACCAAGGTCTACTATCCAAAGACACTAAATTCGAAGGCTAAGTTATGGAATGGGAAGGTGTTAAGCATCCATTCCGCCGAGACAGAGTCTGGTCTTTTAGACTTTTGTGACCAATGTACCCCTTTACGCATGCTATGAATGACATGTTGCACATATGACCAAAACTAAATCACACAAATTTATTTATGAATGTATCCTCTTCTTTGTTAAATAAATAAAAAAAAAAATCAAATCTGTTGTTTGTGAGTGAAAAGAAAATTGAGCTTGGTTTATAAAAAAATCAGATGTGTTTTTTTTTTTTTTTTGGGTGTAAAAAAAGTGGTTTTTGGAGAGAAAATTCAAATCTGTTTTTATTTGATTGAAACAAATTCTTTTAATTTAAAAAATATCAGAACTGTTTTTGAGAACTTAGAAAATATGGTTTTTGATTTGTAAAAGATCAAATCTGTTTTGTGATAACAAAAAATCAGATTTGTGTATTTAAAAAAATCAAATCTGTTTTTATATGTGTAAAGAAAATATGAAAAAGATTTTTTTTCTATGAAGAGGATTTCATTGATGAAATAAACTTATGCCACATGAATTAAATAAAACAAACACAACCATTCATAATCTTTTTCTTTATTTCAAGAATCTGCTATGTTAAAAAAAATTAGATATGTATCTAAGGAAGATACAAAACAGTTTTTGATTTTTTTTTTTTTTTAAAAAAAATCAGATCTACATTTAAGGAAGATATAGATCCATTTTATGTTAAGAAAAATTCAGATCTACATCTAAGGAAGATGCAGATCCGTTTTTATTTGAAGAAAAAATCAGATCTAAATCTAAGGAAGATGCATATACGTTTTTATTTAAGAAAAAATCAAATCTACATCAAAGGAAGATGCCAATCCATTTTTATTTTAAGAAAAATTCAGATCTACATCTAAGGAAGATGCAGATCCATTTTTATTTAAGAAAAAGTTCAGATCTACATCTAAGGAAGATGTAGATCCATTTTTACTTTGAGAATAAGAATTAATTACATGCAGATCTTTAAAATTAAGAAAAAGATCACGACCATGATAAGAAAATCAAGAACATGCTTTAACAATATAATTTAACAATTCATGTGATGGATACTTGAAACAACTAAACTAAAAAAATAAACAAACATACATCATCACAATAAGAGAAGCATAAAGAAAAAAAAAAAAAAAGGGTAATTGGAAACAACCTCTTACATGGAGCACTTCTTCTTCTTGAGAGGATGTTTTAGGGTTCAAAGAAATTTATTCAATTATCTTTGAAACCTAAAAACCCTAGTTTAAGAGAGAATATCAGAAAAAGGGGGGGGTGAGAAATTTGAGAGTATTAAAAGGTGTCTCCCCTAGAGCGTAAAAGAATGTACTGAATTTTGAGATCTAGTCTCTATTTATAGAGACTGGGAATGCTTAAAAAATAAGCAACGACTAGTAGAATGCGAATCGAGATGCAAATTTCTGCGAAAAAGTCGAAAAGGGTGTGCCTTATCGGCACCCAAACAGAGTTGGGCCAAAGCCCAAAAGAGTGCAATTCAACACTTTGAAAGTATGCCCTGTTTCCGAATCGGACCGTCAGATCGAAAGAAATCGCATGATCAAGTTTGCACAGTCAGCATGCATTGTGTCTAGGTAGAATCAACCACGTATAATTAATTTAAATTAATTTTGATTGGTTAGACAATTGAAATTAATTAAATAATTTTGTGATTGGTTGTTAGTTAGTGTCAAAAATAGGTTGGCTTGCATGGGAATAAAGGGGATAATTGGATAACAATAAAATTGTGGATAATCAAGACTTTTAGAGTATTTATCTACAAGATAATTGTTGCTTAAAAGACCTGAATTATCCAGAATAGAGTTTAATTTTTAGAATATGGATTAAAAACACATCTAAGTGCAAGTTCCGGCTCAAAAAACGAGTCCAAAATGTACTAGAACTCAAAAGCAAGTTTGGCATTCAACACTTTTGGAGTGCCGATCGGCACAAACTCAAGCCTCGGCCCGAGGACACTTAGATTAAGATAAAACTCATCCCTTTCAATTTTTTAGAGATAAGGACGCACCCCAGTTCGTATTCTGATCATCTAGCTATTTTTTCGAGCCTCCCAACCTCTATAAATAGAGGCTGCACCTCAAAATCGACACACCTTTTCACGCTCTGAGATTTCCCCTTTTTCAGACTCTCCTTTCTATTATTTTCTCTCTTACGTTAAAGACATTTTAGAGGCTCTAGCCTTAAGAATTTCTTTTTTGTAAGTAATTTATTTTAGGTTTCAAAGATAATTGAACAAATTTCCTTGAACCCTAAAATATTCCCTCAAGAAGAAGAGTACATCTATGCAAGAGGTGGTTCTTTCTTTACCTTTTTTTTTTTTTTTTTCTGTTCTGTTTCTTTTTATTTTGATGATGCATGAGTAAATCTTCTTTTAGTTTTAATTTCCAATGCTTATAACATGTATTGTCAATATTTGTTTTGTTAAAATATGTTCTTGATGTTTTTATTGTCATGATCTATTTCTTAGTTTCAAAAATCTACTTGTTATCACATCTTTTTCAAAATCAAAAATTGATTTGCATCTTCTTTAGATGCAAATCTGAATTTTTTCTCAAAACAAAAACTGATTTACATCTTCATCAGATGTAAATCTGAATTTTTTCAAAATCAAAAACTAATTTGCATCTTCATTAGATGTAAATCTGAATTTTTTTTCGAAATCAAAAACTATTTGCATCTTCATTAGATGTAAATTTGAATTTTTCAAAAAATAAAAATAGCTTTGCATCTTCATTAGATGCAATCTGGATTTTTTTCAATTCACAAAAACAGATTTATGCGTGTGTTTGCTTAAAAATTATTTTATATTTTGCATTTTTGGTTGGGTCCCACGGCACTGTTCACGACCCAGCCAAACTTGTGAAAAACACATATAAGCGGTACATACTAGGTCCCACAACACTATTCATAGCTTAAAAATTATTTTGCTACAGTGTTTTTAGCAATAAGTTTTCAGTTTTCAGCAAAATAAAGATATACAAACAAACCCTATATCTTCTTTAGATGTAGATCGGATTTTTTTTTTTAAATATAGCAAATTTTAAAATTAAAAAAAAAAAGTCATGAGCAATGATGTTTTGTTTGTGCTGTTTGATACAAGTAGCGTAGGCTTATTTCATGAATGTAGTTCTCTTTTTAAAAATTCTTTTTCTTATTTTATTTCACATAAATAACTGATCTGATTTTTTCTAATTCTCTAAAAATCTAAATTTTTTATTACAAAACAGATTTGATTTTTTTTACATACAAACCAAAAACCAATTTTTTTTTTGTTCTCAAAAATAGATCTGATATTTTTTAGCCAAAAAACCTTGTTTTATTTAATAAATACAAATCTGACTTTTCTTCTCCAAAAACATTTTTTTTAGCCTATACCAAAATGGATCTAATTTTTTTATGAATCAAATCAATTTTTATTTTACTCACAAAAACAGATCTGAATTTTTAACAAAGAAGAGGACACATTCATTAATAGGCTTATGTGACTTAGTTTAATTAAGTGTTTCATGTGTGCAATATATCATTCATATCATGCATAAAGGGGTACATTGGTCATGAGAGTCTAGAAGACCAAACTCTGTCTGGGCGGAATGGGTGCCTAACACATTCCCATTCCGTAACCTAGCCTCCGAATTTAGTATCTTTGGATAGGTAGACCTAGGCTTTATCTTTGTTTTTCATTTTGGGTAGATTGTAACTAGGACAAATAGGCATGTATCTTTGGCAGTTTGTGACTAGGACCCAAAGCCATGTAATACTCAATTTATCAAGTTTGAATTTTTTATTCAATCAATGAGAATGAAACAATTCAGTCAGGTATAGTTGTATTTATTTTTTTTTTTTTCTTATTTTTTTGTATAAAAAATAAGTAGCAACTCCACACCACTTACCCAAAAAGAGAGGTGCCCTTAAAAGCACCCAAATCTCTTTTTTTGAGAGGCACCAAGTTTGCGGTCCTTCACAGTGGTGACTCCGCTAGGGATGTCAAGGGTTGAGCTTCATATTAGACTTAAGTAACCAAATGTGTGCCCTTGTTTTTGCATGGTCTTGCATGATATTGTTGTTTGTTTGTTTATTTTTTTTTGTTGAGATATTGTATGATATTTTGTTGTATGTATTTTTTGTTAAGAGCTTTCCCTAACTGTCATAGTGTGTGCCATCAAAACAACAAATATGTATGCACCCCTTTCAACAACAATGTGGTGATAGTAACCATGGATCACCGGTCTTCATTAGATTCGGGTACCCAGTGGCAAACTCACCAACTCATAGTCTAAAGTCACTGGATCATTTCTTGTTGACTGTAAAGGACGGACCATGCGGTTTGGACCAACGCAATGTTCATTACATTACAAGCTGGGAGGTGTAACTTCCTAGCTATGAGAAACAATGAAACAACAAACCCACCCTACAACGTAATGACTTAGAACCTACCCTTAGGCTGGTCCATGTTAAAATTGCATTGCATATTCTATGTGCTTGTTTGGTTGATTGATTGATGTGGATGGGGACCTAGCTTTAATTAACCCGACCAAGCCTGTCATTAGGGGAGAATTTGGTCAAGATCCGAAGGAAGGCTGTAAAGAGAACCTAAGGCCGACAATCAAGCCAGTAGCTCCAATTCCAAGCCCATCACTCCCATTACGGTGCTGAAGCCCGTAAGCATAAAAGATACTCCGCTGCTACAACATCACAATCCCATATTCGACCTACAAGATAGTTCAAGCCATAAGAAGTCTAAAGCTCCTCACACTATGGCAGAAGAGGGAGAACATCCAAACACCGAAGTACCCATGAACACTCAAGAGCTAATAAACACCATGGTAGCTAGTCAAATCCAATTGAGGGAAGACAATAACCTTAAGGTGCAACAGTTTCAGAATATGAAGAGTAACCAAGAGGAGAACAAGGCTGACCATAATCCACCAACCACGGAGAGTGAGACGAAGATCAACGAAAGAATGAACAAAATGGAAGAGATGATTAGAAGAGCTCATAAGATGGAAGACTTCATGAACTACCAATCCCTCTCACTTTTCCCAGATGTGAGACTGCCTCCTAAGTTCAAGATGATGACCTTGGACAAGTTTGATGGGACCGGTTGCCCAAAGTCCCATTTGAAGATGTATATGAGGGCCATGCAGCCCCTAGGTGATACTGAAGAACTACTTGCTCAAATGTTCCAAAACACTTTGAGTGGAGCCGCTCTTAGGTGGTTCCTCAACCTAAATGACACTAGAGCAAGGAGTTGGGAGGACATCTATCGTGAGTTTCATAACCAATGCAAATACAACATAGAAGTGGACATAACAAGGAGAGATCTCGAGACCACGAAGCAAGAACCGAAAGAATCTTTCTCTACCTTCATTACCAAGTAGAGGTCCAAGGCAGCACAAATGATGAATAGGCCAAGTGAAGAAGAACGGTTAGCTATGGTTGTAAAGAATTTATTACCTGTATACCATAAGTACTTGTTTGCCCAATACTTTCCTAATTTTAAAGTTTTGATTACCACTGGAACCCAAATTAAGGATGCAATAAATAATGGCATTATAAAGAATGATGACCCACCGAGGCTTAAAAAGAATTTAGGATCTAATTCTAAGGCTGCAAAAGTTTCTAATATTCATAAAAATGATCCTTATCAACTGATTGCACCCATGCAAGTATCACGAGGGCCACTCCCAAGGCCTAGGATGGAATTTCATGAGTTGTATATGCCTATGAGCCAAGTATTTGACAAGCTAAAAGCAAAAGGGTTATTGAAACCCTTAGACCCAAGACCAATTCCAAACCCTCTACCCTTAAGATTTGATGTGAATAAGAGATGTGCCTACCACCAAGGCCCTGGCCATGATACTGGCAATTGTTTTGGCCTTCGTCATGCGATTCAAAACCTAATAGACAACAAGGTAATTGCACCGCCTACAAGGCTTGACATTACTAATAATTTATAGCCCAATCACAATTTTGGAAAAGGACCAAGGATTAATTGCCTGATGACCGAAGAGGAAAGTAAAGAAGACCCATCTGAACTAATCTATGACCTACCCGAATGCTTTATGATGACATGGGAAGAATTGATGGATAGGACATCCACTACAGGATATGATATATAGAGTGAAAATGTACCAGAAACTAAAAATTACTCAACATCCACAAATGGGGGGAGACACTTCAAACCCCAATTTGATCATCGGCCCTATAGTGAGCTCTAATGTTATGGTTCCCAAGACCTCCTTTCTACTATTTTCGTATGCCCTCACATGCTGATCAGTAGGCACAAAGTCTCCAATGCTTAGACCCAAGAAACTTGCAGTCTTTAAAGGCCACACGTTTAAAGCACTTCCATCATCAATGAGAACTATCGGAGTCCTCTTGCCTTTAGCATCTACGGTAATGTGCAACGATTCATAGTGGTGCTTCCCCTTCTTTGTCAGATTCTTGTTAGAGTAGGAAATAGTGAGTTCCCTACTTATGGACCCAATCATAGCATTCAGATCTTGGGAGGTTGTGGTTGTGGGGACTTGGATTTGGTTGAGAAGGTCTACCAGATTTCGACGATGTTTGTATGAGGCCATGAGTAAACCCTACAAGGATATGTTGGCTTGTGTCTTCTGTAGTTGTTTAAGGACCTCATCTTCCTCAGTGGGTGTTTGTTGGGTGGCCTTGTTCAAGGCTTCTATTGGGTTATTTGTCTCCAAATGTGGGGGTTTGAAATGTCTCCCCCCTTGTTATGTGGGCAATTTTTGTTGGGTCATTAGGATCGGTATCTTGGGGTTTGAAGTGTCTCCCCCCATTTGTGGGTATTGGGTTGTTTGGTTGGGGTTTGAAGTGTCTCCCCCCATTTGAAGGTGTTTGGTAGTTTGATTGGGGTTTGAAGTGTCTCCCCCCATTTGTGGATGTTGAGTAATTTTTGGTTTCTGGTACATCTTCACTCCAAATATCATATCTTGAAATGGATGTCCTATCCATCAATTCTTCCCATGTCATCATAAAGCATTCGGGTAGGTCATAGATTAGTTTAGATGGGTCTTCTTTACTTTCCTCTTCGATCATCAGGCAATTAATCCTTGGTCCTTTTCCAAAATTGTGATTGGGCTAGGGATTATTAGTGATGTCAAGCCTTGTAGGTGATGCAATTACCTTGTTGTCTATTAGGTTTTGAATTGCATGATGAAGGCCAAAACAATTGCCAGTATCATGGCCAAGGCCTTGGTAGTACGCACATCTCTTATTCACATCAAATCTTAAGGGTAGAGGGTTTGGAATTGGTCTTGGGTCTAAGGGTTTCAATAACCCTTTTGCTTTTAGCTTGTCAAATACTTGGCTCATAGGGCATATACAACTCATGAAATTCCCTCCTAGGCCTTGGGAGTGGCCCCTGTGATACTTGCACGGGTACAATGGGTGCAATTAGTTGATAAGGATCATTTTTATGGATATTAGAAATTTCTGCAGCCTTAGAATTAGATCCTAAATTATTTTCAAACCTAGGTGGGTCATCAATCTTTATAGTGCCATTATTTATTGCATCCTCAATTTAGGTTCCACCAGTAATCAAAGCTTTAAAATTAGGAAAGTATTGGGCAAACAAGTGCTTATGGTATACAGGTAATAAATTCTTTACAACCATAGCTAACTATTCTTCTTCACTTGACCTATTCATCATTTGTGTTGCCTTGGACCTCCACTTGGTAATGAAGGTAGAGAAAGATTCTTTCGGTTCTTACTTCGTGGTCTCAAGATCTCTCCTTATTATGTCCACTTCTATGTTGTATTTGTATTAGTCGTGAAACTCACGGTAGATGTCCTCCCAACTCCTTGCTCTAGTGTCATCTAGGTTGAGGAACCACCTAAGAGCGGCTCCAGTCAAAGTGTTTTGGGACATGTGAGGAAGTACTTCTTCAGTCGCACCTAAGGGCTGCATGGCCTTCATATACATCTTCAAATGGGACTCTGGCCAACCGATCTGGTCAAACTTATCCAAGGTCGTCATCTTAAACTTGAGAGGCAGTCTCACATCAAGGAAAAGTGAGAGGGATTGGTAGTTCATGAGGTCTTCCATCTTACAAGCTCTTCTAATCATCTCTTCCATTTTTTTCATTCTTTTGTTAATCTTCTTCTCACTCTCCATGGTTGGTGGATTATGGTCAGCCTTGTTCTCTTCTTGGTTACTCTTCATGTCCTGAAACTGTTGCACCATAGGGTTCATGTCTTCCCTCAATTGGATCTGACTAGCTACCATGGTGTTGAGTAGCTCTTGAGTGTTCATGGGTTCTTCGGTGTTCGGATGTTCTCCCTCTTCTGCCATAGTGTTAGGAGCTTCAGACTTCTTGTGGCTTGAACTGTCTTGTAGGTGCAACAGCGGAGTATCTTCTATGCTTAGGGGCTTTAATACCGTAATGGGAGTGATGGGCTTGGAACTAGAGCTACTGGCTTGAATGTCGGCCTTGGGTTCTCTTTGCAGCCTTCCTTCAAATCTGGACCAAATTCTCCCCTAATGACAGGCTTGTTCAGGTTAATCAAAGCTAGGTCCCCATCCACATCAATCAATCAACCAAACAAGCACACACAATATGCAATATGCAAAGCAATTTTAACATGGACTAACCTAAGGGTAAGTTCTAAGTCATTACGTTGTAGGGTGGGTTTGTTGTTTCATTGTTTCTCATAGTTAGGATGTTACACCTCCCAACTTGTAATGTAATGAACATTGCGTTAGTCCAAATAGCATGGTCTGTCCTTTACAGTCAACAAGAAATGATCCAGTGACTTTAGACTATAAGTTGGTGAGTTCGCCACTAGGTACCCGAATCTAATGAAGACTAGTGATCCATGGTTACTACCACCACATTGTTGTTGAAAGGGGTGCATACATATTTGTTGTTTTGATAGCACACACTATGATAGTTAAGGAAAGCTCTTAACAAACAATACATACAACAAAATATCATACAATATCTTAACAAACAAACAACAATATCATGCAAGACCATGCAAAAACAAGGGTACACATTTGGTCACTTAAGTCTAATATGAAGCTTAACCCTCGACATCCCAAGCGGAGTCACCACTGTGAAGGACTGCAAACTTGGTGCCTCTCAAAAAAAGAGATTTGGGTGCTTTTAAGGGCACCTCTCTTTTTGGGTAAGTGGTGTGGAGTGTATAAAAAATAAGAAAAAAAATAAATACAACTATACCTGACTGAATTGTTTCATTCTCATTGATTGAATAAAAAATTCAAACTTGATAAACTGAGTATTACATGGCTTTGGGTCCTAGTTA
Source organism: Quercus lobata (assembly GCF_001633185.2). Lineage (NCBI taxonomy): Eukaryota > Viridiplantae > Streptophyta > Magnoliopsida > Fagales > Fagaceae > Quercus > Quercus lobata. The sequence goes on from NC_044906.1 coordinate 54,484,474, forward strand.
CAAACTGCCAAAGATACATGGCTATTTGTCCTAGTTACAATCTACCCAAAATGAAAAACAAAGATAAAGCCTAGGTCTATCTATCCAAAGACACTAAATTCAGAGGCTAGGTTACGGAATGGGAATGTGTTAGGCACCCATTCTGCCCAGACAAAGTCTATTTTTCTAAACTCTCATGACCAATGTACCCCTTTATGCATGATATGAATGATATATTGCACACATGAAACACTTAATTAAACTAAGTCACATAAGCCTATTTATGAATGTGTCCTCTTCTTTGTTAAAAATTCAGATATGTTTTTGTGAGTAAAAAAAAAATTTAATTTGATTCATAAAAAATTCAAATCCGTTTTGGAATAAAATAATATAAAAATGGTTTTTGGTTTGTATGTAAAAAAATTAGATCTGTTTTATAACAAAAAGATCTATATTTGTAGAGAGCTTAAAAAAATCAAATCTTTTTTTTTTTTATGTGAAATAAAATAAAGAAAAATATTTTAGAAGAGAACTACACATGAAATAAACCTACGCTACTTGCATCAAACAACACAAACAAAACATCATTACTCATGACCTTCTTTTTATTTCAAAATCTGCTATGTTTAAAAAAAATCAGATCTATATCTAAAGAAGATATAAATCTGTTTTTGTGTTAAAACGTTCAGATTTGTATCTAAGGAAAATACAAATCATTTTTTGTGTTAGGAAAATTCAGATTTGCATCTAAGGAAGATACAAATCTGTTTTTGGTTTTTGAAAAAATCAAATTTGCATCTAAAGAAGATACAGATCAGTTTTTATTTTGAAATTTTCAAATTTACATCTAATGAAGAATGCAAATCAGTATTTATTTTGAAAAATTCAGATTTGCATCTAACGAAGATGCACACCAGTTTTTATTTTGAAAAATAAAAAATTCAGACTTACATCTAATGAAGATGCAAATCAATTTTTATTCTAAAAAATTCAGATTTACATCTAATGAAGACGCAAATAGTTTTTATTTTGAAAATTTCAGATTTACATCTAATAAAGATGCAAATCAATTTTTATTTTTGAAAAAGATGTAATGATAAGCAGATTTTTGAAACTAAAAAAAAAAAATAGATCATGACAATAAAAACATTAAGAACATATTTCAACAAAACAAATATTGACAATGCATGTTATGAGCATTAGAAATTAAAAGAATATTTGCTCATGCATCACTAAAGTAAAAGAAATAGAAGAAAAAAAAAGTAAAGAAAAAAAAACTAACTCTTGCATGGATGTACTCTTCTTCTTGAGGGAATATTTTAGGGTTCAAAGAAATTTGTTCAATTATCTTTGAAACCTAAAATACCTTGCTTATAAAAAAGAAATTCTTAATTCTAGAGCCTCCAAAACGTCTTTAATGTAAGAGAGAAAATAATAGAAAGGAGAGTCAGAAAGAGGGGAAATCAGAGAGCTTGAAAAAGTGTGCTAAATTTTGAGAGGCATCCTCTATTTATAGAGGTTGAAAAAAAAAAAAAAAACGTATGGGAGAAAATCCTTAAAAAAAAAAAAAAAAAAAAAAAAAAGATTTGGATAGGAATTAGCTGATTTTTCAGATCAGAACAAGTTTCAGTATTTTGATCATATCTTTATACTCAAAATTCAGATTAAACTGAAATTTTGATAGCTGAAAGGAAATTTGATTCGCTACAACTTTACCAGAAATAGCCCAGTCCGAATTTTGAGTTCTACTATGCCAAAAGTCCCTTGGAACGTGAATAAGAAATTTGTTACTTGATTAGCACGTTTTTGAAGTGTTTTCCAACTCTAAGACTGTATTTGGACGAATTTTAGAGTTATTTTCATGATAAACCTCATTCCAAAGTGATAATTAGGATTTTTAAAAAAAAATTATTTTGAACATAATTATCCTAAAAGTCTAATTATCTACGGCCTTTAAATATTATCAGCTTATTTGTTTTAATCCCATGCAACAAATCTTACTTTAGGAAAAATACTCCACCAACACATATATTCATTTAATTAATTTTAATCATTAACAAATCAAAATTAATTTCAATTAATCACACGTGATCGGCTTCACCCCATACAATGCATGCAAACCGTAAAAACTTGATCTCGTGATATCTTTTAATCCGACAATCCAATTTGGGAATCGGACATACCATTGCGACCGCTAAAACCTTGTTGATGATAATTTTCAGAAGCCCAATAGAAAGAAGAAGCCCCGCAACATGGGCAGAAAAAAGTTAGTAAATGGGTAGAAAAACCATTAAGCCCAGTGGCAGGAATAATGAATTGCAGGCCCATGAAATAAACAGATGGGCCTTAAGGAAGTACGGGCCTAAAGGAGCCCGGAAAGAGAGAATAAGCAAACTCATGGGCAGTATGTGATGTAAAAAAGTAAAAATAGGCCACAGTAGGCTCGAAGTAATGAAAGTAAGGAAAGTAAGGGGTTGATGGAAAGTCCATGAGCCCCAAGGATGAAGGATAAGATAATTGGGCCAAGGAAATCCAAAGGAGTTAGTAAAAGTCCATGGGAATGCAGAGTTAGAAAAAAGGCCAAAAGGGCCCAAGGAAAGTAAATGGGTCAAGGATGCCCAACGTAACCAAAAAAAACCCAAATGACTAAGCAACAAGCCCAAAAAGGCCCAGCAGGCTTGGGTCAAATAACGCCACAACAGGAATGGCAGAGTAGTACGGCAGGACACGCAAAAACTGCAGAAAAGAGCAAGAGAGTGGGCTGAAGGAGGAAAAGCCCACGGCCAAGCAAAAGCCCAACCCCGAAAGGAGCAGGCTTTAAAGAATGAGAAGCCAGAAAATGGTTCAAGCCATAAGAAGCCAAAGATGGGCGGCAGGATGTGCGAACAAGTCTCCAGACCACAGCAGACACATAAGCAGCAAGCAGATTTTGGATATACATGAAAGTGAAGCACGCGCAAAGTCCAGACATCACCAACTTGTACCCAGCCAATACGGGAGGTGGTGAAGTCATGGGTCAGAGGTAAGAGGGCATGATTTGACGGTGGGGAGAGGGGAAAACCTATTTTGGGGTTCCTACTCAGACTCTTTTGGGGGAAATGTCCTGCTATAATGACATACCATCCAAAGGAAGCAAGGATGATCTAGGACCACTAGGTACATGCCATGAGGGATAGGAAGAGAGAGAGAGCACTCACACTGTAACACGGCAGGTAAACAAAGAAAATAGCCTTCTTTGTCTGGTGTTACAGCCAGCACAGGTAAGTGGTGGTGGCTGAGTGATTGGCAAACCAGTAAGTGGCCGACAAGGACACCCAAACCAGACAAAAGTTGTTAAAGGCTAAAATAGTAAAATCTGGTTGCAGCGAGCACTATAAAAAGGGGCCTTGCTGTGCACAACAGGGGAGGACAGTCAGGATCACAATCACAAAACACTGTAATAGCAACCTCTAGAAGAGAATCACAACAAAATAAGTAAACACTGAGAAAGAAAATGAAGAAAAAAAGAAAGAAATGAAAAACTAGGAAGGATAGAGAATAAGGAGTATAGAATGGCAGGCATGCACCAATAGGTTGATCTTCTCTCTCCCTCTAAAGCCCTGCTCTCTATCAAAAAAGACAGAGAATCCTCATTAAACATAAACCATTCAGGCCCATTCCCTCAAAGCAATTAATTTCTTTCCCCTAGGAGATTAGTCGCGTTGAGGAAGTGGTTTACCTTCTTGGTTTCAGCTCCGCAGCATTACTTGGCATGGCAAACTGATTTTTCCCTCTTTAATTCAATAACCCCATTATTATTATTCCTCATTTATTTCTCTACTTTCGGCCTACGGGGTGCCTCTTGTCACTCCCTTTTATTCATTTTGTCTACTATTTCTTGTATTGTCTTTATTATATTTGCCTACCATAACTTACCTGCAGTAGCTCTGCCTGCCATGGGCCTGTGATCAAAGCCTGGCAAACGGGGCATAGTTTGTGCACAAGCCGAACCAAAGTGAGTTACAGTTTCACTGGTCCCGACTCCCTTACTCAGAACATTTGGGCCTAGTACCGCAAGAGGCAGCCCAGCCCAACATTGTAAAAAATGCCCACTACAAACCTCAAGATCATTTTTATAATATGCAATAAATGAATTAATGCATGTAATGCAATCATGAATTTTTGTTATATAAATGGTCATTCCAACCATCTTTCCAAATTAAATCATAGGTGCAAAATCAAGTGTCTACAGGCACTTCAAACAAACTCCTAATATGGAGTTTTAAATAATTTGCTTGATTTTTCAGATGGCTACACTTATCTTATTATCCTGGTGATAAATATTATAAGTTAGATAACCCTAAAATGAACGAGTCCTAATAGTTTACTAAGGGCATGTTTGGTAGCTATTCCTTTCTAAAAAGCCTCTTCCCCTAGCTATTCCTTAATACATGTAACAACTTTTTAAATTATTATATTTTCAAAAAATAAAATTTTTCCATATGCATAATCTTTTACTAACTTTCTAAACCTAACAATGAAACTTGTGAATAAGAATAGTTATCCCAATTACAATATCTTTTATTTCCAATAATAAAAATTATTTTTCTTAAGAGTAATCTTTATTCATGGCAACAATCGTGCTTTAAGGCTCTGAGTCTCTTCCTCAATAAATAGGTGTAGACTCGACACATCTGGGGAACCAAGAGCTGAAACTTTTTATTGAGAGTTAGAAATCTAAAGGAGGGTGGTTGCACCATATCTAATGTAAACCCACAATCCTAAGCAGGAAAACACTATTTCTTAATGGAGAAGAAAAATATGGGCTTTGAACCCATTTTTATGAAGTGAAGAAATGAGAATCATTAGGAGAAATTTTGGGTAAAAGCCAATTTGTGTGGTTGGATAAAATTTGAGCTTTTTTGCTCCTTAAAATGATCTCGATCCAAGACCCATTCATTTTCCACTACAATCGCATATGGTTGTGTACCAAATGTGAGACCTCAATTCTCAGCCTCTCACTTCATACCCTAATGTTGGAGAAAACTAGTTCCCAGGGAATCTAAGACAACCAGCTTCCCCTAACTCATGCATAATTTTTAAATACTCCATAGAACATGTGTAGTGTGTGATTTGGCCGATTTGGTTTAAGATTGGATCAGATAAAACACTCTTTTTTTTGTTGCTGAAAAGATAAAACATTTCCTAGTGAGGAACAGCTCCCCTGCCTCATGCATGATTTATAAATACTCCATACAAACAAATCTATGAGGCAATTAGGCAAAGCTGGTTAAATTTTCTTTATGGTACTTTAATTCTCATGAAATCAAGATATACAAAAGCCGTAAACCAGAAGATTGCCTGTTCTAGTAGCAGAGTCTAAGCACAATATATATCTACAAACATCTGCGTATGAGAGAAGGAAAGAAACATGGCTATTCACCATCTCTCCACACTTCCCGCAAAAGTTGATATCTGACAACCTTTCGATCTCCATCTTTTTTCAGCATCAAGTTGGGTTTTGCTGAAGTAGGAGAAACCCGGAAGTTGTCTATTACAATTGAAGAGATGGGTGAATCCAACTCATCAAGCTCATCATCACTAGTGTATGATTTTCTTAGCACTGGTGACCCGCTCGTCGTAGATTGACTTTTGACCTCTCCAATGATGCCTGTTAGTGAAGCTGCTGGAGGTGGTTGATAAATTGTATGAGCAGCAATGCATGGAAAGCTTTTGAAGGAATCTTCTTCAAACTCAAGGTCCTAAATCAAAGCTAAAACAGTGAGTTCCATGCAAACAATCCTATGCAATCTTAAGAGGAATGCAGATTAGAAATTAAGAAGGGGAGAAAATATTTGCGGAGTAAGTGGAAAATGGACTAACCTCAGAATCCAAGGCCTCAAAAACAGCCTCTGGAATTGGGTCTGGGCAAAACTCATCTGGGACAAAATTGTAAAGAACCCTCTTGATTAATGATGCATCAAATGAGGGGCATACCTGCAGATATTAAAGTTAATCAGTGAACAGAGTAACAAAAATCAATTGAAATCATTGAAGTTACAGGATTTCACCTCTTTTCTTATAGACCTATCCGCAAGCATTTCAAAAGGAAGCATCATGAGATCACTCAATGCATTAAGGAGATGGAAAACCTTGAAGGATGTCTCATATTCCACTTTCTTGTCACCATCAAGTTCAATCCCACCTTCACTGTCATCAATGTCAAATAAATCTGTAAGCCATCTTGACCAGTTACCTATCTGACAGCACAAAGAAAAGAGAGCAAAGAACTTTAATCAAGAGTATGCAGAATTGCTAATCTTCATAAAGATAGAATTTGAGACTATCTTTTGTTTTCATTCCTTTTGAGAAGTCCAGAAGACAGATTTTTATACCTTCAACATAATCATGAATAAGAAAGTTCATACAAATCCAATATATCATAACTCAAGAAAGCAATTTAAATTGATCACCAACTGAAGTTGAAAAGAAGCGAACTTCAAAGAGGAAATTTTCTTGTAAGACTCTGATGGAAAACCACATAGAATTGGTCACAAAGACCACTGTTAAGTATAACTAGGACCAAACTCTTTTCGAAGTAGCTTCTTTGCATACCATTAATAAAAAGGTCGCAATAGTGTTATCAAAGTGGACTCATCTTGCATATTCCAGGAGCAAGTATCTGTAATTCAATCAAATTTGTAATTTCCAATTGACAGGTTTCTCTGTAGTGAAAATGGCCACAAGTTCAGGAAAAGGTTTTAAAGAATCCAAAATTTATAGACAACAAATCATATCCGTATTTTGGCCAAAGACTTCTGTCAATTCTTTTTTTTATTTTTTATTACTATTTAATGAATGCACCTGTGTCAATTCTTTGACACCATATTCTGACAAGTGAAAAATAGTTTGTGAGATATCATGTTGAAAAACATTTCATTTCTAGGGGCCCACAAAAACATCAGGAAGGATACAAATTTTGAAGATTGTCACTGAAGTAGATAAGAACTGTAAGTCTTACAAAATAAGAATGAGAACGTGATAAAATAATGAAAGTGGCTGATAAATGATGATATCAAAGTAGCCCATATTAAATTTTTTATAAAAATACTCACAGCATTTTTTAGCTGGGCACCAGACCCAAAGCTTGATTTTCCAGCCGGAATAGGGAGAACCTTAGAATCACTAATGGGATCAGAAACAGGATCTGTTGGCATCTCTTCAGCTGATTCACGAAGAATAGCATTGAACATTGCCACATCTAATCTGGCCACCAACTGCTCCATCACCTAGAAACACAACAGATATTCTATCGGACTTCATTTCTGCAATAGTAAAACTAATCTTAATATTCAGAGAAGACAAAAACATGTATCATATGGGATAGGAGTAGGAGGTATAGTCATGCCCAAGTATCATATGGGATATGAAGTGGCACATGTAAACACTAAATATAACAGCAGTATGCTACCAGAAGGGAATTATATGCCAAGGTCACCTAGAGAAGGCACCCATTTTAAACATCCTGAACACGAGTGTAACTTCAGGTACTTTTATCATTGAACTTCATTAGACAATATCCCAAACTAAATTCCAGCCTGATGGAGCAAAGACCAAATTCTTACTTTTGATGCCCAGAAGTGCAAAGAGAACTCCATTAATGAGGGGTTTGTAAAAAAAATAATTCCACTGAACTAGAGTGTTGACGTAGTTCAGACAGCATATTGCATGTAAACCACATTACAATAGAGCACCAATAGAATTAAGCATATTGGTATCACAATGCTAACAAACAAGCAAAAAAACAACTGCATAGATTACCAAGAAAATACTCTCCAATTAATTACTTTTATTTCTTATGTATCCAATCAAGCATACCTCACCTACCAGAATGGCTTCATCAACTTCTACTTTCTAAGGAAATATACTTCCCCACATATGGTTTCAAATATGACATGAGTGTACAAATACACAACTTGAAGTTTCAAATTTCAATCAACAAACTAGAAATGTATCATTTAAGAATCTCATTCTTGTAATACACATTTGAGGAAGAAAGCTTAAATGCATTAACATACCAATCTAGCCAGCACAGGTAAGCAGCCACACTCATGCCCTCCAGCTCGAACAGGACAAAGTCTTTCACAAGCATCCTTAAAAGCCCTTTTCCAAAGATCTATGGAAAAGTTTCCCTGCTCCTGGTCACCTATACCATATCTTGTTCCATGGGTTTTCCTTGAGCCTGAGCACTTAGCAGCAGCAGACTGCATATGTGGAGTCAAAGTCTGAAAACAACCAAACAATGAATCAAATTAGCCAACAAAAGTGTATCAAATTTTTCTATGAGAAAGAACTCCATAGGAAGAAAGAGAGAATTTAACCTGCCACCACACAGACTCAGTGATTCGATTGAAGATCCAAGTTTCAACATTTTCCAATGCAACTATAAAGGTTTGTGGGTCCTCCCAGTCATCAAAATATTCCACTGCATTATTTTTCTTTTCCACGAGAAGAGATGATTGACGCTGCTTCAAGGAAGACCTCTCACCCAACCCATTCCCACCACCTCTACTGCTGATGTTTGGTCCAGCAGAAAGTTGCAATTTGTCAACAGCCTGGCTGATGATTGCCCTTAACAAAATTGAGTTTGACAACCAGAAAGTCAACCTGTTTAAAGAAGGAGAAACATTCAACAAAAAACCCAAAGAAATACATGATTTTGGAAGCCCTGGAAGATGAATATTTCCCTGAAGCTTTCTGTGGTGAATTAGGAACCCTGGCATGAGTAATATGTATCACTAAATGACAGTTAACTGTCCTTGGCTGAAGCTTACTGGCACTTTCAATTTCGACAATAAACACAATCATTTTTCTATATCAGTGTAGGTAAAAGAGCCGGGTGCACTTAAGTGCAAGGACCTCTGGAGCCTAAGCATAAAGTGTAAGCACATGCCTAATTGAAGTGAAGCACACAAATTTTTTTTTTTTAAATTAATAAATTTGAAAGTAATTATTAATGGTCAATACAACAATCAAGTCATTTTTTATAATTAATATAACATTTATATAAGCCCCTCCTTTTGCAATTTTATCACAAAAATTGCAATATTTTAGATCAGCTAGATATCAGTACTTCGTCACCATCAATATCCTTTCATGAATCTCCAGTAGCCATAATGTGCTATGACTAATTACTAATATTAATTAATAATTTAATTACTTAGTATAAGAAAAATAAGAATTAGTCAATATAAGATTAATGGTGGATTATGGAGTGATTCCAGTCCAAAATGGGTCTTATAGCAGTGTATAGCAGCAGCACACCATAAATTGAATTTTATATTCCAAATCAATGGTTTATATCAACAGTGTTAATATCACATGGCTACAATTTAGTTTTGGTTCTTTTTTCTTTTTTTTTTTTGAAAAATATATAAAAGCCCAAAAAAGCACGCTCAAAGTGCTCTTCTTTGAATGTGCCTTGCTTTAGAGGCAAAAAATGCTAGAGCTTTGGCGCTTCGCGCTTAAGCGCACTTTTACCAACACTGTTCTATATGATGGAAAGATGATAATTTAAAATCTGCCAAACTTATAATGCAACATCATCTGCACATGCTTTAAAAATTCAACAAAGTGAGGTCTTTTACATACCTTGGAACATCATTTCCACATGCTTTAGCAACCAGAACTAATCCCGAAACAGCAGTTCTAGCTGCACTGGCCCTCTTAGCTGGGGACCTTGCTTTACAAGCATGAAGATAAAATCTAGAAAGGCGCCGAGCCGGAGCATGTACCTTAATTGCAGAACTCCCATGCTCAGCAACCACTGAATAAAGGGAAACCTCAACAGCAGCAGCTTCTCGCAACTCTTCCTCAAGAGTTTCAATTTTAGATTTTAATTCAACTTTGTCATCAGAAAAGCTACTAGTCATTTCTTTACTTTCACTAGTTGAATAGATACTGGCAACCTCAACAGCAGCAGCTTTTCGTAACTCTTCCTCAAGGATTTCACTTTTAGATTCTAATTCGACCTTACCATCAGAAAAGCTACTTATTGTTGCTTTATTTTCACTGATAGCTTTTGGTGAGTAGGCAGCAGCTTCTCGTAACTCTTCCTCAAGGATTTCACTTTTAGATTCTAATTCAACTTTGCCATCAGAAAAGCTACTTATTGTTGCTTTATTTTCATGGATAGCTTTTGGTGAATAGGTCCTGGCACAAGTAGCTTCTGGTGAATAGGTCCTGGCTCTAGTAGCTTCTGGAATATTATTATTGTTTCCCTGTTCCATGAACTGACTATTGCCAAACATCACACTGCTATTGGAAGAGTGAAAAGGGAATTGAACAGACTTCACATGCCTTAATTTGTTAGTTGTAGGGACACTTTCCTGAACTCGAAGTGAATTCCTGCTGAATGAAAGAGTATCATTCCTAAATTTGACTTGCTTTCGGGCAGCATCGTCTGAAAATTTATCAATTACTTCATCTTCTAAATGATATTTCTTCACCTCTAAAGTCTGTTCTTCCCGTCCATTTTCTTGCTGCTCCTTTTTCTCTTTGTCCTCAAAACTGGCAACCTTAACCCAATCCTTTGCTAATTCTGATTTGTACTGCAATTTAATTAACCAAAATTACACAACTAAGTTTGTTACGACAAAATAAAGACAATTGTGTCCATATTACTCCATTTGCCAGGTTCAGAAGTATTAAACTGATGGACAATTGCAAGTTGCAACCATATCATTTACACACTTCTCTATGAACATTTTGCAATATTTTCATTATCCATCTAAAAGAATAACTGATACTTCCAGTTGGACTCATCAAATGGGTGAATTCCATAAATATTTTCCAGACCTATGTACTAGAGTGGCTTAAGAACATACCATAAGTTAATAAAAGCTACATCATGTTTATTCATCTTATAATTACCTTAAAGACAGTACAACTTGAAGAATTCATCAATTCAGAAGAGAGTCATACATTTATGTATGAACTTATTCATCCAACTAAATCCAAAACTAGTCAAGAAGACCATAATCCACACACCGTACAGATGAACGAAACCACTATTGTCATGTTTTAATGCATGGGACTGGGCCCTTGGCATTTGAGCTCACTCACATTATTCCAGCTTGACTGTTCATTTAATTTGGAATTTGTTCAAAACTACAGAAATATTTAATCTAAGAATTATTATTATAATAATAATAAAACACCATGAATTTTGAACCACATAAAGCTGAAATTCGATTCCAATTCAATTCAGAGCAGCCAAAAAAGTTAATATAATTTCTCAATGACACCAATACAAATGTTTAATGCAATAGAGGAAAGACATTTTTGAGAATGCATTCAGTGAGAATAATAAGAAAGCGACAACATTGAATACCTGATCACTCTGAAGTGGTGAAACTCCTGCAAGTGAACTTCCAGTAGTCTCAAGAGCAGAAGAGGTAATGGTTCGTGATGAATGTGACGAAACATCATCACCTTCCTCGTCAGTAAAAGAGGCAATCTCAGCTTCCTCATCATCCCCTTCATTTGCCAATTGCAAAAACGATTCACTTCTGTCCTTGTCTAATGAAAGTTCCTTTGACAAGCTGCCCTTTGATGATGAGGTGGGAGTGGGACTATCTCTCAATTGCGAAAACGATTCACTTATGTCCTTGTCCAATGAAACTTCCTTTGACAAGCTGCCCTTTGATGATGAGCTGGGATTATCTCTATTAAGAGGTTGAATGTTAACATAAAGAACTGGCTGCGCAGAGCTCTTAAAACCCCGTTTGCAGTTCACCTGAGCACTTATGGTTAAAGACTCCTTGATAATTCCATAATCTGCAAGATTTATCACAGCTGAGCCCAAGAGTTGACCTTTCACTGCCTTGTCCTTTCGAGGTTCATATAAGCAAAACTCTAAGCTATTCTTCTGAAAATTTTCACGGCCTGTGCCTTTTCTAGACACCTCCTGACACAAAGTAATGGGAAGCCTGAAAGACTCGCTGATTCCAATTTTCCCATCCCCAACACCACAGCTAAAAGACCCAGAATTATGATCACCATTTTCCCACTGAAGCAACACAGACTGAGAACCTTTCAAGGATTGTGATGGGGTCCATGGCTTCACCTCCTGTAAATGGATGAGGTAATCAACCTGAATTGGCACGCTTTTTCTACTCTTTGATCTTAACCCAAGTACCATTTTAACGAAAACTGCCCGTGTAGCCCTTAGCTGGTATGACTAATCTAAATGCATCTACATTTACAAAACCACACACAAATGAAGACAACCACAAAGAAGAATCAAAATCCATTTAAAACTGATGGGAAAGTCCACATTTTAACACACATGCACAAAGTACATTGAAAGAGCACAAGTTGTGAATTTAATTCCAACGAATGACGCAATGCATTGCAATGAAGTTCATTCACCAAAACATTAAAAAAAAGAAATGGTGAACTCTGATTATAAGAAAGAATATGAACACAAAAGAGAACGTGGGAAGGTCTTCAAATCTAAAATTATTAACAAACTTGGGTTTGACCCAACACAATCATTGAGCTATATACAAAGCAAAAAAACAATATTATAAAATAAAACATGCTATAGATGCCTTAAGACTTAAGAAAATGAAATCAGAGATAACAATAATAAAGAATAACCATTCAATTTAAAATAAAAGGTGGGCAGTAGTCAAACAATTATATTCAACAAGATTAAAGAATAAAAAAGTAGATGATCATTGTCACAATAATCCAGGCAAAGTGGCAAACACAAAACTGCATCAGATCCAAATAAAAGAACAGAAACATAAAGCATTAAGATTAATACATGAAGTAGCAGAAAAATAAGCCAGAAAGGTAAAGACTTTAGAAGAAAAAAAATGTGAAGATCAGAGTTCTGTGACTCTGTGAGTAAATGTACGTACAGTAAAAATGAGTAAACCAGAGAGAGAGAGTTTACTGTTTAGAGTGATGATGGTGGTGGTGAAGAATACTGCAGAAGATTAGAATGAAAGGAAGAGGTTGTTGGGTTGTGGTTTTGTGGGTTGGGTTGGGAAATTCTCTGTTTCTGTTTGTTTGTTTGTGAATGCAGAGATTGTCAGAGTTGAGGTGTTGTTTTCTTTCTTTGGACAGGTCAGAGCGTGAAAAGTGTTTTGAATAAAATGGAAACCGAAAGACCAAGAAAAGCAAAAGGCCAAAAAAAAAAGAATGCGTGTTGGCTTGGGATTGGGAAAAATGCCTTTTATTTTTGGCTATTATCGTCCCCTTTTCAGGTTCTCTGTGTTCGATACCAACACCAACTCCTTAGTTTTCATTTTTTTTTATTTAGTATTTCAAATCTTTGAAGAACCATTCATGATGATTTTTCTTTATATCAAGTCAAGACATCAACTCATTTTTTTTTTTGTGTAGACAGAGAGTGATTTCTAGATTTTTTATTAATTTTACTAATTTGTCAACTGATTTTTGATTTTTGTCATAATTAGTACGTAATTTTTTTTTTGAGAAAATTAATAATATTTCTTGACTCATTCGGCTCTCAATAATTGATTATTTATTGGGATAATATTTCCCTTTATCCTAAACTCCCAAATTTAAACCAAAATAAAATTAGAGTTTTATCCTAAACTTCCAAATTTAGAAATTGTAGTTATGCCAAGTGATTATCTGATTTAATTGCTGTAGTTGCACCAAATTTCAAAAATTTCCAAATTTAATCATTCCTAATATTAAATTTCATATTGTTATCCATGGGTTTTTAGTTGTGTTATGTTTAGATGTGTATAATTAGATTAAATTAATTTTTCTAAATAGTAAAATTGATTATATACGCAGAATCTAACAATAGCATTTTTTAAAAACCTTTTTTCTTTTTACTTTCTTCTTTTAGCCAATAAACAAAAAACCTAATGTATGTATGTATGTATGATTTTTGTAAATGTGAATATTATGCTGTTTCAATTAAATGGAATACTTCTTTCTCAAAAAAAAAATAATAATAATAATAATAATTTAAGGGAATACTTCATTTATTTTTTAGCGAAAAACAATGAGTTACTTATTGAAAAATTAAGATTAAGACTCAATAAACAAGGTTTCAAAATATTAAAAGGAAGTTTCACAATTTATTTTAAATTATATTTTATAATCTAAGTATAATGTTCTGTTTTTAGTAATAACTTCTACTTAAAAAATATAAATTTGTCATATGACTCATATAACTTAAAATGATTTTTATTTTTACTTTTTATTTTATAATTCTATTAAAGTTATACTTTTATTATTATTTTTTTTAATTTACATATAAATCTTGGTTAAGCGGTTTATTGCATAGGCATAAATCAATTTCATTATTTTGAAAGTTGAAAGTAAGATTAGAGCACGAATCTATACTGTGAACTTGACGTAAATCACTTTCACTATTTTTTTTTCTCATGATGTGCATTACTAAAGTGGTTTCTGATTATTAGTTTCAATGGAAAAGTTCTTAATGGATATGCATGGCGTAAATACTGTTGACGACGAAGTTCGAAGGATTCTTTTTTTTTATATAATTATCTTGAATACAATTCAGGTGCTGGCTCACGCAATAATAATTTTGCAAATAGTTTATGTTGATGCATTTGATAGGGATCTTTCACCCTCTCTGCTTTTCAAGTCATGTATCAATCATTTGGATGGCAACAATTGCATGTATTGCTTGTTGAAACTTGAAAGAGATGTAAACCTCATTTACTTAGAGGTGGTTTACCTAACAAAAATAGAAAAAGCTTAGAGGTGGTTTCAAATTAAACCAACACTATCACAAATTTTTAATTAAATATATTAAATTTTCAACATATCTCAATTTAAAGTTTAAACCATAAACTCATATCACATAAAATGTTAATGGAAAATGTTTAAACAAAACAACATTGAGTGACTTTGAGTGAAATAATCCATACAGAATAGACATGTTGAAATAACCGCATAAAATTATGATGTTTAAGAATTTTCTATTAACAATCTCATCATAAATGACTTATGGTTTGAATTGAAACTTTTTTTTGAAATTTGAAATTTAATTTGAAACATCTAAAAAATCAAGTTCAATTTGAAAACACTTCTAATTATGGGATTTAAAAGGTAATTTACCCAGATAACAACAAGAAGGAACTAATGCATAATTACAGGTGAACTGCTAACTAAATTGATTAGGAGGCTCCATTAATCTATTGAGGTCAAATTCAATTTTTAACATGCAAACTCAACTCTAGAGTTGTTGTCAGGCAACAGAAGCAGCATAAATATGACATTAGAGACAAAATACAGATTTTTTTTTAGTCAAAATACAGATATTATTAACAAATTCATCAAAATGTGAAATAAATATCTTAGTGAA
This sequence comes from Quercus lobata, assembly GCF_001633185.2. Lineage (NCBI taxonomy): Eukaryota > Viridiplantae > Streptophyta > Magnoliopsida > Fagales > Fagaceae > Quercus > Quercus lobata. The sequence goes on from NC_044906.1 coordinate 54,499,817, forward strand.
ACACAAAACATGAATTATGAT